>NC_139842.1:16100275-16700275 GCF_963691815.1 Echiichthys vipera
TTACATTTTATGTAAAAAACAACACAAACACTGAATATAAAACACATTTACATAGATGTTTACAAATTGTTTTATCTTTCTCCATTTCTTTTTAAGTGTGTTCCTTTTGTTTTGAAGTTTATTAATATTAGCTGCTATAATGAAAGAAACTGACAATGCAATAACACTCTGTAACTTCACATCCTGTGTTTTTCATCCACCTATTTGCTGCTTATGCCATGACAGCTTACTGAAATAGCAGTGATTCGTGTTTCCTTTGTGCAGTGAAGGATAAAAAGCACAGTGAATGACACAAACAAAAGCCCATTATTATTAATCAGTCCACAATGTTTCCTGCATTTATTTTTACCGACGATCTCAGATAGTTTGTGCTTGTCTGCTGTCATACTGTTGTCCTGGTGAGAAAAGTGCACTCCCCATCACTGTGATCCCTACAATCTAATTAGACTCTTGACCGTCTGTGCCAAAGTATTCTTCAGAGCCAAAATCCACACTTTCTTTTTTCCCAGATAAAGTTTCTTTGAACATCAAAGCACTCATTAACATCAAGTCCCATGTGTGGGCCTGAAACTAGCGCACAAAATCATGCTCAGCTTTTTTTTTGCTCACAGTCCAGTACAGTGTCAATGTCAAACAAAATGCTGTGACAAACGCTGAGTTTAACTTCCAACACATAAGAAGAACAACACTAAAGGTCCAACACAGCCGATTGCAAACCAGGCTTTGAGATTAACACTGTCCTTCTCTGATGGTGCCTGCTGATGAGCACACTATAATCAAGTTCAGGTGCACTGTGATGATGTCCATCCATACAACCCCTTTCAGCTCACATTGGTATTTCCTATAAAACCCACACTGTGTCAAATTCCTTGTGGATTTTCACTGGGGTGCTTCAAGAAAGAATCCCAGGGAAGGTCTGGATAAGACGCACATTTGGAGTAATTTAGGTGCAGGTATGCAAAGCAGACAGCTCCTTCCATAACACACAGCTCTATCCCGGCCCGCTCTGAGCCAAGATGTCAAAACTGAATAAGATTGCAAGCACATTGTCGAGCATGTGCTGCTACACCAAAGACAGATGTTAGTTTTAATCAAACTATGAATCTGTTAATCAAACTAGTTCTCAAAGTATCAGGTGTTAGGCTGTGGATGACGGATTGCAGGGTTATAAAACACTGACATTTCAAGCCTAGAGTTGAAAGTTATTTATCATGGTAGTGAAAAGTCTGGGCGGCTGCCATGGCATTATCTTCAGTAAAGCCATTAGTTGTATCATATTACACCTGGACCTAAATTTAGTCAAAGACAATAAAGCAAGAATGTGCTTTAATGATGGCATGCAAGTCAAAATGTTATGTATGCCGGCTGGAGCCTGAACATCAGCCTGTAAATGGAAAGTACTTTATTTTAAACCCTACATATGAGCATATTCAATGATGTAGAGAGAGATTGCATGTGTTGAAAGAGTTCACAGTAAGGGTGCATGTTCATTTTCACAGGGGAACCTCCACAACACCCACTACCATCACATCCCATGAAGGCCTCTGCAGATGGTGGGAAAGCCAGAGGGAAATCCCTGCAGGCCTCCAGTTTTCTTTGAAGCTACACTACATGCAGCTGCCACGAGAGGCTAAAAAAGGCTGTCCTGTGGCAGCTTGAGCCACATTAACATCATCACCAAAAAACAACTAATTGCACACACTTACCAAAAAGTAAACATACTCTCCAGCTGCCTCAAGGCAAACTGTAATTACATTCAAGCAACACACATGCAACCTCATAACATTTGTCAAGACACAACAATCAAAGACATTACTTTCCAAATTTTAACACTGGCAAGTAATGACACCATGTTTCACCAAGATGAAAATATAAATATGTTTAATAACTGAGTCACACCACAGTATCAGATGGATCCTTTTATTTCAGTAACATCCTATACAATCTACAGTACTTGTGGCCGATTTCTCATCTGTATGTTTATTCTTTGACACACATAGTCTAAAGAGATTCAAAATCAGATCTCACAACTTTATTACAGCCACCTAACCTGTAGCATTCTCATTTTTACATGAATGTGTACAAAGCTGTATTAATGTTAAGATTTGAGATCATTTGATGCCATGTGCATATCCAGTGAGCACTACATGTTCTGCAAGTTCTACATAAGAGAGGTGTCACAGATGCATAAAGTACATCTCATCTTTTTACCTGTGACAGGACCAATGTCAACACAGAATGAAAAATGATCTTTGTTTCCTTATACATCATTGTGCTTCCGCAAACTTCTGAAATTAAGGGGAAGTATTCAGACAAATGTGTGCCTACAGGGTACAACACCAGTCAGCTAATAATATCAAAAAGATATATGATTGAATATGAACGTAGTTATTATTACAATTACCTTAAAAATAACAGCAGCCACTCTCTAAAGGGAATAAGTATATTGTGGATGCGAAGGCAAAATAACAGTGGCTATGATACTGTATCAGTCTTTGTACAGCCATACTGGAAAGAGGAAGCCTGACTTCAAAAAGGTTGATGATGCATCACAGGACAACTTTTCAAAAAAGTGTTTTGACAGAGTGATGTGTTCACAAAAGATGAATACAAATGTTTTAAAAAGAATGTAAAAAAAAACCTGCCATGAAAAACATCCCAAAATAGCCAGCAATTAACTCACTATAATGCAGGCGCAGACTGCTAAAAATAGCTGATCGTTGAGCCAGCACAAGCAGCTGGATGAGGGGAAAAAAACATATTTTCCGTTTCTGTGTGCATCTGGATTATAACGGTGTCCCCACAATCTGGACATCATGTAAGAACACAAAATGTTACAACTACAGTGATGGCCTGGAAACTCATTCACACTTCCCCTCCAACATTCCCTGATTTCAACAACCATAACTTTCCCATAAGTTTAATTAACCCTCGAGTGGCTGTTACTCAGAGCAGTTGCACACAACACAAGCCCTCCCCTCTCTCCTCCTGGTTGGACCCAGCCAGCAGCGTGCTTGGTAGGGGGGCGGTTAGGGGTCGGCCACAGACAGAAATAACCTCTTGTTTGCTCACTGGCATGCCGTAACTCGTGGTGTTGTTCGGGGAGCCAGACAGGGCCTCTGTGTTTTTATCTGATACGTGGATCCTGAAACCTAGTATTAGTGATACTGTATGATATGGGGGTGGCAACTTCAAGAAAGTGAAAAAAACACCTACTTTTACAAGGGTTTTTATGGCTGCAAAAGGCTATAAACGAGTCAAAACAAACCAACATCCTCTTCATGGTGTCTATGTTGGTGTCTATGGTTGTTGTTATGTTCACCCTAACAATATGGGATTTTTAGACCCAGAGGGGAAATAGTGAATATTTGAGCTGGAAAGAAAAAAGACCTTTTCTATGTGGTTTGTGCACCGATATGACATGGTACTAAGGAAGCTGCTTTTTTAAACAAATAAATGAATTAAAGAATATTTAACATTATTTTACACAGTGTATTACATTGTCAACCAATTCTAGAAATGAACACTAAGAAAATAAACAACACAAATAAAATAAACTACGTAATGGTACCATTTCTGAATCACCCCAAACACTGTTTTCTACATAAAATGTTCTGTAAAAAGAGTTATCATATCGGTGTGTATCGGACAACATATATTCCGATATGATACTGATATCTTTTCTTTTTCTTTATTTATAGTAATCAAAATATTGATTCATCATGTCTATTTTTGCACATACAATATAAAAAAAAAACATTCTTTAAAAGTAAGTCTTTTTTTACAAGATAAACATTTATTTATTTAATTCTTCAAAGCTATTTTAAGTAGGTTACCTAAAGGTAAGATATTAAACAAGAATTGCTCACTGTTAGTAAACACACAGAATTCAGAGTCGGCCCCTCCTCTCCTCCCTGCTTCGATTCAACAGCCAGAGAAGAGAGAAGAGAGAGAGCGTGCAGCAGCGGTCGAGCGAGCTGACAATGTGTCAGCTTTGAATCAGAGAGCTGCTCATTGGCATTGGGTTAAACATTAGCATTGGGTTAATCACACATGCGTGGTGGGTGCCTCTTTACCGACACCCACGAACATCCTGCACAGACCAAAACAAGAAGATAATAGAAAACCCAGGCAGAGTGCATGGTCTGATGTGACACCACCACACACGCAGGTCATAAGTCTTGATTAAGAGGGATAACTTTTGTATTAGTTTATATATCGTTTTTTGCAAAAAAACCGAATAAAACTACATCTTATACTTTAGATAGAATTTTGCATTTGAGTTGTGGACTGTTTGATGCACTGCTAATCTATCACATACTTATGTAATACAATCACAGGCCCGCATCTCTGCTGACTCAAGAGGAAAGCTTCTTATTTTTTGTCAGCTAATGTCTTTACACTGCATTAGATGTATGTGCTTTTAATTCTAATGACCTTAGCAGAAGACCGGTTTATGCATTTGGTATAGTCACAGACTGATGTGATGATATCATCAGAAAAAGTTTTTGGAGTTCCTGAAGTGTGAAAAAAGTCATTAATTTAAATTACTCTTAATGCACTAGATTTACAGAGAGGTGAGGCGCCAACATTTGGGACCTCAGAACTTTTCCATGCCTGAGAGGAAAGTGAAAACCTCTTCCCTTATTCAGTTTGGGAAACTAGGACTCAAACTTGTTGTGCAATTAAAAACTTTAAGAGACATCAGTTGGATCTTAATTTAAGGAGCTATAATCCAGTATGCAAATGCCTTCTATTTCCTAAATCTTAAATTTGAACATTGTCTTCCCCGACTCTCCAACGATACATTCTCCATCAACACAGCCAAATGGTATGCATACCATTTTTGTGTCCCCAGAAAAAGATCAGGAATAACATTTGCTCATTGGAATAACAGGTAACAATAACAGGGTAACCATGGCCTCAGCCTCAGGAGAGACAGACAGTCAGAACAGCGGGCTGCCAGAACACAGTCCAGACCACAAGGGAAGCATTAACTGCTCTATAAACGCCAGGAATATAAAGTGTGCAGTGATGTTTTCAAATGGACGATATATAATGCAGCCTATATACTAAAGGCAGCACAAGGTCACATAGATCATCAAACAAACATACTTTATCTCACCAGAAATGTCATAAAAATGTAAATTATTATGTCCTAATCATGAAACTTATCACAACAAATATATATTACATTACACTGAGCTGCCTTGTAATGACAAACTAGAAGCTAAAAGCTCACCTAAGCCCCCTCAATTTTTGTTTCTGTCAGATATACTCCCTCTATTCATCTACTGTCATCTCCCTGCAACCGATTTACTTCCTGCCTCAGCTATGGGAAACAGTGAAGTTACCCTGATTACAGACATTTCCTTCCTCCACCATTCACAGCAATGCCTGGAATGGCTGCAGTATTTACTCAGGCCTGAAGCGGTAAACTGCAGATCCCACACCCACATGGCATATGCATCATGGGCTATAAAGGCCAAGGGTTCCTGGGAGAGTAGTTCTTCATAATTCAGACATAATAATGATTATATGCTTTAGAAAGAGACATGATGCAATTAGATAATCAGATCAAGTTAGTTGATATTTCAAAAGCTTCTGTGCAGCCTGAATCCATAGGAATCCATAGGTGCCCTGAGATAAGACCCAAGACTGGATTTGGTGTACAAAATTGTACAAGAGCACCCTCTCTGGCTCTGCCTCCACTAACTAGTGATAGCTATGTTTTTGTTTTTCATGACCACTTCTTGCCGTTTCAAACTTGAAATACAGGATGTTTTTAGAAGCTTCTATGAGTCCTGGAAGTTGTAACACTATTAAACCACTTTTGATGTTGACCTAACCCAGCCAAAAAATAAAAAATAAAAAATAACTCTATTATGCTCCTTTATATTAGGCTCACAAACAATCAAGGAAATTCCCTTGCTGCAGGGACATGGAACAGCTTGTATTGCGGGATATAATTAGATAAAAACAGAACTGGAATTTTGCTCACTGTGACCACTGCTTATCTCATTATGTCCAGCTACTACAAGCTGGCCCATATTAGTTGTGAGTCTCACCAGAGGGGGGCACTAAGAGCCCAGCTTTGTTATTTGTGAAACAACATAACATGATGAAGTTTATGTTATGTGCAGGTATATCAGGAAGACCAAGTCAACTGTAACTGACTAATGCATATTTTCCCTCATGGTGAGTGGATGCTACAGGTTGGGTAGGGATTATCTATATAACCCTTATCTAAGGACATGCTGTATGCTTTATAAAGATTAATTTACTATAAAGATATTATACATTTGACCGACATGGGTCATTGTATTAAGTGACCCATTTTACTTTTTAACCAAAATCTTTAAACTACAGCAAATTGGAACAATTCCTCATTTTACTTCTCCTTGACCCCTTAACTCCGGTCTTTGCACACCTCAAAGACATATTCTATTCTCTATTGGGGCTGCAACTAACAACTGTTTTCATAATTAATTTGTTGATTGTTTTCTAGATCAGTTTATTAGTTGTTTGGTCTATAAAATGTCAGAAAATGGTGAAAAATGTTGATCATTGTTTCCCAAAGTGTCATGATAAAATCATTGCAGCCCTCCTCTTCCATTCTTGTGTCATTGTCTGTTTTCCTCTGTGTGTGATCCTGCATGTTTTCCCCGGCTCTGCGTCTGTCTGTCTGTCTGTCTGTTTGTCTGTCTGTCTGTTTGTCTGTCTGTCTGTTTGTCTGTCTGTTGGTGTGTTTGGCTATCTCCCAGCAGGTTGTAGCCTACCTGTCTTGTTATGGATTGTTGAATTATTTGTTCAATTAGAGGACGTCATTTCCATGTGGAGGAACAACATGTCTTTGATCAGGACTCTGAATCACTGGGCAAGGTCTGGAGAGAGAGCCCGAGATGATGTCCTGAAATGTCTTGTTTTGTCCATAACTAAAAAATATTCAGTTTATTGTCAGAGAGCAGGAAAGAAACTGGAAAATATTCACATTTAAGAAGCTGATTTTTAAAATGTCTTTCTTTAAAAAGTGAATCCAAACAATTAATAAATTCTCAGAATAGTTGGCGATTAATTAAAAGGTTTATGACTAATCAATTAATTGACTAATTGTTAGAGCTCCCTCTACCCCTCTAACCCTCTATTCTACCTAAGAGAAAAATGTAACTTCAAACATTCAAAACTATGAAAGTTAGCAGCACAAACAGCCTCGCAAATAAAGTTATCCCATAAATCTTAATTTATTCAATTTATGTGAAGTGAACAAAACAATCTATGATGCCACAATAACATCCTCTGGAGATCTAGGCAGGTTCGAATACTGGTGCCAAGTGGGAACTCAAATAACTGTTTTGTTATTTTTGTTTACAATGGTGCCTGTGTGGGTTTCTAACAAAGCTCAGGCTTTCTCTGAAATGAAAAGAAATGCAGATGAAGTTAAATGGTAACTCTAAATAAGTGGCCAAACACATTTTTCAAATTAGAATGATAAGCAAATATGTTGTGTGACGGAAAATAGAGAAACTCCGGGATGTGGCCCAAAAAATGGAGGCATAAATGACCAGTAGTGGCGTTTCTGTCTACTGAGGATGTTGGCCAGATTGCACTCCAAACTTCTGTATCATCCAATGTTCACACTGCCATGTCTAGCCAAAATGGGCTGCTACTCAGTCCACACATCAAATAAATTAAATTCTTCTAGTGTAGTGGAAATAACATAATTATTTACATATAGGAAACCACAAATTAAAAATAGGAAACGGATTAAAGATTTCACAACACCAGATAAGACTTTTTTATGTTTAAGAGTGCCAGCAATAAACACTGCTGTTTCACACAAGATTTTTCTGAAGAGTATTCACAGAGTATTAGCAGACTGGGAAGCTAAGTATATATCTGGAGGATTGATAGTGTGACAACGAAACTGTGGGGGAAGTTATATTTTAATAAAGTCACGTTTGGCTTTTCAGGACAATCTTCCTCAAGTAAACCTCAAATAATTATTCACACACCAAACCATATACCTCTTATCCAAAAGCTGATTCACATAGACAAAAGAACATAAAAAGATTTATTTTTTACACCTTTATCATTTTAAAGTAGGGACCAGCCTGGATTTAATCTCAGACACAGGGGGGCAGTGAAGTCTTTATGAGATCAGTTGGCTCCTTTGAATCTGGGAGGTTAAAATTATATCTGAAGTGTTGCTTCAGTACCACAGTGATAATTTTAAAATCTTTTCAGTCCATATGCCCTCCATCAGCTCTGTCCAAATATAGAGCTATGTACGGAGCTACAAGGGTGTGATAATATTAGTCAGTGATTTTCTCCCTTGGAGGCAAATCGTTGGGAGTTAAACCATCATGATTTTGCAGGACGTTATGTGTTCTCAAACTATATCAAAGTAATGGTTGCTGAGGTAACTATGTTAAGGATAGCATTTAAATTGATAGTCACATTTATTTCACTTACTTTAATGTATTTTCTTTATGAAGTGTGAACGGGATGGATAAAAGTTTCACGGAGATTTTTACTGTATTTAAGTCAATGTGAAGTCAAAGCTTATGAATCTGTACTAACACAAGACGTCCAATGCAAGTGGCTGCTTGGAGCTCAATGATTACCTAGGGGCCCGACAGAGTTTAAATATAAAAGTGGGGTTATATTAGCGCTTTGTTGAAGGATAAGCACTGCACATTTCAGCTGTTACTTTCACAATAATTTAACATGTTGCAACCGAAATATAATACATTTTGCAATTATTCTTCAGGAAAATGACGTTCACATAGAGTGAAACTGCATTCTCAAGTATGTTTTGAGGAAAGCATGAGGCATTTTGCATGTTGTGAAATGGTCGCTGTTTTAATCACGTGGTTAACTTTGTGAATTGAAACAAAAGGATTCGGTGAGGTGAAGAAAAAGCTGGGGGTTTGAGTTAAAATAAGTATCTTTACTGTTACGCCGTTTAAGTTATGTACGCAAGTTAAGTAGGTAACGTAGGTTTAGAATGCAGTAAACAGGGCGGCCCGTGGCATAGTGGTTAGAGCAGTCGCCCCATGTAAAGAGGCTGAAGGTCCTCGAGGCAGCGACCGCGGGTTAGACTTCGACCTGCGGCCCTTTGCTGCATGTCTCTCCCTCTCTCTCACAGCCCATTTCCTGTCTGTCCTATATAATATAGGCTTGGAAAACTGCCCAAAAAAAAAAAAAGAATGCAGTAAACAAGTCAGTGGTCTTTTGGTTTTCCAATGGGACATGAACAGCCAACTTCCGCAGACTTTGCAAAGTATTTCTGATACGTCAACGACAAACGTTTGCGAGAAAGCAGTTTCACTGTATTGGAACATGATTTTTAGGAGACAGGGTTGATATATTAAATGGAATTGCGAAATTTGTGAAAAAATGTTTTGCAGAAATCAAACAAAACTGAAAACAGTCGTTCAGTCCTTGGTGGAGGGACCATATTTGTCTATTTTCAAGCACGGACAGTAAATAAACGTGTGAGTTTATGATAATGAAAAAAGTATGAGTGCAGTATAATGATATAGCAACATACTATAAATAATTAAATTAGTAACTTGGTAACTCATGAGTAATTTCATTTCCAAACAGTATGTTGCTCTCTCAGCGTGGCTGCAGTTAGGTCCTCAGAGTCTGCAGCAGTGATTAAGGCCTATACAAATAGGCCAGCCTCGACTTGACTCCCACTGAATGTAAATGTCAGAACAATCTGAGAGGTGGGACACTGTCATTTGGCAAATTCTCCACTTGAGCTGCCGAGGCTTCTGAGCACTATCGTCTGGAGAAACATGACATTTGTTTTACATAGATAAGAGTTAAAGGGTTGACATGAATTTCCCCTGAGTACAGTAGCTTAAAAGCTCATCAGCCTTTTTATTTTTTCCATCTATAGCATTTAGTTTGTGGTTGTCTTATTGTGTTTCCACGATAACTAAACTCTGACACAAAAGAACACACTCACCTTGTAATCAAACATATATTTGTCAAGATTTTCTGTTTCATTTGCTTTTGCTCACTAGAAGTTGACACTTAATGTAATGCAGTGTCTTTGCAATTATAATCAGTATCAATTCTGCTTTAGGGAAAGCCCTGGATACAAATGTATATTAAAATCAACACAAACAGTAACAGTTTTGTCCAGTGAAGTGGACTGGTGTTTTTGAAAGTGTTAAAATTATTCTGCAAGTTCTGAAATGAGGCTTAGTTCGTTGAGCTTACTCAAAATATTCATAACTAATCCCGGAAGCTGCCTTTGAAGACAGAGTTAAGGTTAATGTTTTTTTTCAAGAGCACTTAAAGAGAACTTCAATACAGTTTCATTTGTCCACCATGGTTTCAAGTTTGTTAATCGTGATAAAAAGATATAACATTTAATATGTCAATTGATGTTACATATGTACTGTAACATACTAGGAATGCATGGGGGAATCAGTGGGTATAAATACCAATAATACAAAAACACACAGACACACACTTATTTGGCTTTTTAAATTTGCATGTGGTGATAGTGATGGCAAATAAATAAGCGAGGCTGTCAGAAAACAAGTTCCATAAAAAAAATTCATAGCTGTGATGCCAACAATTGTCAGTTCGATTCAGCTCCACCAAACAACACAAGCAATAAAGCTGTGAAAATACTGGCCAGACAGAACAGCTTAGAAAGATATACAACTTGGGGAAAGTAAATTTGCAGAGAGACACTGAACAGCAGCAATAAATGTCCATCCTGGCTGTGGTGACATACAGCTCTGACAGAAACTCATGCGAATAAAAGCACTCGTCTTAAATGTAGAAGTTGTCTGGCCCTCACACAAATTGGGCGACTTGATCATGTTGTCAAAAAACAAATAAATAAATAAAGCGACAGCATCGCCAGCTCATTAAAACAAGCTGACGTAATGTAGTCAAAATGACAGTACATTCATGATTTATGAATGACAAATCTGCAAAATCAGTGTCAATTTTTTTCTGGCAGAGAAATAAACCGCATTGAGCTCACTGTGTTAATGTGAGTGTGTGTGTTTTCACATACTCATGTGGATGGGCAGGGCAGACCTGAGACTTTCCCTCAAAGGTCAATTTTAGCCCCAATTTGATTTGAGCCAAGTGTCTGCTGTGTGTGTGTGTGTGTGTGTGTGTGTGTGTGTGTGTGTGTGTGTGAGTGTGGGTGTGTGTGAGTGTGGGTGTGTGTGTGTGTGTGTCACTCCTGCCAAGCCTCCCAGAGTGCACGTTGGGGAGATCAGCTTTGTTTCAGCAAAATGTGTGGGCTGAAAATAGGCCTGATCGAAGAATAGTGTTTCATATTACGTGGCACAGGAGACCCATGCACCTAAAGCTCTTACTGATGTCCTCTTCCCTTTTCTAGATTAAGGTCCACTTCTCCTGAACAGCACACAGTAGACGCTTATAAGACTCCGGTCAAGGTCACATTATCAACACCGTAAATGAGCAGAAGCAAAAGACAGTGAACTCCAACCTTTCAGCCGTTAATCTTGAATGGCTCTTTATGGTGTTATTGATATGTAGTGTGTTGTGAATGTAATGTCTATATTGGTTGTTGTCTCTATGAGTTGTTTTGGTGGAAAATGAGTTTCCACATGAGGGAATTACTCAAGCTTTCTAATCTATTTCATGTTATGTCAAAGGAAACCTTAATTTATAGATATTTTAAACATTATTGCTGTTTTTTTTCTCGACCTTGAAGGTGCTGTACTCAAAATACTGAAAAAAAAAAGTAGTCTGGGATCGCCTCCACACTGCTCTCATGGACCAATTCCCAACTTGTCAAATACAGACACTTTGTCTCAACCCTTGGCGTTTGATATTGACGCAAAAGGCACTTAGATGCATTAACATGCATACGGCTGGACCGGCTATCAAAACAAAATTACAACACAGACAGAGGGAGAGTGACTTAATTCTCTGCTCAGGACACTATTACGTCTTGAAATGGGATAACAGACTTTTAGGAATGGTGCTCCTGCAGCATGGATTCTGCTGCAGACTGATTTGGGACTAGCTGGTCTTTATTTAAAGTAGTTTGTAGGATTTGGAGGAAGGTTCATCAGGTTTTTGTTGCTTTGACTAAGCGCTTGCACTGTGACATGGATACAACACTCTGAATCTTATGTTTTTGGTATCATTATGCTGTTATATGTTGCCTGTATGAAACTTTGTCTCATGTACTACTGCTGTCTTGACCAGGACACTGGTCTTGGTTAAATAAAGTCTAACTTAATAAATTACTACACTATATCTCTACATAGTAAATATTTGGTCGCTGCTATATAAATACTCTGAATGTTGAGCTCCATTTTTTCATAATGAATATTTCATTATAAAATTATAACACAGTTCTATGTTTTTTTCTGATATTAGATTTGATAAGATTAAGTTATTTAATAATTTAGCCTTTAATGTTTGGACTGAAATTGTTCATGTTAAAGTTATACAGTATATGAGTTTATTATCACTTTGCTCAAAATGAGTGAATCATAAACATCACGGCCCCTTAATTGACGCAGTTTTTGTGGCAAAGTTGTTTTCTATTCATATCAAACTGTTTGGAGAAATACTTTGCCTCTCACACTAAAAACACACTAAAAATAATCAAAGAAGCCACAAGCTCTGTAAACCTAGTAATGAGTATTTTGTGGGTTAGCTCACCTGGGAGTGGACTGGATGGACATTCAAACATCATTGCTACAGTTGAGTCACAATTCTCTGGGATATGTGCCAAGGCTGGCAGCCCAATTCTGGATATCTCTGCTGTGGCAGGTCCACAGTTTTTTTCCCCCTCCGAGCAGCTAATGTTCCCAACACCAGAAGCATTACGGCCCCCCCACAGACCCACATATCTGGGTCTCTCACACATAATGCATCGCCTGCAGCAAAAGTGTTTTTGAAAGGCAAGGTGAATGCTCAATGACATCTGAAAATAACCACCTACAGCGGGGATTCTTGAAATGGAAGAAAAATTCTCCACAGTAAAGCTATGATTGCACATCTTTTTGTTTAAATAAGTGACAGCGGGATAAACTGTGTGGTTTAAGGCTTACAACATGTACTGTTGTACTTTATTAATGTCACAGGTTGTAATCCCGACAGCCATTCCTATCTAAGGGTAGGAGTTGAAAACCCGCTCTAGTTGAGAACTGGCTCTATACTGTCAGATCCATCAAAATCAAAATCGTATTTCTCCGAGATTATCGCTTCCTTTTGTCGATGCCGGCAAGTTATAGTTGCACATTGCAAAATAATGTCAAACTCATCTGCCTATGCTGCTGGAAACGTGTAACAAGAAGTCACGGAGAAGAGGAATAAGTGGTCTAATGTGTGGCTTCAGTTCACAAACACAATATTTAAAAAATGGTATTCACAAAATGTAGCATTAAAATCGTGGAATTTAAATATCTTTAAAAGAAAATTAAAAGTTAACTTCCTTGTTCATTTGTTTAAAGGACTAGTTTGACATTTTCACTTTCTGGCGGGGAGTGAAATGAGAAGATAAATACCACTCTCACATCTGTCTGTTAAATATCAAGCCACAGCCAGCAGCTGGTTAGCTTAGTTTAGGAAAAAGGGGGGAAGCAGCTAGCCTTGGCTCTGTCCAAAGGTGAAAAAATCCACCTGTTAGCACCTCTGAAGCTCACTTTGGTATCTTGTTTGTTTATTGTGTGAAAACAATTCTTAATTTACAACATGTTGTTACAGTACATGTATGTAGTTGCCTTGAAGCTGCTCAGAGCCAAAAAATACTTTAGCACATAACCACCTGTAAAAACAGCAAATTATCGTTTTTACACTTTGTTTTTCAAACCAAGGAAAATTAGAGAGCTTTCAAGGTTCTAGTAGGCCAGTTCTGTTAGACAGTGAGACTCCAGAGCCAGGCTGTTTCCAGTCTTAAAGCTCAAATAAGCTGACTGGATGATGGTTATATCGTCTCATTTAGAGGGCAGATATGAGCGTGGCAGATTTTCTCATATTACTACCTGCCAGAAACGGAATAAGCATATTTCCCCAAATGTAAAACTTTTCTTTCAGACAAACTGCAATCAAATAACATGCAATCATGAAGTTATATATTTAATCTTCGTAAATATTGACAGGCATGCGACATACAGTAGTTTAACACACATTTGAAAGTTATAAGACTAGCAAGTTAAGTGTGATTTGCAAGTTGACATGCACCACAAAATATGATGATGCAATTCAGGATAGCATGAGAAAAACTACGAGGAGTGAGTCTCTCCTGCTAGACGTAGACAGACTGAAGCAGCCAGACAAGCATTTACTTGCAGTGGTCAGGAGGCTCATTATCGCCTGTGAATCTCATATAGTTAGAGGAGAAGTGAACTCTTATCCTGCTATAATGAGCCTGGCATTCCACTAGAGAGGTTGGCATGGAGCCTGCCAACTTGGAGTGAGGCAGCCACCGTGTTGCTCTGCAGCTGACTGAGGGAAATGAAAGGAGCCTGTGATGGGGTGCTGAATGGGCTGTTAGGTATATACTGCCAGGCATCAGTGCTTCCAATGCTCTGGGTGGAGCACGGTGACCTGACTTCATACAGACATGCACTTCTTCTTTCAGGGTTTTTCCTCTGACAAATGCTGGGTAAATGTTAAAAAAGAGAGAAGACTAATAGAATTATCTCTGTGCTTTTTGTTTATTATCTATTTTATCTATTTTATATTATTTCTGTAATTCATCAGCTACCCTGTTTTTTGGAAGCCCTTTAAAAATATCTTTAGATAGGAACAGGTCAGATTCTCACAAGCATAACATCAGCATTGATTTTAGTTTGGTGTATTATGTTTTTTTTTTAATTTCTCTTCTTTCTTTGTTATTCTTTTGTTTTTTTAACAGTGTGTTCAGTTGTTTTCCTTTTGTACATTCAAGTGTTGTTCTAGCTTCTGTTTTCCCAGATTTTAACAATGAGCAATTTTACTTTATTTATTTTGAATGCCACAATAGATTCAAATGTATGTATATTACAATTTTGTTAAAGCTTAAAAACAGAAATGAGAGTCTTTTCCAGGAGCTCTCTTTTCATTTCTTTTTTATGCTTCACTGTTATTTTTAGTAATTCAGACTTGTCCTGTTGTCATCAGAGATGTCTTGTCTAAGAGATACTTGGCCACAACAGCAGAAATAACCTGACTTACAGACAAACCAACAGAGAAGAGAAGAGAAGAGAAGAGAAGAGAAGAGAAGAGAAGAGAAGAGAAGAGAAGAGAAGAGAAGAGAAGAGAAGAGAAGAGAAGAGAAGAGAAGAGAAGAGAAGAGAAGTGTTTCTTAAATGTTTTACAAAAGTTATACATTTTTCTCACCTTCTTTTTAACAACGACTTTAAACCCAGAAAGAGTTTGAAGTCTTTCCGGTGGCTGTTCCCAACTAGAGGAGTCTTTCTTACAGTTGTTGTCTGAATAATAAGCAGACAGACCAGCAGGTGTGTCTGTGACCGAACACTTCAGCACAGTTACTCTCTATGAGTGACCAATAGATGTTAGTTTGTGTCAATGAAATTTTAAAAGAGCTACAGAGAAAAATATACAAATTACAGCGCCTGAAACCTTTGGGGGGTTGAACACTAATCTGTTTATGACAACATGCATTAAATACTTCAAAACCAAGTTCTGTGCTACTTCTGCAATGTGAGTACATTTTCAAAAGTTCGTCTTTCCCATGAAGAATGTGTGTCATCTAAACACAAAAGTTCACTTCATCTTAAGCCATCGCAGCTGGTCACTTAACTAATCAGATTCCGTTCAGCTTCTTTTAAAAAAAAAAAAAACTTTTCTAACTGAAACTCAATATTACACGCTCAATTTCAATAGCCTGACCACAGAAAGTGATCAGTGATAAATCTGAAGTCCATCTAGTAATGTGTGAAGAAAAAAACAAACACAGCATTATGCTGCTTTGCCAAATGCACATTTAACAACTTGACTAACATCAAAATGCATTAATAATACATCTCGGGGCAATGACAATCTTCAAAAAGCCGGTTTCCAATAGCGTAGTGACCATAGTCGTTCTACTGTCTCAACTCACCATCTTTTTTATCTGTAGGAAATCTCAAAGTAATATCCTGCAGCTGTAGCATCGGGTCATGAAATACTTTGCACAGTACAGTGTGCCTCACTCATGGTCATCCTGGCTATTTTTTCTGTTACCATGACAACATTTCTGAGCACTCCTCAGATTATGATTGTGTGGAAAATGAACAAGGAGACAAAGAAAAAAATGTCAGACTCTGAGAAGCAGCGATTGAACACGGACAAACATTCACCTCTGACTGGCCTATTTTGAATACAAAATACTTGAAAGGCTCAGCGTGATGTGCTAGAGATGCTGCATATCTCACTAATTTTAGTCTCAGTCTTCTCAGCTATCTATAGTCATGGAAAAGTGTGTCGCTCCATCTAACAGGCCAATCCTTCACTGTCATTCTAAATTAATGGAATCAATGACGTGGTGAGGACATCTGGTCTGGTTTGAAAGGTTGATTTGGAGGTACCACAGACCTCTGATATCTCATAAAGTGACATGCTGTCTACACTTTATGGTGCAGCCTCCAAAGTTTAGACTAGAATAGTTTGGGTGTCATTTTTTCCACTATCAACTAGTATCTGCTAGGACAAAAAAACAAATTAACATAAGCACACCTTTACCTCATGGGGAAAAACATAATACTCCCCACGATAAACTGAAAATGGCCTTCAAATTAAGGGCTAAACGTCTAAAATGTCTGTCCAGTGTTTCTTCTCCAGACGTCATCGAACCTCAGTGAGTAAGGTAAACCTTCAGATGGTTTGCTCTAAGTCCATTTTATTTTTATCCCACCCCCCTCATCGGAGTCATTGCTTTATAGAAGCAAATTAAGCCTGTACTGCCTGTCACCGAATAACCATTAATCTTGATCAGTTCAGTATATAGCTCCATACTGTTAAGATATATGGGAATAGTTTGACACTTGGCACTTTCTTACGGAGAGCTGGATGAGATGTTAGCTTCGAAAGGCAGGGATCAGTTAGCCAGGCTCTGGTGACAAAATCCACCTTCTGCAAAGGTTTTAATTCAATTAAAGGTTATCTATGGATTTATTTATTGTTTTACTTATTTTATTACGACTTTGATCTTTGTTGACGACCTCAGGTGCTGTACACAGAAATCAAATGAATATTAGTTATGTCTTGGATAGCAGAATTGTGTATTAAAATTTACGGAAGCAAACGTGGATATTGTCCGGTGAAAATCTTATTCTGGAAAGTACACTTTTGAAATCTGATTGCCTTCAACCTGTTCAAAACACTGATGTTAAAATGACATGTAGAAGCAGTCGCTTCAAAGGAAAAGATAAATATAGAGCCTTAATGAGCTGGATTAGACTGGACTGGACTTAAAAAAGAACACAAGCAAACACAGAACAGACAAAACAGGAACAACTCAAGTGTAGATCAAAACCTTTGTCACTGAAAGGTATGAATATGCAGCTTTTTCCACTTTTAAGAAGCAGCGTCAAAACAGTACATTGTCACACTGCTGATGGCACTGGAGTTAAAAGCTAATGTGATTCGGGGCACATTTCATTTATTTTACAGTTTTGAATGTACCATATTGTAAATGACCAGATCCGTGACTTCATATATTACTAAATCATAGAGCTTACATATGATAGAGAGAAAATGCCTTTTTAGCGATCTTAAAACATGTAGCCTCTTAGAAATTTGTATTATGCACTTAAATACAGTAAACAATTGTACATATATACATTTGGCCAAAAATACCATATCATATGTAAGTTTTTTTTTCCTAAGACACTGATGTTGCAGTTTCCATTCAGGTGGTTTATGGGTTCCTTTCGGGGCAGACCCTCTCCAACACACTGGAACTGTCTCAGGCCTGAGTCGATCCATGTGACAGTTGCATTGCTCAAATGTAGCAGTGAGGGATTACTTTCAACTTCCCCACTGTGTGAGCGTTTAATCAGGCCCTCTCCCTGTCTGAGCAGAATTACAACACTCTCGCCTGCCCACCTGCTCCCACCAAAAGCATGGCATAGAATGACTTTGCCACTAAATGTTTGGCAAAGATATACCTGCAAGAGTCATGCCGTTGAAACTTATGCCTGTACATTTGATTACTGTAGTCTCAGAGGAGACCTGCAGAAATATGTCATCTATTCAGGTTTTTTAAATATATGACCCCAACAGATACAGCCCTTTCATTAGAGTATTGAGAAGTTTAATGGGTGCACCATGTAATTTTAGTATTTATTCATTATTTACTCAGGTACACTGTGAAATCTGAAATGTCAAACTTGGGTACCTCATGTACAAAAACAACAGTGATTTAATAATAGATACAAAATAATTGTTTTATTCATACGGACACTGAACTACTGTAATAAACACAAACTGATCGAGTCTTTTTCAGGAGGATGTAAAACCAATAAAGATTCTGCATTAGAGCTGGATAACGGGATGATATATAGCATCAAAACAATACAAAAATGATTGCAGATATTTTTCTATATAGTTTTATATTGTGATAAAAAAAAGCAGCCAAACTGCATTATGGCGAAATTTACATCATTTGGATGACGCTTAACGCTCTGATCTGTCCACGTTATGTTGATTTTACACTAACGTTCTTCATAAAAGGAGAAAATACTCTGTACTTTTCATCTGTTAAGTATGTAATTCACGAAGGAGTATACAAGAATAGGTTTTACAATGTGGTAATTTAATATAGACTTTTCCTATGTATTGAATTACCAGATGATAAAGAATAATAGTGACTACTTTCAACTCTGTTTTTGCTCTAGATAAAACCAATATCATCCACATGATTAAGTTGTAAAGAAGTTTTGTTAACATCACTGTATGATTCATAATTTAAAAATAGTGACTCATGAACAATTTTTCAGAGGGTGTCAATGACACTGAGCAGCCTAACAGTGAGAACACCAACTGGTGGAGCGTATAAACAGCAACAAAACTATAATGTGCTAGTTTCACTTGGCACATATTAACTATTTTTTACGATCAATGTTTAAATAAAATGTCCTCGTCTGGAGTTTATCTGGTCCTACTAAAGCTGGAGTGTTTTCATTTTAAAAGGAACTCTAAAGTATCATCTTTGGGGGCTGTGCAAACTATTTATAATGAACTTTAAAGAAGCAAAAAGACAAGACAAGACAAGACAAGCAAAACTCCCCTGACGATTGTAAATAAAAGTAGCCTCCCATGGCTCAGACCATTCCACATCAAACACAGAAAGAGCTAGATTTCTCAAGTGGCAGATGGTGAGCCTCCCTCCACTAATCATAATTTTAGATAAAAAGGTTTCTCTAAAAATAAATAGCTTTTTTGCAAATCGCTGCTTGTCAGGGCCCCTTCATCATCTGTTTGTAAACGATCAGTAATTCATATCTGAGGGGGCATGGTTGACACATTTTGTATGAAATGAGCAGTGCTCTGCATAGGATTACAGTATATATGAGAAGACAATTGTAAGGTTAACCAAACCCTTGTAAATGATTACATACAAAAATCTTACTGGCAGTAATAGTATTCAGGCTGTATTTTTCATTTTGTAAATAAGATTCAAAGACTGAGTAGCTGCATTAGTTTGTGTAGTTTGTGTCGTTTATACAAACAAGGCTGAGAGTACATTTAAATTAAGTCTGACTGTCACGTGGTATTGAATGCTGTGCAGTGGCTATATTGAATTTTCATACAGTGTGTCCACAGAGCATCATTATATCATTTATTTTGAGCTTATGTTCTGGATATTTGATGAATTCTCTACAGAACTTCATGCTTGTTGGGAGTTTGCTTGGACATCACTTGTGTTATTACTGTGTGGGAGAGGTGATACAAGGGTTACAGCTCAAATTAAAACTGTTTTACTTTAACATATTCTCATTATTGGCTCCAAGGAAGCTATCTTTATCTGTTCCTCGTTTTTCTGGAAGCAGATATGATATAATGCTATTGCAATATATTTAAATCATTATCCTTCCTAATTTCTGACAGTGTTTTTGGAGATACATTTGTCATTGATCAAAGTGTTGGCGCAACATGAAAGGGCAGGGTGAGACAAAAATCATTTAGAAGGATGGTCATCTTGAAACCATAATGTGGCATTGAGTTTTTTTAGATGTTTTTTAGCATATAAAGGAGGTTCGGGGATCAGGAATTGTACCTTTACAGATAAGCAGCACAATAATAACTGGCTGTAAGGGTTGTAATTAGAGCTATTAGAGTCGTCTCTCTCATTGGCTCTCTCTCTCTCTTTCCCCTTACTCATGCACTTATGGGGTCTCTTTTATCTCTCTCTCTCTCCCTCTCTCTCCCTCCCTCTCTCCCTCTCTGTGACAAGCCCTGTGGAGTGAAGCAGCCTCAGAGGCACCCTCCAGCACAGAAAGGTGCACCGTTTCAATGATGCCAACCCTTTTAAACTATTTACTTAAGTAGACTGCCCTTTGGTAAGAGCCTAAACTATACATTCACACAATAACAATTCGTTTTTCAAGGAGAGAAAAGTACAAGGGAGCATTGTGCTTTTACGCATGGAAGTTGGAATCAGCCTTGATACATTTACGCATGGCTGTGTCTCGTCTCTTCGGAAGATGCGTCCGGGCTTGTAAGAGCTTTTTAGGGCGTCAAGAGCGAGGCAAAAAGTGAGCAACGATGCGGGCCACAGAGCTGCTGCTCGGTTACTTTCTGGTGAAAGTTATGGTGTGCGACGCGGAGGGCGAGCCAGGTCAGACCGTCGATGATTTCATGCTGGTGACGGGGTTTAACGACTCAAAGGAATTGGAGAGCGGGCTCACGGAGAGCCCGCACACGGAGGACAGGTGCCGTGGCTACTACGACGTGATGGGCCAGTGGGATCCACCGTTCGTGTGCAGGACGGGCAGCTACCTGTTCTGCTGCGGCACCTGTGGCTTCAGGTTCTGCTGCGCGTTTAAAAGCTCCCGGCTGGACCAGACCACCTGTAAGAACTACGACACCCCGCCGTGGATGATGACAGGGAGACCCCCGCCGAAAGTGGACGTGGCGCTGGAAAGCGCTAAGGATAAAACCAACCTCATTGTTTATGTCATATGCGGGGTCGTGGCCATAATGGCCCTGATCGGAATTTTCACCAAGCTCGGTCTGGAAAAGACGCACCGTCCGCACCGAGAAAACATGACAAGGTAGGTCACCAGTTTACCAATGTTCGTGTTTTTCTTTATTTTAGAGTGGTGAGTTATTTGTGAAGTCACCACGCTGATTTGATTATTTGTAACTGAACCATGCGATGTATCAGGGCAAAAACCTGCGCTCTTATCAAAACCGATGTGTTTTGTAAGTAAAACTATAACAGTATGAAAAAGAAGTTTAGCTTCAATCAAAGTGATATCAAACTGTCATAATGGAAATGGATTAATTTGTACCAAAGTTCAGTTTAACATCAATTTCCAAGTTTGATGACACCCAGACTCCAGTGTGTGACATGTGTCACGTGTGCCTTCTCAAGTTAAAACTACTTTGGGTTTTTTTGTCCAAATATTGGCCACCTCAGAAAGTGAAGCTGTAAATAAATGTATACATTCTAGTTTGGGAAAAAATGTCCATTATTGCCAGCCTTGACAGCTACACTGGTGTTGTTTTCATTTTGTGTGTCTGTGTGTGTCATCAAAATGTGGTCCTGGAGACACCTGTAGTGAGAACGTCCACAGTGGCAGGTTTGAGTATTTTGCTTGGTGTTTATATGTCTGTCTGCAGCCAAATTTTGTCACTGTAACACAGTCATGAAACGAGATGAGATCAAAAAGAATACAAGGCTGAGCCCAAACTGTAAGATGCATTCATGGTCTTTACAGGTGTGTTGTTTAGAACAAAATGATGCAGAGTTCAAAGATGGGTGTGGCCCAAGCAAGAGCGGCAGAAGTATAGGATTGGGGCCATTCTGCCACCACTTTACACCCCTTGCACGATTTGGTGGCATGTGTGATTGATTGATTGATTGATTGATTGATTGATTGATTAATCTAATTTGACCATTAATGATATAAAATATGAAACAGCACTCTGAGTCATACATTAAAATACATAAATAGACAGGGGTAATTCAATGAAGTGCAAAGGCTTATTTCCATCGTGGTCCCTAGATCCCATGGCATGATGGTCTCTAGTTATTGTTATAATCGAAACCAAGCACAAGTTCTGCTGTAATGTTGCATATTTTTGTATCGTTAACTATCTGCAAGATGTACTCCTACAGTTCTTAAAAAGGCATCATTAGCTGACTTTTGTTTTGATTGAATATTGTGCCCACAATTGCATATTGTAGAGCATCTCTCTCTCTCTCTCTCTCTCTCTCTCTCGCTCTCTCTCTCTCTCTCTCTCTCTCATTAGTTACATTATAGGGAATGTAGGATCCGGTGTTTGTTGTTACAAAGGTGAACCCATTTAAACCATAGACTGCCTTACAAAGCATGTGACTTCGACTCCTGAGACCACAATTTGTGTTCCTGTCTCCCGTTTGTGCTGTTTGGCTTTCCTCAACCTTTACCAAGTACATAACTTCTGTAAACTTAGAGGTGGCGGTTTAAAAAATGCTCCTATCATTTGTATTTCAAAATGTCACAGGGGTTATTTCAGAGGACACAGACAAAAGCTTCACTTTGTCACTTAGGGGGACTTGTTAGTGAATGCCAGAGTGCATTGCTGGGCTGCACACAATTTGTACTTGTTATTAACTGAAAAATGTCCTCTCTGAGATTGTTTCTTTCCAATCTTTCCAGAGCTCTTGCACATGTTATCCGCCACCCTGCCTCGGAACATACGGACGACATTGGACTTGGCCAGCACTATGAAAACATACAAACCAGAGTCACAGTTAACAGTCTCTGTAAGTACTGCTATCAGCAGCACACAGCACCTACATATTCAGTATATTCAGTTCAAACACTGGGTTGCATATAGCTATTCCATTATACTCCTTTCACTGACCAGAACTGCACCAAAACTGATACTAGATAAATTCAGATATTCTATTTTTTCGGTGAAGCAATTAGTCGTGCCCTCAGCATATACACTAATTATCAACGACTTAGAGCTCTGCTTCTTATCCATTACTCATTGTATGCAATGGCCTCACACATTATATCGCAGTCTCGTTCTCTAGTTCATCACTCCAACACCTACACACACCTACACCATACACCCACACAGATATGCGCCGACAGAAGAGTTCTTATTAATGCTAACGTGCTTACTGCCCTGACAGCTCCAGTCAATAAAAGCTCTCGCTCTATTGTAGCTGAATAATTGAGTAAAAAGAAAGGCCTAATTATTAGGCTTAACTGACGATAAACTCTCCTGATACTGAATAGGTCCAAAGCAGTAGTGAAAAAATGATGTCTTACATCATGCACAGTAGTAGTTAGAAGCCAATGAATCAATGATATAATTAACTGAGCCAGGTCATGACTTAGTGTTTAAGTTACAGTAAAAAGAAAAATAATTAAAGAATTACATTAAGTGATGGACTGAGTTCCCTCAATCTAGAAGCTTCTCAAGATTTTTCATTTGAGGCATATGCAAATCAATCAGTGATTATTCATGTGAAATGGAAGGCTAGAAGGGTGCATGTTCTCATAAGACCTAAACAGTACAGCAGGTGACTTCACTGATTAGTTTGGGAGGTTTGCTAATTAGTGAAAACACCTGGTGTAATCTGTGCTTGGAATGAAAACCTGCTTGTTCCAAGCACACATGCCCGATGAATGTCCATCTTAAATTACCTCTCATACATAGCCAGGCTCAGTTGTGCAAATACTCAAGCATTTTCAATGAGGAGACGGTGTCTGTCATCGGTTTAAATTCATATAAATAAAAGCATACTTTTATTACAAATGAAGAAAAAAAAATTCATTCAAGCTCACTGAAAATGCCCTCACATAATAATCATTTAATGAGTGATCCCCAACGTAGTAGCAATCCAGGAAATATACACTACTTCATGCTAAGTACATTACTTAGCAAAAAGGTTATGTAATCAAATAACTCAGTTAATGACACTGACAGTTTTCTACATGTGGGGATCTTTTAACATGACTGCCACAAGGACGCTGTGTTTTATGTCACCTTACATCTTTGTATTCACATATTAGCATCATATCACATTTACTATGAATATGACTGAAGGAAGAAAAGCGTTTTACCTTCATACATAACTAACATCAGAAATGTAAATGCATTCTATTTTAAGAGCTGGATTTCTTTTTCTGTTTTAACAGAGTTTATTTTTTTATCCTCTAAAGTCGCTGAGATGAGGTAGGTGTCAGCCCTGGCATGAAACTAATTAATCAATCTAAATCAGAGCAATTTATATTCTACCTTGCCTTCTCACAGAATAATTATCAGTTCATTAAAAACAAGCCAACACATTAGGACTGATCTTCTGGGAGTCCTGTATGTATTCTTTAGTAAACTATGTACAGTATAATACCTTTGCTATTGTTGTATAACACACATGTTCTACCTGTATAGTGTGAAGTTCAACACGTTGTTATTCAACTTTTTGAAACCAGTTTTTGTGCTAACATGTTGCAGTGAGCTCACTTACTTACATACCGACTGTAGGTGAATGCACTAAGGAACTTGTGTTCTGATTTAAAATCCCATTTTTCCTGCCAGTCCCTGAAGTTAATTAAACAAAATGATCAATGATGTGGGATAATATGACACCATTGTTCTATTAAACAAGTGCAGTCACTACACCAATTTAAAGGTTTGGTCACTTTTGCCTGCATCTTTCTCTGAGTCAGTGAATACCGTTATGAAAACCATTATACATCTGTCACCTGTGGATTTTTTTCCAGATTATTACTACATTATTGATATAGTCATTGCATTGTAATTATACTATGTACACACAAAATTTGCAGTGCATTATATTTACAGTAGTCCTATCCCCATAGTGTAGATTACCAGGTGTATGACTGGCGTATCAAAATAAGAGCAGCCAGAAGATTACGTTTTAATGGTGATCTATATCCCAGTTGATGCACGGCACTATTTAGACAAGCAATTTTTCAATATACATGTTTTAAACATGTGTCCTATTCAAGTTAAATATTTTCCATTTAATTCATATATTACTAAACTGGAGAAAAGAATGATGTCACTCTCCACGTATTCTGTGACCTTGGAAGTCGAGAACCAGGGCACAGTGTGCTGGCTGCTGTATCTAACAGAGATGTATGGGAAGGATTCTGTGTAATAAAGTTGGCAACAGCAGAGGGATGATTGTTGTTTTCTTGACAGCCTTCCTTACAAGGTTATAAGAGGTTAGATGATATTTTTTGCCACATGTATCCATCCTGTGCGTGTCCTCTCCAGCTGTGCTTACTAGTGACAGGTGTGACTATGCCCCAGCTATAATAGTTACTCTATAGTACGGACGGTGGTGCAAAGCAGTGATTGAAATGCTCTAAGAGGAAGCCCCTGTTCTTCATCTGTTGCCTGTCAAAAAAACCCACAAATCTGTTAAACTGGGCAATGAGCTGTCATTCTCCTCAAGACACCAGTAATACAGATTGTGTGAGCTGGGCTTCTTTGGCTACCAGTGCTTTTATGTCCATGCCGTAATGGCCCTATGCACACATGGGGCAATTGTGAAGTGTGGCCTCTTTTTACTCCGGGCAGTCAGCCAGATAGAACAAAGTCTCCGCTCACTGCCAACACTCCACTGCTGCATGACACTCCGTTTCCTCACTGACAGATAGAAATGTGTTTCAGAAGCATTACCTCTGACAGTAGCGGAGCAATTGATACCAAATGCAGAATCTACCTTCTGTTCTATTTTCCACAAGCCATATACTGTACTCTGAACTGTATACTGAAGCCTCACATCTATAAGGCGATAATTACCAACTGAGAATACAGAGAGCTTAAAAAAATAGATGGAGACTCATGGGTTAGCCAATTACAAATACTATTAATAACTTTACAAACATACAAACATAATTCAGCATTTCACTTTATGTCGGACCTGTGTGAAGAAATAAGTCATTATTGGTTTCATACGGGTGAATTTGAAAATCACTTGAATTCACTCACTTTCTCTACTTTTAGTGTCACTCTTTTATTTGACTGATGCAAGGAGTGAAAGTGTGAAAAAGTAGCTTTCTACACCACCCTGACTATCATATCCTGAAGATCCAGCTGTATTATATATTGCATAACTTACAAAATTAGACAGTAATTTAAATAAGGTTGTTCCAGAGCAACGTAGCTATGTCACAAAAGCTCTGCACCTGCTTGTTTGAGGAATTATGCTTGAGTTTAATATTTGTTTTCTCAAGAATGAGCTCAAAAATGTAAATCAGGGTTAGAGCTGTGCGATATGATGATATATATTGTCAAAATGATAAAAATGAAAATACATAAATATGTATAATTTCTCTTGCTTGGTCCAAAAACCTGCAGCCGAACTGACTTTCAGGAATTTTTACGTCGTTTCGATGACACTTTATGTTATGCGTTATGTTTTCCTCTAAAGTTCTTAATAAAATGAGAAAATAATCAGTACTTTTAACTGATCAATTATTAAGTTTGTAGAGTAGTATACAAAAATAGGCTTTACCATGTGTTATATAATATAGACTATGTATTTTTTGCATTACCAGAAAACATGCTTTATCATTATATATATATTGTTGTCCAGATATGAAATGACCTTTATCAGGATATTAGATGTTGACCATATCGCCCAGCCCTAGTTTCCAAACAGCATGACTTAGCCTGATATAGAATTTTAAACTAATGATAAACTTAATAATTAACTCTGTGATTGCTGAATAATAATTGATCATCTCTGAATGAAGTATTCTATGTGTTTTCTTTACGACAAGTTTGAAATATGTTTTATAATGAAACACATAAAGCCTGTTTTAGTTAATCAATAATTCAATTTAACTTCAATGATAAGATGTTTTATTCAACAATGCACACGAGTTTAAACATAACTGAGTTCAAATACTAATTGCAAATAATGCACACATACAATATAAATATAATGTTTGCGTTTCGGGTGTCTGACAGAAATGAAAAAAAATTTGAGTCAGATAATAAAATATTTTCATCACAAACTCGAAAGTATGCTGTCTGTACATAAGAGCGCCCTTCTCCTTGTACCATTTATTTCAGGGCATACAGCTCCCAAAATACTCTCTTAAATCTTTTATGAGTTTCAGGGTGGTGTCTGTGTCTGCAGCGTTAACTTGCTTATTTCCTGCAACAACCATGGAGTCTTTAACCTTACAAGTCTCCAGAAGTGGCCTACTTTCTTCCAACAGCTGACATAAAAGCTGTGACTTTGACAACAGTACAAGCACAAATGACACTCAGTCAACACCGAGTCAGATAAACATTAAAGAGGGAGACAAACACCAGCCGCTCAGTCTGAATTAAGTTTGGCATTCTGAAAATAAAAAAAGTTGCATTAGATGTCCTCATTTATTAACAGCAGTAAAATATAATCTCAACTCATCAAACGATTTTTTTTTTTTACAATATTGAGATACAAAACAATGGATTTGGTGTACATCTAGACTTAAATGATTTACTTTCGGTCACTTCTACATCTAAGGGGATACCCTGACCTTGACTGGAGTATCAGATAAACACAATGATCAGGTGACCACTCAAATGCTATAGCTTACAAACTTGCTCCAGATTGGAAGCTCTAACTAATGTGCATTAAAGAGCAAAACTAGTTTCAAATGTTTCTTAATTGATCCATACATTTTATTGTTTGTGGGTTTTTTTTAACAAACAGGATTTCCTAAAAATCTGTACATATCATGTATTATCCTAATTAAATAAATAACAAGTTAAATACATTTATTGTTTCTATGGAGGCAGTTCATCTAAGTAGACTTTTAGCATAAAGGGATATTTCTGATTTTTGGAAGTGCGGTAGTATGAGGGAAAGGTCAGTGTATTACCTACATTGCTGTTATCTATGCTCTTTAACACAGGTCATTTTACCTTGCAGACATGTGAATTGCTGGTCTTCTGCTGCCTCGCTCATTAGTTTAAGTTGTGTTATTGTGTGACTTTGGTGAGTCTGAACTAACCAAAACACCAAAGTCACACAATAACACAAAGGAGTCTGGTGGCTTTGGAGAGGGCATAGATGGATATAATGGCTTCAGATTTCCATCAGAAAGGGCTGTCTGACGGCAAGGTAAAGAAGATGAAACTATTTTTAATAAAGTGAACACTTAAATTGTTTTTTTTTTGGTGGCTAAAATATGTTTTGCTGCTGCCTGTGCTGACCCCACCCCACAGCAGTACATTGTTTAGCTTCTGTGCTGATACTCTTTTCTGCTTCTCCAAACTAGGTAATACACTAACTATGAATAAGTACGTCATACAACCCCACTTCAAAAGAATCTGAACTATCCCTTTAAACAAGATCACATTGAATGAGAGCCTGTGTGCATGGCCCAATTACGATGAATTGTATGAAACTGAAACAGGTCAACAAGCCCAGAAGGGAACCTGACAAAGTAACACAGATACTGTAGATATGATGCAGAGGTTTTCTGTTCCATTTCTGGATAATTTGGCTATTTTTTTTTGGTAAAGCACTTTTAAATGATCACATGAGGGTTCATGCAGACACATCCATCATTAAGTTATTTATACATGATAGTGATGTGCTGACTTTCTCCACTAGTTGTTAGTATGGCTTTCAATAAAATAATATAGGAGCAAGTTATAAAAACAACCTTATCATAAGGAGAACATACTGATACCTTTAATGAAAATCTGATCTTACCCATTGCACCACTCCCTTGTTGAGGTGTGGTGGAGTGAAAGAATTGTCAAAGCTGTCCTCTGCATCATTTCATGAGACAGCATTGATAATTTGCGACTTTCCAAATTAATTAGTACAGTAATACAGTTTCTTCTTGCTGACCAGTGGGGAATAAGAGCCTAATTAACCTAATTTGCTGTATTAATGATCTGGTTTTATCAGACATGTTCAAGATTCAAGATTCAATAAGCTTTATTTATCCCGAGGGAAATTATTGTGCAACAGTTTCAATACAAAGATGGGAAAGGATCAGAGTGACAATAAGCTAACATAATCAAATAAAATAAAGCTAACATAAAATAAATCAAACAATAACTAAGTGTGACAGAGTGCAACAGACATTGTGGTTAAGCGTAGGTATATACAATATACAACAATACACAGCGTGCAGTTTAGCAGCAGATTGAAATAAAATAAGTACAAACTAAATAAGTGAGAAGGAGCGATAAATGATAACAGTGTTAAAAATGTTGCAGCCAAGTTCTAGACCGAGGACTAATAGACTCCCCACAACTTAAAATTTGTAAATTTTAACCAATAACAACGGCAGTGAAGGGTTAATGGACATGTGTTTATGTTCATATTCAAGTTATCGGTGCGCGATTGTGGTTACCTTTAAAGGAAATAATTAACATTAACAGAACAAGAGTAGACTCCAAACCTCATAACGTTTAAAATAACCATCATTGAGATTTTGTAAAGGGTCAATTTGAAAAGGAGTAAGTAATTAATTAATCATCGAAGCTATCCACATCAAGCGTTGGTCCATGAACATGTTGATATCTCTACTCATATATATATATATATATACAACAGCATAGCCTTCAAACCACCGCCTGTGAATTGGTACGTTCCACTAATCTCCTCCAAAGAAGACACAGCGAACATCTGTTTGCTCTGTCATGCCAGCAGGCAGGGGGCCAGACTCTTCGCTGTACACCCCTTAATTTACCAGATGTCTACTATAGGATTAGTACAAAGAGCAGTCATGACTCTCCAGCTGGGTCCCCAGTAAAGCCTACTTAAGGGACAGTGACACTACCAAGTTAGAGAAACAAATATTCCATATTCACATCCATCCATCAATGTGATAAGCGATTCACCACTTAGAGAAAACACCCCTATTTTATTTTATTATTTATTTACAGCAATAAATCCCATTTCTTAACGTCAGCAACAACAGAAACAGTGATTTCTTTTTTCATTAATAACTTGTGTTTTCCCTCCTTTAGATAGCAACCGCATGAACAATATGGTTCAAGCATCAACTCTGATAACACAGCCTTACCCGGCTGTGGGACAGATCACCAGTCCCTACGAACAGATGCCTGTCACGGATCTCAACAAGTACGCCACGCTCAAGGCTGTGGGTAAGGTTTGATATGATTAAGTAGCATATTACATCCTCTGTAAATGAAACTAGCATAATTAATCAGGGTTTTCCTGCATCATCTAAGCAGGAATGTCGAGGTTTAATTAAGTGAACCGGAAACAACAATCTATAACCTGAGTAATCATGAGGACGTGTTTATATGTTTATGAGGCAGGAGTTCAATCTGAAACACTTCATAAAATCTTAATTGGAATCCTAGAAAAATTTAATGTGGTTAACTTTGTATTAAACATTGAATGTCTCAATAGACAAAAATGTTGTTAAAATTGTGAATGTTGAGAGCCATGTTATTGTTGTATTGTTGTTCTTATATGTTCATCCAACTGATTATTTATTTAAATAGGAACCTAGCAGGTTTGAATCTCCATCAAATCTCTGGTTGACAGAAATCCTTGTCAGTTAATCCAAAATCCATCAGTGTCAACAGAGAGGGGAACTAGAAGCAAGTTTGTTGTTCTCCTGTGCTAATTTTGGGACAACAGCATTGGACAAGAAGCAATACCAGATACCAAAATAGTATCACTCACAAGATGACGCTAAATTGTTTATTAAAGCCTGTTTGTACTGGGAAAGTATGTAGATTAAACAAATTAATACTGTAGTGCTAAAAGAAAGTTAAAGTTTTTATCTGCGTTATGGAAATAGTATGCATTTTGTGAGCGCATATTATCACAATACATATATACATAAATACTGATAACAGCCAGCAGTTGATGCTGACCATCAATGTCGAGAAGAGTGAAGCAAATACGTATAATTAGACACACTTCCAAAATGTAGAGGTCCCTTTGTAATATTAAATCCCTAAAGAATTTATCGGAATTTACACTTGTAATAAAGTGAAAAATAAGAATTTAGCCTACTTTTCATATTGATTTCTGTTGCAAAAATCATCGTCACAGTGCAATTTCAAAGAAGAAATAGTCCGTCTCTATTTTTGCCAACAGTCATCTTCACTTTTAAAATGTAACTATATACAAGAATCAGAATCAAAGTGTGGCATGAAGGTATTTGTGGGTCTGTATTTGATGCTATTTAGCACAGTGTGTCTTTTTATAGATGAATCAATTAGCTGTGTTTTACAGATCTGGCCATGGAAGAGATGATAGCTATAAGCATGCGTGTAGTAGGTCCAATCACATTAAATAACTCACTCTTTCTGATTCACATGAGCAGCTGAAGCTTCTCTGCTGCTAATCCACTGAAGTGCCGTTAAACAAACTGATCATTAGGGAAAATAAAAAAATAGAGCAAATCTTAGCTAATGAGACTGGGGACAGGAGACAATCAGGAGCAATCAAAACACAAATGAGTTGGTGATGAGATGCAACCACAGTATACGTGTGAGCCATGTGAGCCTCTGTGGTCCTAATATATATTTGTATACAGTATATAACAGCACTGATGTGGGTTTTCATACATTGTCTGCACCAGACAACAAATATTCACTGTGGTTGGAGTATCATTATTAACTGATATATCACACATTATTTGCAATCTTTTTGTTAAGGACACATTTTACATAATGGCCAACAAGAAGGCATATTGTGAAAATATATATTTAAGCATGTTCTGACTTCCTGTAATGGGCTGTGTGAAGCTACCGTAATTTAGTAAACACTATTAGCATCTTACACTACATTGTTATACACCATGGGCATAATCCCCACAGGGGTGTGTGTGTGTGTGTGTGTGTGTGATGTCATGTCCTCATGGCTAAACCTGGCTCTAGTGTAGCGGGGACTAGACTAGACTAAACAGAGGCATTTTTGAGTGTTTACATACATCTCTCTGCCTGTGGACAGATTTTGTCACTGTGTAACTACGCAACCATGCAAGACACAGTCACAAAACTTTACAAGTGTGTAGTTTAGCTCAAAATGGATGCACAGTTCAAAGATGGCTGTGGTCTGAGCAAGGGCACCAGAACTAGCTGGAACCACTTTACACCCCTGGCCCGATTTGGCGTTGCGAATGGTGTGACTACATCATATTTCACATCACATTTTATTTGCTGTTAATATTCTCCTAAAAGCCACTTGATAAAACATCAATCAAAGACGGGACAGTAAAGTGTGCCTTGTTGTCAATTTCATTTTATATATTCCACTTTCCCCCCCTAACTTTTTTTGTGTGTGGCTTCATAGACATTTACAGTATTTGTATAGGATGATTAATGTGAATTGTTGATGCAACCAATGTGAGTTAGTTATTGTGATGCCTGATGATGTGATGTTGGACTACTTTTCTGTCATCTGTTTTTCTTTTTTTTATGCAACAAAGTTCTATTTTAGGTCTATTTTTTATCTGCCTGTCTAGTTCTGCACTCAGGACACGAAGCACAATGCAATGGCTAAGGAAGAGAATGACAGTGAATTATCATGCTGTTTATTTGTATTTGTTAGCAGAGAAAGCGAATGACAGCTTCTACAGCAACCGGCGGCAAGTGATCGAGATGACAGCCAAGGGAAGCCTTCCCATGGAAGCTGTGGATATGGAGCCAGAGCCGAGTAATCCTTACAGTCCACCCAGACAGCAGTCTGCAAAGCAGAATGGACACAAGTACAAAAGCACAAAGAGCCACAGCTCCCAGTTGCTGTGCTACGGCTCCAATAATGCCGCCAGCCCAGGGGCGCTAAGATCCTGGGAGAGCAACGACATGCTGGGACTCCGACAGAGCTATGGCCCAAAGAAACTCTACATCATAGAGAAGGAGCTGCAGACAACTCGTTACATGCCTCCACAACCATACTTTGTCACCAACAGCAAGACGGAGGTGACAGTATGAGGGACTGTGTAAGCATCATGCTTAAAAGCACTCTGCATTTTAGGAAGGTAGCTGCTGACTGTGGGTGGTGTTGTAAGAAATCAGCATGGACTAGTCAGGGCACAAAATTAGCATAATTTACCAGTCGATTGCTGTTAAAATGTGCAGGTTGATTTGCATCACTCATCAGCCAACAAAACCCAATAGATGAGTGGCTGGTTGAAGATTTGCTAACCTTTTGGCCAATGGACAAAAAAGTTACATTTGCACCATGACTGTAGTTTGTGCATGTGATGGGCATAATTTTAGTCGTCACCTTAAGGTGAAGTGTACTGTTACAGAATACTCCGTATCAATCACTGTTCCTCAAGAGGGAGCAATAATAAATATGTTGTTATGGATATTCATATAACTGCTAAAACAAAACACAAAAGTTACAGAACTCATATAACGTGTGACATACAGTGCTGTTAGTATTTACTGAGACATCAATGGACCTTAACATTTAAGTATTTATATAAGCATTTATACAATTTCTATTAAATCATTGGCTAAAGAAAAACCTTCTTTATTGATCTGGTCAAAGTTGAGTGGTCTGTGGTTAATTGGGTATTGATGAAAAGCTTTACTGAAAATATTCTGTAGATAACATTAATACTGAAAATGTCACTTCTTCACTTCAAGGTGTTGGATCAAGGGCAGTGTCCAGGGAAGATACATTTGAGAAACATTACCTGAATGGTTTTAACCAGCCCAAATTCTAACTATTTCTTTTGTGTATTTATTTATTTATTTGAAACGAAAGACTAGTCATTCCCAAAATATCACACAAGTTAATCAGGAAGAGCACAGTTACAGTTAAATAAGGGTTAACTGCTGAAGTTTTTAGGGCTAACAGGGCACTTTTAGATGTTGTTAAACTTCATTATCACCTACAAATGAATCAGACCCTAGGCGCTCAATATTCAGCCATATGAGTTGGTCATACAAAATTTCAATGGCCATAACTATCGCTCACTTCAATAAGAATTGTATTAATTTAAGAATAAGACTTTGAGAGATAATGTCCATTTTTCAAAAATGCTCTATGCTGAAACCATTTTGGAGAAATTCACAAGCTAAGTTGATCATACAGTCTTTTTTTAAATATAGAAGAATCAGTGTGTGACAGGGTGACTGTTGACCTAAATGACTTAAAATACATTTTTAAAAGTCTATTCAAAGTTTGTGTATGTAACGTCAAAGATGTCTCATTCAAGGAACCTTCAAAACTCATTCAAACCAAGTCACTGCCAACAGACATCCTACTGATACGTATATTTCTATGATTACTAGGAGAAGTAGCAGCAGAGTGTTGAAGCAGTGTTGTATTGGTGTAATAGTGCCTCTCATCAGTACCAGCATGTGTGTGGTTATCTTACAGTGTATAGATGAAGCCCCTGTATTAGAAACAGTGATGGTCTAAGTAACTCATTATGCCCCCGACAACAGTCATTTTCAGTGTGAAGATGGAGGAGTTTACATCATAGTTGAAACTTTTGTTAAAAATGAATATGATTTAATTGAATGTATCCGGACTGGACAGTCTGAAACCAGTGGTGCAAGAGCAGTTGACTTACTACATGACACTATTTACTTGCTGTTGTGGTACTATAATGATCTATTACAGAAATATGATTTATTAATGGTCAACACTTTTGATATAAGCTATAGCACCTTACCAATAACTTGTTGATAGAGGACATTCATGCCGCACATCGCAATTTTTTTTTAAATAAAATGTTCACTGGTTTCCAAGCCAAGCAATATATTGTAAAAATATGCTCACACCTGCCTGCAAGTCTTACTCATGCTGTTGACTATTTCAAGCAGCTGAGGACAAGGCTACTGACTGCTGATACACAAGCAGGAAGTGGGGTGTATTTATGTATTTTCAAGTCCAAATCGTAGCTGTAATATTCTCATAGACTTCCAACCAAACTGTATGCACTATTTTCCAAAATATGTAGATCTAGTGCACCGAACTGTCCTGTCATATAGTTAATCAACTGTTTGTGTTTCACTGTTATATGAAATCTATTTAAACTCGACTAATTCAGTAGCCTTTTATTTACGCAAACAATGTGTGTATAGTGACTGCCATTGAATGCTTTTGTGCAAACTGTTTAATTTTTTTCCTCAAAGATACTGAAATCACTGTTATTAATCTACAGAACATCATATTTACACAAAAAGATCAAATATAATAGTGCCAGCTAAAGACATAATGTGTATCTGTTTGCTTTGCAATATCCAGAAGTGACAGCACAGCGTCAGTGTTATGTTTTGGTAAAGTTTAACGAAAGCCCCTACGATCACCGGTCTAATACAGTTAACTATGATGGCTATCATTTCTTTTGATCACTGTTTGCTCATTGTTATTACTAATTGTTCTTATGAATGTTATGTGTCTTTATGTAAAATACAAAGTTAGTTTGATTAAAGATGTCTTGATGAATTCACAACCACTATATCTGACAGTTCACATATTATGTGCAGTTATCAGAAAATTAATGAGCATTTAAATGTTTTCCATACATTGTTTGTGATGTAAAATATAATCTCCATGTTGCCAGTTTCCTGCAAAAACCTTGAATCTCTAAAATGCCACTTCTTTTGTAAAATTACAGTTAAACCTAGTGATTCAGTCTCCTTGTGATTTCTGAAATAGTTTCAGTGCAGTCTAGAAAGGTCCAAGGTTCATGAAACATTTTCTACATGTGGAAAATCTCTATGACTGCCTTTTACAGCGATACAAGTTTTCTGCAAGGTGGTGCACGCCAACAATGCTAACTTATTTTCTTGTATTAGATATATCATCTAAGTGTAGCATACCTTGTACAAAGAAAATAGTCACTGACAATGAGCAACTGTAGCACAATGTTAATTGACTCCATTTTCCTGCCCAGCTCACAGGTACACAATGTCAGTAGAGCTAGTCAAGCTTTTAGCATTGCGTAGTTGGTTTGTACAACTGACTTACCTATTTATTTTTATCTAAAAGAAAAGCAAACATTTGGCTAATGGTGTAGACTAGTGTGCCAGCAGCAAAAAAAATGGAAGAAGATTCATGTCATTACAAAAACAGAAACAGATTTCTACAGAGGTAAGTTTTCCGTAGCATTTTTGGTGCGTAATAAAACTCTTTTGTTGTTTACTTTTCACCCCGTTTAAATTTGGATTCTAGCTCGTTCTATTGACTGCCCCCTCAACACAACACCAGATGGTATAACAACATGGAAGATCACTTGGGTGAGGATATCTTCTGTATAATATATACTACAGTTTATGGGGATTTCTGTTTAAGTGTGCTCTAGGTGTAAAAGGTCAAGTGTCATTATATTGTCAACATAAAAATTATTTTTAATAGCCCTGTGTCGTCTTGACTTTTTTAAAGTCCTGTCGCATAAATATTTGGTGGTGCTAAAGAATATATAAGTGCTTTTGTTTTGAACACTTTATCTAGCCCAATATCACAAATTTGATAAGGAAAAAGTCCCCCGAAGGTAACCTTTAAGAAAAAATGTTTTAAAAAAAGGGGGGTTGGGGGGGGGGGGGGGGGGCTGTTCTCAGGAGGAACAACTGATGTAATTTGTGTGAAGAGAAAGAGGAAAGAACTACAACTTACAGCGCATGTTGTACAGATGCATTAGAACAATAACAATAGGTATGTACAATGTACATTCAGTCCAAGCACTGGCAGTTATGCACATTGATTTCCTGCCTCACTAAAATTGTACCACAGAGGAATTTCTTTAAGTTGCCGGTACTCTTGCACGAATGTTCAATACATGCTTATCTGTCAAGACCTGGGTAAATATAGGAGCTGAACTGAATCAGCCAGGTGCTAATGCCTCTGGGAGTTAGTCAAACTCATTGACTGTATATAAAGATGGAGCCTTAGCATCTTGATCGCTCCCTGGTGGCTGGTTGAGCTAAAGTTCATGAATCCCACCCCCTTCATGTTAGCGGATGGGGCAAGGGCCAAACTAAAAACAAAATGTACACCTTAAATACATTTTTCCCAAAGATAGTTTCTTTAAATGTAGGTAGTTTTTATCATGCTAATGTATGTTTAACTGTTATTTTTAGTTAGTTTAGTTATTTGATGTTATAAAAACAGGGTGAAACATCATGATGCACATGATTCCCTCGCGGGGCAGGAATATGGATGGCAATCATGTGAATCATCACTTCACTTCAATGATGTGACTCTACCACCCTAATGCTCAGACTCTGGTTGCAAACTTACTACATGGTGGCACCTGTATCAGGGGTATTTTGACTTCACTGTTGTACATTGGGAGGAAGCGGAGCTGCGCTATCCGATTTTATATATAGTATATATGGAGAGTCTGAAGTTTGTCTCTTGTGGATAAGTAATTAAATAAAAATATAATAGCAGACTAGCACGATAACGACAGAGAGCAGAATACAGTTTTGCTATCCAAAACAAAGCATTGCTCTGTTTAGGCATTTGGCATTGCCTTTTATTGGAATTCATTAGAATTCAAATACTTATTGGAGAATTCAATCCATGTTTGACCTGTTACTGCAGATAACTCCTGTTTACAACTGTGCTTTCTACAAAAACTTCACTTTTGAAAAGCCTCTGGGAGCACGGCCATTTTCTTGAAAACGCCAGGAGACATTCTTGTTAATTAGCAAATGATTTTTCCTACCAACCGAGTGGTTCCCTCTGGAAATTAAATCAGCACAATAACCTAATTCAGTCAGAAAGAGCAGCTCAACTATAGTCCTGGAGTGTGAAAAATCACGATCCTGCAGCAATGACATAAAAATAGCTGTGTGATCTTTCAAATGGGAAATAATGCAGGATTGTAGTCTCCACGTGAACAAACAGCCAATCCATGAGGAGTAAAAAGTGTGCCACAGGTTTTTTATTCTGAGAGTCTTCAGGGAGTTGATAACTTCATGACAGCTAATGTTCATAACCACAGCATGCATTTACATAGTTTACAATCATTATTATGTTTTCAGCTCCTGTATGACATAAAGCCCTTTCAGACACATTAAACAGTGAACTTGCCTGGGTCCAGACCTTTGAATCCGCCCACTCCGTCAGGGGCGTTCAAAGAAATGTATACAATCAAATGAGATATTGGACAACTAGCAGACCACAGTGGTCATATAAAACTGCACTCTAGGTTCGTGCGTCAACTGGTAGTCTTACTAACATTAGCCAACAGAACAATATGGAGAGAGATGTGTGTTTTTATATCAGTGGGAAAAAACACCTGTGTTACATTCATAGAATCTGGGGTTACAGTAGGTAACCAACGTGGCCGAGGTTGGTCATGGATGCTTTCAGCAACTTTTGATAGTGCAGAGTGAGAAGCCGCGTCAATCTCCGGATTGTGTGTGTGTGTGTGTAGAGACAGGCCATGTTTGAAAGTCATGTGTAATACTCTTGTCTAGGTTTAGGCATGAGGAGTGAGATTGGTTAGGGTAAGAATATCGGAGATAGCCAATCAGAGGCAGGGTTAGGGGTATGGTGAGTCATGGTCCGAGTTGCTCTGATTACAGATTTTTACACAAGACAGATCCTTTCGCGTAATAACCGTGGAGCCGACATTCCTCTGCTTTCTGAAGCTCCGTATCATTCTAAACTCTAAGCCCACCCACCTTTAAGCGGGCCGGTCAAATGTGAAGGATTTAATTTAAATCCCGTTTGTAACTGTACACCATCAAATATTCTATTTCACTGGGCAATATGTCACAGTACAGAGGTTTACATGCTGCAACTTCCGTTTAACAGGGATTTTAACTCTACTGCATATTCTTAGACCAAACAAGTGCTTAACACAAGTTATATCTTTATTGGGAAATTAAACAACGTTATTGCATATTTTCGTCATATAGTGCAGCCCTACCACAAACACACACACTATCTAGCATCTAGACAATACAACAATATCATCCAGTAATTATTCTCCAACCTTACCATCAATCTCCCCAACAACAGGCTAATAAAAGAGCTGACTCTGCCTGTTTGAAACAGACCTACTTAGAGGCTCAGGGTGGATTTATCAGCAAAAAAAAGACTTAATTATACTGGAAAAGCAATTACACCATGAATTATGGATTGTGTATGACAAGTTATCTCTGCTTCCATAGCTACCAGGGGAGGATGCAATTTTAGAGGTGTGAAGAATGTGTAATGTAATTCAATTAAAAAGTTGATTTAAGTCCTGACTACATAATTCACAAATAATTTCTTTGATGCATTCACTCAAACGAAGATGTGTTTTTCATGACTGCAATAAAAATAGGAAGCTTCGAATAACGAGCTGTAATCCTTGACATAAAAAGATGGTGACAGGCTGTTCCTGCTGCAGAAGCATTCTTCAGAAGATGCCTCTAATTAGAAAACAAGTAAAAACTTCTCTACTAAATGTGAGTAATCATCTGAGAAAATGAGGCACATTTCAGCATCTTACTGGAATTTGTTTAAAATACAGGTTGTCCAGAAGAAAACAGCTGTATGGGCATAATGTTCATAATGTTCTTCAGTTAGATGTACAAGGTGTTCAGAGAAATGATGAGATACTTGAATTCATTTTAATTTATCTGTGAGGTTAGATTCAGTTTCATGATTCACTTATTTGGCATTGGACATCATTTTTCTTCCATCCATGTTTCTGTCTTAAAGTCAGTGTTTGAAATATTGTTGCTTTTGATGCACTCTACCATTTGTAACTAGTAATATAATGAACAAATGTTCTAGTCTACAAACACTGTTTGAAGTTGGTGTGTATCCTGTCTAATGAACATAAATAAACAAATGAAATCTACGTGTTCATTTTGAAAGGAGAGACGACTTCAATGGTTATAATTTCTATTGTACTGTAGTCCGGCTAGATTGTTAATAAGGGAGCAATTACTTTGACACAAATAGACACAAGCAGGGCCAAAATAGTCTGTCAATGTTCCAGATTAATCAATATGCCAAGCCATTGCAGAGTAACATAACCCAGATCACTGTGCCGCTACAAAAGCAAGTGAAGCAGCTTGGAGCAAAATCTGAGAGTTTCTGAAAGGAGGCACATAGAGATTAGGAATGTGCAGCTCCTCAGAGAGATACCTCCACAGCAGACAAAGACACTAGGAAAACTTTCCTCCTGCTCGAGGCAGAAAGAAAGGATAGGGGCTGTTTTGCCGGGTTAAAAGTCTGTGATACTCTGATTACCTTCAAAGTATCATTGATGTAAAACTCTCACTTTTATGCAGTTTGTAGAAAAATATTAGAGGTCCACAGGGAATTCTCTGCTCAGAAAAACAGTGCTGCCTAAGCGGAAGAAATCCTTAACAGTAAGCCTCTATTTGTTTTTGTCTGTGCATGTTTTGTTATGGAAAGAAGAGACTGGCTTCAGTGTAAATGGCTTCAGTATCAAGGTGCAAATATAACAAAATAATATAAATTTTGTCTAAACAAATCATGGATAACATCAAAGTACATTGTGCACCAATCTCCTTCCACTCCCATCTTAAGAGTAATGCTATTTTTTTGCCTAAAGAAATTACCGCACGGTGGTGCCATCACTTTTAAATAATGCACAATATAGTTTATGTTAAAATGTCACATGCAGCAATATAAGATGAATTATTTGCAAGACGCAAATACAAAAATGGGATATTCTGTTTGAGTGACTTGAATTCCACATTTTAGGGGAGACTTGTTCATTTGTATGAAGCTTGACTAAATTTTCCAGTGTCAGAAAACAATGTACATGAGTACATTTTTGTTTTAAAATATGTCCTGCAGGTTTGTGAGGATTATCTTTAAGTAAACCAGAGTACCGTCAGTCCTTAAAGTAGAGTAGAAAATGCCGATTACTTAGTGGTGATTGCTTAAAAGACTCAAATTCATATTAAACAGGTAGGCCATGAGTCACTGTATTTCCAAAATCTCTTCCTCAATATAGCTTTGGATCCTGCCATTAGACATCAGCAGACGTGATTAAGTTTTCAATTAAATACAGTATATCTTACTGCTAACATTATAACACAAGTCTTCATCATTATGTTCCTCAGGGGCTAACTGCTGAAACACACAGCATGTAGGAATTTTCCAAATACAGAAGATGAGTAAATGTAAATGGGATTCCAGAAAATGCAGCAAGGGGAGCATCAATAAGAGATACTTAACAGCTGGAGCTTGAAACTGAAACATTACGGTACTTAGATCAGTCAGATAATGGTAGACACTGAACAGCAGTGTTCTTAGTTTGACCAAAGTTAATCAAGAAATGGAATGTGTGAGTGATGGCAGAGAGCGAGCAATGCATTGTAAAATCAGATGTCCTCTGTCAGTCATCGTCTTAAACCAGCCCACATGAGATAAATGAGAGGTCTGTCAGATCTCAAGCCTCTGGAAACCTGTCTGAATGGCCATATAATGTACTAATTTAATTCTCAAGTCATTCTTTTGCCAGTCTCTTCTTCCTATTCATTGAATGTTAAATTCATGCAGTGTCTTTGTCATTTCAGACTGGCTGCACCTCTTTATCTCATTTCTTTCTTTTACATCCATTCCATAAGTGGCCTCCCACCTTAGCTTTGCCAGCCTTTAAAAAGCCCTCTGGAGACCAGTAGTCACAACAGACACTTACCACTATAAAGACTCCAGAAAGGCAATGTGTGTCCTGACACCTCAATTTATCTGGTTGATGAGTTATTTTAAAATTAAAATTATATTTGTCCCACGGACTATATTTAAACGCAGTTCTCATTGAGAATGCTCCTGTGAATATAACCATATAGACATGCTACCTACTATGTAGATAATACAAAATGACAGCATTATCACAAAACCAAAGAAACAGATAGTGAATGAAAATACCAGACATGTTGGCAAAATGACTATTTACAGTAGTTAAAGGGGAAGTGTGTGTGTTTCATTTGAAAGACATTTTTTTGGGCGGTCAACAACACTCAGTAGAATGCAACAAGGGCTAGCTAGTGGTGGCGCAACTTATAGCCCAGTAAGGAAAAAGTAAGGAAAGTGTCAGTAATCTCCCCAGAAAAGTAGCAATGTAAGTCTTGCAATGAACACAAAGCCCAACGAATGAGAGGATCAGATCACCGTGTGAGTCTGTATGGGTGTGTCATCATGGCAAATCTTGGTCCTGGAGAGAGAGAGTTTATGTGGTGTTCATCTGCGGCGAATTTGTCACCATGATAGCATCACAACTGTGCAAGATACAGTCACAAAATGTTACAGTAGTGTAGTTGAGATCAAAGTAATGACAGAGTTTAAAAATGGGTGTGATCTGAGGAAGGGGGACGGAAGTAGGGAAAGGGCCATTACCCCACCACTTCACGCCCCTGGTCCGATCTGGCGTTGTGTCTGGTGTTATTCCATTGCGAGATGGTCTCTAGTTTTATTGTTAATACAACAATTTTGGCTCCCACCACCATCAAAAATGTTACCGCTCTTTCTACCTAAGTGTTAAAACATGACAAATGCATGTCACTGCTTGTGACTGAAATATATACAAGATAAAACCCTAACCCTATGCGCTCACAACAGAAGCCATGTTGCAGTAAACCCTTCTCAGTCAGGAGGGCAACATAACTGAAAATTACAGACCAAATAATTAGAAGCAGCCTTTTATCTCTCCAGAGGAATAATATCACAGTTGTAAGCTTAAAATCAGCAGAAACAGGATTTTTTTTGCATCAGATATTCTGCAATGAAACTACATTGACTAGTTAATAATTTCTTTTTTTTTGTTGATGGATCTGAAGAAAAGTAAATCTGACACTAAAGATGAGTGCGTTGTTAAGACCCTCCTAACAATACGAACATCCTCCTTCAGCTTCGTGAAGCTTCTAAAGCTTTTGCTCATTCACAAGAAATCCTAAAACTGTCTTTGTTTGAGGAGCTGTCATAGAAAAATCTCTGGCTTTGTTCAGCTGCTGAGGCTCAGTTATGAAATATTTAAATAATATATGGGGGGGGGGGGTAATCTTACTGAATACTATGGCCTGTTTTTGTGAAGTCTTTACATGAGTCATGAGAAAAGTTTATCACCAAACAAAGACTCTAGGACTTTAGAATAAAACCTTGTCAAAGTGATATCTGTGTGCTACAATTCCTGTCTAAGAAAAGACATTTCAATCATCAAAATATTCCCCTCATCCCAAAGGCACGTTATTTTTTACTATTGGCCTACAGTTCTATCCACATTTATTCACTCTACTACCCTAAATGTGGAGCAGAAGCCCTGGGCTACGGGTTGATAACACAACCATTTTCATCACCTTGCAATGACACACTATCCAAGATGAACTTAAAACAAATGGGTCATTTTAGAATAAAGCGTTTTGAGGAACTAGGTTTTAAATATACATAGGTTTTAATATGTAACATGAACTGCAACAATAACTAAATAATTTGAATGACATCTACCTGCAGGGGTGGCTATGTTACTCTCATTTGGAGAACTGGTGTGGAACATGCTGGTCTACTCATGTGCATTAGCTAAAGGGTAGGTTTTGGTGTGATTTTGAGAGTGGTTTCCTCATATTAAAGTGTCTCAAGATTTCTAAACATACAGAACATGCACAGCTAGAATACAAGCAGTCACTTCTGCTCTACTTTCAAAACATGTATTCAAAACGTCTGCATCTTGGCACAGAGAAAGAGGAGCTTGACACCTCACATTACACAATGCAAATTCATAATATGTCATCAGACTTTGACTGAAGCTTCACTGACTTTGCATCAGCTAAGCCTGCTGCTATGTATATGCATTTCCTGTTTGGCCCAGATATATGAAAATGCGGATGATACTTCCTCCAAAATTGGATCGCTCTTTCACTTGGACACAGCTGCACAGAATAATGAAATACTAAACTTTCAAAATGACCTTGAGATGAAGTGCAAAGCATCTGAATGCTATACAGAGTAGTCTGAATAAACATCTCAACATAAGAATGTAGCCTTGTACTTGCCAACTACCAATGTGGGTGTGTATTTTCTATTATGAAAGTTAAAAAAACAGATCAAGAGTAAAATAAATAAGCCAATTGCAATGGTTGCTTTTAATGCTAAGGCAATGTGGCTTTGATTAATGAAAGACAGACCTAAAAGAGGCTATACATGCTCTGCGTGTCCCCTGGGATTGATCAGCTGCTTTTCTTTCTTGCTCTGAATGGAATTCAGGTTTTCTTCTTTTATTCAAAGCCTGGCAGCCAATTCAGACGGACTTTGGTGTTTGTTTGAGTACATGAAGTGGATCTTTACCTGTCCTCTTCCAGGCCTTAGATGATGATAGTGTCTGGGTGTGTTCAAGGGTATCCAGCAAAGTCAAATGTTTCATCCATGTCAGTGAATCTGCTGGGCACACCTTCACAGGACAGGAGGATAGAGAGGAAAAATTAAAGTGTTTCAATAGAGGTTGAATTATTTTAAATAAGAACAAAAGGTTGTTTTTGATCGTCGGCACTACAGCAAACCTACAAAAGTGTGACTTTCTTGACTTTCACAAAATTATCTTTTAAATTGACAAACATCATATGTGGAATTCATGGCACAATTCAAATGGGATCAAAATGAATTTGTCTCTCTATTCTTCACCTCTCTATTGCTGTTGAGTTTTTCAGATCTTTTTTTTTCTGAGTGCTTTGAGCATCTCAAGCAGAGTGCCATCTAGTTCTAATATATTCGAGAGAAGGCAGACATCTCTACGGCCAACACTGGGCAACTCACACCAAAACAATCTAGATTGATAAATAGCACTATAGGTAAGAGGAAACATATGTATTTTTGATCTAGGAGTATGCTGTCCCTTTAAAAGCATAACCATTGATGTACTGTAAATGTAAACAAATGTTGGCTAAATACGAGACATCATCGGATATTTTTTATTTTTTTTATTTTATCTTATTCATTTCAGGCACACATTAAACATTGGGCACAAGTCACCTCTTGTCCATCATAGTTTCCAACAAAAATAAATAAAATATTGCTAACATTCATTAAAGGAAAAAAAATAATAATAAACCAAAATAGTTGCCTGAAAGGGAGTAGGAAGAAGAAAACTTATTTAATCCTACACCCATAATACATATTAAACAAAAAATCAGCTTCACTGTGACACTGGGCTATCAACAACTTTCGACTAATTTCATACAAAGTTGTGCACTATATTAAACATAGAAAGTAACAGTTTGAGTATTCACATATTGGAGTTACCATAGGTAACACAGAGTTACATTGTAACAACAATTACCAACAACGGTAATGAATAAACAGTACCAACAATGGTAAGAGACAAATACCAATAATGGTAAGAGACAATACCAGCAATGGTAAGAGACGATACCAGCAATGGTAAGAGACAATACCAGCAATGGTAAGAGACAATATAAGCAATGGTAAGAGACAATATAAGCAATGGTAAGGAAATGACAAATACATAACATAAACACTAGAAGTACAGAACAATAAAGACCCTATCTCTGTATATTGTGACCAGACCAGATGTTTGTATACAGGTTTGAATCTGTGAATATTTTGGCATTGCTTGTGGTGTGTGTCCAGACTGTTCCATAGTTTCACACCTCGTACAGATACACAAAAGCTTTTACGAGTAGGATATAATGAGCCTTTTGAACATTATGATGTTTACAGGTCAGGATAATGTTTACACACAATACTGTATATTTTAGAACAAAGTTTTAACTATAGATGTTCATGTTTTAGTAGAAAACACCAAACGTTTTGTGGCTTACATTTCTAAGTGACATTCAAAAGGCCTAATTGGGTCATCATCTGCAATGATTTGCTCTGGTCACAATGTATCACCGTCAATTAAGAGACAGTGGCTGACTTCTAGCACTTTCCAGTTGTTGAGACAAAGCCGATGGATTTTCCAGCGAGTTGACTGTGAGCTTCAAGTGTTATTAATAGCCACTGCAGGGGTGTTGAGGGTCTCTGGCTGTCAAAGGGCTGAGGTAGCAGCAGGGTTCAAAGCAGCGCTGAACCACCGACACTTCGATGGGTGAAAGGCCACTGAACAATCCAGTATTAAAGCAGTCTTTCTTACCAAAGACATGTTGCTCTTTGTTCATTTTTTTTTTAATTACTGTGAAGGCGAAACAGTCCAGCAATCTGCCAGTGGATGGCAGTGTTGACTGAGCCTGCTGTCATCCAATACAAAGTACAGTTGGTTTATGTGTAACAATCAAATGTTCAGTTTTACCCAGTTTAACTTACCTTACTTCACATGGTTGGGGAAGCTGATAATGTTCCCACTTTAAGCCTATGTAGGGACAAAGGAAACAATTTAGTTCAAGTAAGCCTCTCCACTTGGTTAATAGCAGGGAATAAGAGAAAGAGCTCCATGCTTTCATAGGGCCCACACATATCATTAAGAAAGTGTTATAGTTAAAGCAACAGAGCAGGGAAAATAAAGTAATTCCTTTGGCTGTCCCCTGTGGCTATATGCACCACTATGCATCATGTCATGTGCCACAGATGAGAGCAACATTATGCATATCCAGGGGCCCATTACACCAGCACAGGAAGAGTCATTTGTTGCTTATGTTTTTGTTAATTATTGACCTACAGTAGTTCATCCCAAGGTGGTTCAGTTTACTGTGTTGAGCTGCTGGAAGCTGGAAAAGTTGTATGGTTTCAAAGAAGAACCAGTTCTGACCATTAGTTGTGTACTTGGAAAGCAGCCTCAACAACAACTCAAAACAAACAAAAAAAGGTGATAATGTCTGTAATTCATTCCCACTTTTAATGGGTCAACTGACAAATCTGAGCCTTGTTAATATGATATCTTAAACACTTGTTGCATTATATTTATTATTATTAGTAGTAGTAGTAGTAGTAGTGGTGATTGACAAGGAAATTAATCTTAAGTTACAGCCCAAGTGTGAGACAAATAAAGATGAGGCTGAAGCTAAAGATGGGATGGATGATTGACCCAATCTGTGGAACAAGACTCTATGTAATTTACAATGAAAACAATAAGTGCACCAAAGAATACCAAACTTCCTTGGTTTCTGTGCGGGGGGCTGACAGGCATTATTTAAACATGCCTAAGAAAAGAGATTCGTCCAGTTTAAGCTGTGGACCCATTATGTACAGTTTATGTACATAACAGGTGCTAAAGTTTGCGCTGGTCTTGGGTAAAGTTTGCACTGGGCTTCAATGTCAACAGTTCTTTGACATATATTTGCAGAGCTGTAGTGAAGGAGACATTATGATGGGTTTCTACGCTGATCAGCATGAATCCTTCCAATTTAGATTGACATCATGCCTTTGAGGCCTGTTCTCCGCTGCTGAGGAAGCATAAAATTTATCCAGAATTATTTGAGGAAATAATCCTTCCGGAAGCAAGGCACAGCCGAGTCAAACATTTACAGGCACAGCGGCAGGCTCTGCTGCTCACTATTAAGACTCTCCTCCTCTACTCAGGAAGCCTACAGCAACTGACAAACCTGGAAACCGTTTGTGTCTGATTGAGTGCCGGGAAAGAGCCAATTAGAGGTGTTTGTCAGGGGAGTAACAATCATGAAACAACTCACTATGGCAGCCATTCGGTATGGCAATTGTATGAATGAAACAGCAGTAAAAACGGAAGTCTTTTATTTCCCTGTTTGTAAATGACTTTATATTCATTGTTAAGCAAAAACAGCCGGACTCGCTCTCAATTGTTATTTTGCGGCCTACATTATATGCTTTGTCAAAAGGCATCAAGATATATGACAACAGCTGCTCAAAAATATTGAACTCAGTGTATGATCTTTGTTTAAGATAATCTACATTTCACTTCTGGTCTTCTACTCTATTTATCACTAAAAAAGCAGATTCCTATAGAAGGCTAAGAGAGCACTTTACAGACAAAGGCCTATCAAACTATTGGGCTTAGATGTGACAGCAGACCAGCAGTGCTCTCTACTGGCAAGAGAAATACAAATTAAAATTCATAATCTCCCCTATTTCCTCAGAAATTATCACCATTTTCTACAGGATCAGTTAAATGTAGTTTGATTGGTTGGTAAGACATACGTATATTTTCAGTGAGGACACATTGGTCTTTTCACATGCCATTAAAAATAAATGACATGCATTCCTTTTTTACTTTATACTCACAAATATTACTACTCTGTGCACTGTACCAATTGTGTGACACAAATATTATTCTATATAAATTTGTCACACATTTAAAAATATTGATTTAAAGCACCAATGTAATCCAGTTATACATCCCATATCGTCTGTGTAGGATTAGCCTTAATTAATAAATAAAAAACTTCTCACTTATAAAAATCAAAATAATTAGAAAAAATATTCGTCAGTTACTCTGCTGAGTGTAACCTTAGGTAACTACAGAGGGTAAGGTTGCATCTCATAACTTGCCTACGTGATAATATCTTGCCTACTAATATCTTGCCTATCTAGAAGAACTAGATTTGTGTGACATAACAAAGTAAGAGAATATATTTAACATAATAATTCTTCTTCATAGGGTTATGAATCGAAAAGTTAGCAAGTCAATCAATGAAAGGCATGTGCAGGCACACGGTGTTATCTGGATTTGGTTGTCCTTTAGAGCATGACCCGTTCATGGTTGTCTAAAAGAACCCAGATACCAAGAAAAAGGGTAAATAGAAAGTTAGTCATTACAATCATGGATGTGATTAGGAAATGGACTTCTGGAACTGACTTCATCCTGCACTGTCAAATAAGTGAAGGAAATTGAAATGGCACTGGCATTACGGAGTTTATGGAGTCCATTACATACAGCTGTTGTTATTGTGCACAGGTGCAAACAGTTGATTTTATTGAACTATAACAAGGCGGTAAAGCAAGGGGATGGATAAATCTAAATTTGATATAGGAAATATGCACTTTCAAGTTTGACACAAAAGGTGAATTACAAGTTTTCCTCATAAATCCCTGCCTTTGTGAAAATGTAAAGCATAAGAAAAAATAAAACGTGATAAATTCAGTCAAAGGTCTAGTGCAAGGGGTTCATTTTATCCCTTTGCCATATCTGTATATCAGTTCAAATCTACAGCAAATGCACTCTGTGACAGGGCCGTGGCTTTAGTAAACACTAAAGGCCATTTGGTTCGCAATATAGCAAAAGTGAGATATGTCAAGAATAACTGAGATGCATGCAGATATATTTCTTAGAATCTTAAAGAATAGTTAACACATTGGCAATGAAAAGTGCATGAAAGTATATTCTAATTTTACAGACTTTATAACAGTATTAAGGAGATAATGTTTTTTGCTTTGAATGATGATCAAAGTCAATGCTGGTAGAAAACATAATGACAAAACTCAAAGTGTCTGTACATGAAAAATTCAGCAAAAGTCTAATGGACATCAATGGGTTAATTGTACATATTCAGTGCAGCCAACTTTAAAAAAAAAAAAAAAAAGCTTTGGGGGCTTGGCGAGTTTTCCATTCAGCATACAAACAATTGCACAAAGTCCAGTCATTCAGTGTTTCACAGCCTGTCCACTTTAAATCAGGACGTCTCATATTTAAGGTAAGCCATGTAATGTAGGCGTTACAGAATCAAAACACTAAAAATGTGATCTGAATTCTATATTCTGTACTGAATTTAGTATTAATTTTTTGATGTTTATATTATATCCTCAGCTGGTATGCAAAACATTGTACTCTTGGTGTTGTGGGTACTGGGCATATCACTGGTGTTGCCAGACCCTGACACAGCTGGAGAAAAAGTGGCCGAAGATCCTATTCCATGTTCTAAGGGATGCACCTGTCTGCATGATGACTACAGCTTGGAGCTCAACATGTACTGCAGTGCTCGTAACTTCACCCATGTCCCATCTGACATGCCCCAATCCACTCATTCCCTCTGGCTGGATGACAACTTGTTCACCTCTCTCCCGGCATCGTCCTTTAAAGACCTTTCTAACCTGGACTTTTTGAATCTGCAGAGTGGTGAGTTGGTGACACTTGACCCTCAGGCTTTCAAAGGACTTAGGTCGCTAGCACACATTCACCTTGAGCGAAATCGTCTTCGGGGGTTACCAGGTACGATCTTCCAGAATACACCTAACCTCGCTTCACTTAGTCTGCATAACAACCAACTCAATCGTATTGAAGAAAGACTGTTTGCAGGGCTCTCACACATGTGGCTACTCAACCTAGGATGGAACTCATTAGCAGTTTTACCTGAGACAGCCTTCCATGAACTGCAAGGTCTACGGGAGCTTATTCTCGCAGGGAATAGACTCGCTTACTTGCAGCCACAGCTCTTCCAAAATCTTGCTGAGCTTAAAGAGTTGGATCTGACTGGAAATCACATCAAGGTCATCAAAGCTAATGTGTTTGTTAAACTCACTAAATTGCAAAAGCTTTACCTGGCCCAGAATCAGATTGTGACAGTGGTGCCAAGAGCCTTTGTAGGAATGAAGTCACTTAGATGGATGGATCTCACAAACAACAAACTGACTACTCTCCACGAAGATACTTTCTTGGGCCTGCACAGTCTTCATGTACTGCGTCTTTCCAACAACTCTATCACTGGAATTAGGCCTAGGACTTTCCGTGATCTGCAGTACTTAGAAGAACTACGACTCAGCTACAACAGGATCCGAGCCCTAGGGGAAAGAATCTTTGAAGGGCTTGGGCATCTCGAAGTCCTAGAGTTAGAGCACAACCAAGTGCAGGAGGCACAAGTGGGTAGTTTCACTGGGCTCTCCCATGTGGCTGTCATCAACCTGTCTGGTAGCTGCTTTCTCAGTCTGTCGGACCAAGTGTTCAAAGGTCTGTCAAAGCTTCACAGCCTTCATCTGGACAGAGGTTGCCTGGCAAGGGTCACAACTCAAGCTTTCACTGGACTCTCTGGTTTACGGAGGCTTTTCTTGCAGCACAACAACATCTCTGTGGTGGAACGCCAGAGCTTTGTGGACCTGGTGGGCCTCTCGGGACTGGACTTGAGTTTCAACAAGCTGGAAGTTCTTACAAGCCATACATTCTCTGGCCTAAAGAATTTGGAGTATTTGCTGTTGTCCAACAATGAATGTCGACAATTTTTGCAGAATGGTACAAAGCAGCTACTCCCAAAGCTGCGCTATCTGGACCTGAGAGCTAACACCTTGACAAACATGGTCCCTGATTTTCCAGAGGGTATGGAAAAACTTTTGCTGTCTGGGAACCGGTGGAAATGTGACTGCAGTGCCCTCCCACTCAGAAACTACAGCTTGAGGAATCCATTGGTGATACCTCGGCAAGTGGAGACCCATGCAGAGGGTGAAGAGCCTGACACAACTATCACCATATACAACAACATTACATGCACCAGCCCACCACGTCTAGCTGGTCAGGACCTGCGGGATATTGACAGTGAACTCTTCCAAAGCTGCTAGACAAACATGCACCGATCAGTTTAGGGAATTTGTCTGTTGCATGATTTAGGTTCTTGTTTCAAATGTACTACTTATAGATACATGGTTATCAGCTGTAGCCTTTAGATAAATGGCTTCAAAATGTTTTAGGGGTGAAATAAATGAACAAAAGAAAAACTAACAATGTATTTTGCTTCAACTTTACAGAGTTCTATGTTAGTAGTGAATGTCTAGATGTGGTAAAAAAAAAACTGAATTGTTGAGATCATTCATATTGACATTGGAGAGTAAAATGTGTAGTGTATAGGCTTAGATCTGAGTTCTACCACTTTGGGATCTTTTGGGACTTTTGGATGCATTTTGATGTATTTTTAAGATATTTCAATATATTTCTAATATATCTTGGACCTCTTTTCATGCCATTTAACATATCTTGGTCATGCATATTTCGGAACAATAAAAATGGGTATGACTGCAGGTCAATAACTGTTGAAAAACCATGCCTCTTTAATTTTATGCAAAACTGAGAGCAACACAACTGAAATGGTATTTCAATACATTCTAAGTTTAACACATTAAGCAACAGTATAAATCCCAATTTAGTTGATCGTTTATGTGACTGGAGTGGTTGAACAAACGTTTGGCAATTATTACAGACAGGAATTAAAATCTGTACAGCTTAGACACTAAATGGTCTTCAAGATGTATGTATTACTTGGTGTAGTAAAGGTCCCTGTTTGTCACTGTAAAAATAAACTGTTGGGAAATAGCCTTATTAGTGCAATAAATGTTTTCAAACTTGTGTGACTGCATGTTCTTAGATTTGTTTATGTTTTTTTCATGTACCCACATTAGCTTACCACATCCAGGGGACATAGTAAACCATGTAGGCTACACCAGGGGTCTTCAATGGTTTTTAGGCCAAGGACCCCTTAGCTGAAAGAGAGATGAAGCAGGGACCCCTTACTACAAATATTAAGTTAAATGGAGTTGCATATTAAATTCGGCTAAACAGCTAGGGTGGCCTAAAGCCTATACACACGGATTTTATGGTGCATACAATACTGAGATATTACAGTGGTTATTATTAACATATTCATATTTTTATACATCATATGTTAATTTTAAACATACACACATTGAATCCTTAAGCTCAATTGTATCTGTGCATGGCCACCTTAGTGGCTACCTAGGTAAGCCTCCAATCAAGGTTGTGTACATTTATTTATTTATTAATTTATTTGTGTTGCTATTTATATAAATGTATATTTTCAGACATATTATTGAAAAAAACGTTGTAAAGCTTATCAAAAAATTTGTCCGGACCCCCTGTAGTATCTCTGACGACCCCCTGGGGGTCCCAGACCCCCCTGTTGAAGACCCTCGGGTCTACAGAATAATATATATCAAACACAATGCCCTGAAAATATATACCTGGATAGGAACATAATATGTGCAACGTTACCTTTCAGTTAGATTGCAGCACCTGCAACATTTAGCGCAAAAGTTAGCCAGCTAGCTTGAAGAGTGCACTATTCCTTTTAGCAATACGATAATTCAAGTTGCATTTCAACAACCCATGGGTTATTTGGTCAGACTACTGGGCCTAATCTACATCCACCAACATGTCTCTTTATCTGTCTCATGAACAGTTCCAGCAGAAGTGTACGAAGCATGTACGTTCTTGCGTTGTGCGTCGTGTTGTGTGTTTTTTTTTTTAACGAGGCTGAAGTTAGTTAATTAGTTTCGATATTTCTGACAGCACCTGAAGGCAACATTATTGACGAAGCTCACGTGCACAGAGAAAGCGTTCCGTTGCCAGTGGTAACCGTGGTTGTAACTAAGGAGCTTGAACTGCGGCACATACACAGTAACGTAAACGTGAAAGCTCCTTTATTTTACCGCTAGTCATGGACCTGAATCATTCGTCGTGTTGGGATTCGATTGTGGAGAAGGTGAAACCACAAATACCGACCATCGACTTTGATTCTTCACCAGTATGTTGTTGTTTTTTTTTCTATCTAAAAATGTGCTCACGTCTGCTCGCTGTCAAAAACACAATTTATTTCTTTATTCACAGCTGCAAATAACAACAAAATGGTTCCTATTAACCTCTATGCTCTTAACGTTACAGTCAGACAATGAAGAGCTTGTCACCATATATGAAAGACCAGCTGGTCTTTCCCTGAAGGTCCCTAAAGATTTTGACCTTTTTTCAATGGACGATGATGAGCTGGAGGTTAGTTTTAAACTAACTAGTTTCATGAGTGTTCATGAATGGTTATAATGTCAGGACCCCCAGGCAAACATAACCGGTAACATTGATCACTGATGTTTGTGTGCATGCTATTTCCCAACCAGGAGCTGTTGAAACCTGATGCTCAGACATGTTGGTCAGAGGAGAGTGTGGAGTTGGAGGATGAAATAGTTGCTGATGCTGATGCCGAGGTGGGTTATATTGAACTACACAGACACTGTTCACATTTAGTAGCATACACTAAATATGAAGCGTTTCCTGTTCCCATCAAAGGCAGATGTGTGCGTGAGAGGTATTGTGGAGTTGAACAGAGCCAAGGTGGATGTCCCTGTAAAACCACATGTGGACAACAACACAAAATGTGATGAGGGGTTTCCGGTTCTCTCATTTGCGGTGAGTTTGGGAAAATAAAAAAAGCTTAGGGATAATCTTATGGTTATGGTAAATTCAGTTAAGTATTCCCTTCATGTTAACAAAATAAAAAAATACTGTTTTTGTTTCAACATTCAGAAGCTTGACCAGTGGGATTTAGATGATGTCCTCCAAAATCTGAAAGAGGATGGGCTGCTTCAGCGACAATGTGTGTCAGTTGAACCTTTGAAAGCACACGCAGGTAAGTAATTATCTACTTATTTACATTAACACACACACCTGTAGCTATAGTGAACAATTAAGGGCTAATGGATAATTACGGGGGATTATGTATTTCATTTTCATTATAAATTTACTGTCTTGTGTGAGATCCATTCATCCATGTTTGTTCATAGATGGTGACAAGGACAGGTCCCAGGGGAATGTAATGGAGAGACTAGTTGCTTTTTGTAAGAGCCAGTCATCTAAGTCTGTGTCAGATCTTGTGAAACGTCCAAACCATCTTAGGTAAGTCATATCACTGTTACAGTTTTGTTACCAAATTTGTAAGACAATGATAATAATCACCTGTTTCATGCAGACAGGATAATGTACCCAACGGAACATCACAGAGGATGGAAGCAGAGCTGAACCTGAGCCACAAGGAATGCCCCACTGTTTATATTGACCTGCGTTGCCCCGATCCTTCAATAAAACCACCAAGAACATCCCAAAATCTTTCATCGGAGTCACGGTCCAAACAAAACATTCCCCAGGAAACACCACCTGCAAAGAAACCCAATCTTAAAGCGTGTTCTGGATCACGGAAGGGGGACAGGTAGAATATCTCCTGCATTAGAAACATTTGTCATGCTTCAGTCCAGCACATTGTTTCATTTTGTGTCATTTCTCTGCTTCCAGGGAAATGACTGGCAAGAGTACGTTGCTTCAGAAAATCAGGGAGATGAATCAAAATGGAAATACATATCCCAAAGATTATAAAGATCCTCCATATTCAGTAGCAGGGAATGAAGCAGAAGAACTGAAAGAGAAGCTACTCCAGCAAGTACAGACTACATGTAGCAATGAGTCAGGGCATCTGTGGGAAGATAAACAATCTAAAAACCCTAAAATGGAAAGCCCTCAGCAAAGTACAATCAAAGAACCAAACCATCAGAGGTATGTATTTTTTTCTTTATTCATTTGGCACATCTTCGAGAATAAACATATTTAACCATGACAATGCTTTTCTTAGTGACAAACAGAGACAACAAGTTAAGCTGACATTACAACATGAACAACACCAGCAGATTCTTAAGCAACTGGAAGTACGACGTCCAACCAAATCTGTCAATCACATGCAGCCAGCTGCTGAAAGCACTGGTGTTCTTTATGACGTTGTAAGTGCCACAAAATGTAAAATTTACAGTACTTAAAAAAATGGCCTACATTTATTCTGACCTGTTTTTCAGGAAGCATCTCACCTAGAGCCAATCAGTACACTACCAGCAGATATTGAGAGTAAGGGGCGTATGCTACTGATCGTCGAACTCTCCAGTCCCGGCGTAGTTGGAGTCAGAACTCACAGGAGGAGAAAACATGTGAATCCTGCTGCAACCAAATCAGACATCTACAACACTTTGGTGGCTTGGTTTCTGTCTTTGGTGAGTGGGCAGTGGCTTATCTCTCCTAATGAGTGCCAACGTTTGTTATTTGCAAAGCCGAGTTCATGCTTCAGGATCACTTGCTTATGTGTTTTAGGTTGGCCCAGACCCACGCCATGATGAAGATGAGGTCGGTGCAAAGGTCCCGTTCTGGGTCGCGGGACTTCAGCAGCTGTGGACAGAAGATGGTCTGGCGTTGCATGTTTTAGCTGTGGCTCGTCACTCTTATACACCAAGGGTGAATAGTGAAAAGGCAACAACAAGAACAAAAACTTACTCTTTAGGCTTTTACAATGTCTGTGCTGATGCTTTTCTTCTTCTTTTTTTTTTGTAGAAAAAGGACAAAGACATCCATAGACCTTTCTATGACCATGTCTGCAGATTCCTCTCTGAGACCTCGCTCCCTCTAATCGCCCACTGGCTACCTCAGCTCAAAACCCTGCTGGACCAACAAGCCTACGCCTCACCCATCCATCTGCCCTCTTCCTGTTTAAATTGTTTCATCTCCACCACCTCCAACAAAAAGGTTATTTGCTTCAGAGAGTGTGATTTCATATATTGTCAAACACTGGTTTTGCATTCTGTTGACTGCATTTTGTTCCCATGGCTTTGTATTTTAGGTTATAGACAGCATATTTGGTCTGAGTCCAGAGTTTTACTGGCAGACAGTGGAAACTGAGGAGCGTGTGTGTAAGGGGAGAGAGACCGCAAAAGAGCTGCACACAGAGGTGAGCATGCTGTCCTTCAAAAGTGTGTGTCTTTTGATCCTAAGAAGCACTAAAATCGAGGCGTAGCAGTACTAACCGAATATACTTTTCCTCTCATTTTTGTTGCAGGTATCAGTTGCTCTGGGGTGCAAAGCTTTCCTCCTACATCCCCTCTTAACACACTTCACCCTCCAGCTAGTTCTCAACTCAGGACTTGATGTGTGTGGTCTGCGGCTCCTTTATCCACCACAGGGGTTCCTGAGTGACAGTGCTGGTAGGACATAACTGAAGCCATCTGGTCTTAAAATCACTATCTCTCCTTCTGGCTTATTCATCTGGTGTGCGTGCTGGCTCCAACTGTGGCCTAAGGCCTCTGTTAGTGTCCTCATTCAATAAAAATAGTAGTAAACTCTCCCTCTGATTCACAGGTGCTGTACCAGTTTTCCAGAGAACTGATGAGACCTGCCAGCCTGTTCTTGTCCTTGCTGTTCGGGGTCGTCATGCTCACTCAGTGCTGAAAGATTTAACTAGTTCCTTAGATCATCTGTTGCCCAGAAAGACAGATCCAACTTCTGTCAATTCTTTCCACTACGGAGGTCAAGAACCTCCACTGTTTTACTCCCCCCAACTGGTCAGTCAGGTCCACAGGGAGCTGTGCTTGTGGTTTTCAGGAAGAGTTCAAGGAGGAAGTGCACAGAATCACAACCAGCTTCTGAATAGGTTTGTTGCTAAAATGTCATTCTATAATGTGCAACTCATGAAATTGAGGGCCATTCTATAACTGAACTTACTTATTTGAGTCCCTTATCAGTCCCCCTCACTTTTATTTATAGAGTTGTACCTTCAAGTGACAAAGTTGGAGGCCCCCTGTTAAACAGATCACCCTCCTTTCTGTTTGCTACAACAAAAGGTACCGTAACTCACCAAAGAGCCCAAACTGTCACAGGTGGGGAAACTGACTGCTGTCCACTGTCATCTTTACTTTCCTGAGAGAAATTTAGTTTCCAGCAAGGGTCAAAGATTTTTACATGAGTGGAGCCGCTAATGCTTCTCCCCTCCTTGTATAGCTGACTTACTCCTCGTGGTGTCGCCTGCTGTGCCCCAATGTTGCTACAGCCAAGTGCTGGCTGTCTGTGCGTGCAGAGGCTTCAGTCTGTGGGGGCTGCAAAGGCTGCAGCTTCAGAGCGATGGAGCTGCAGTCCTTGGACTCTCCAACCGGCAGGTACAACTACAAGACACAAGCTCATTATGAGTTTAGAATAGAAGGATAAGATGCTATTGAACCTCGCGAACGGAGTAAATAAATTGATTAATATATTTTATATTGTACAGTATTTGCTTTTTAGGGAATTTCACTATTTACTAGAGATATTTGTAGAGGTGGACCTTGGAGCTGGTGTTGAAATCCAGGAAAGACTCTTATTAAGACATTTCTGTCATAATGGAACATTTAGATGTAATTGTGCAACCTCTAATGGTGGGCCTACTTTCCAGTTGTAGGGTCTAAGAAAATACACATCTCATTGCACTTCTGTATTATTATTATTATCACAGTCTTGAAGCCTGTGTTTGTTTGCTCTAGGCACTTGTGTTCTGTAGTCCACTGGATCACAGAGAGCTGCCCGCTCACTGTCTGGTGTTGTCACTGAGGAAAGAAAATGCAGTGCACCACAGTGTTAGTCTGCCAGCAGGTCAGAATTCCATCTCTAGTTATATCTTAAGCATAATTTGTCTACATAAATTATTCTGCATTTTCTTTGTTAATAAAATAATAGCAATTGCTATATTGTTTCAGCACTAATGCGAGAATTTCAGACACACAACCTTCTGAGTTGCATCCACTCCAGACTTGATGTTCAAACAGTAGAGCCAAGCTTCTGTTTCCACACTGTGCCTTACAACAGTAACCTGTTCCATATCTTTGGTAAGAACTATGTGTTCAGTGTCGGTTGATTAGTAGATGCTCCTCTGCTGTTTCCCTTCATGTTTCTTATGTTTCTTTTCTTTTAGTGAGGTGCATGTGGTCAGTTCCAGATCCTTCCAGTGTCATCCTGTCCCATCAGAAGTGTTCATCCAACTCTGACACAGAGCAGGTGGTGATTTTGACCTTGTGTGGGAAGGACATGAGCCAAGGCCTCAGCCTCCTACACAGAGTGCTGGCAGAAGCGCCAGAAGGTGGGTGAAGTTCAACTGTATTTGTTAGAACACAGTCTGTCCTGGGTTTTGGAACTGGAGGTAGCAGTAAACAATTGAAGTACACTGTCAAATACACGTAGCAGCCTACACATTCACTACACTTAATGAATGGATTGATGAGTAAGTGAGTGAATTATTTCATCATCAAAAGAAGATAATAAAACAGAGGAAGTTAGCTCCGTGGTATAACTCACAAACCCGTGAATTAAAACAAATATCGCGAAAGTTGGAAAGTAAATGGCGCTCCACTAAACTGGAGGAATCTCACTTAGTTTGGCAAGAAAGTCTTAAAACCTATAGGAAGGACCTCCGTAATGCCAGAGCAGCCTATTACTCATCTTTAATAGAGGAGAATAAGAACAATCCTAGATTTCTTTTTAGCACTGTAGCCAGGCTGACAGAGAGCCACAGCTCTATTGAGCCATGTATTCCTATAACCCTCAGTAGTAACGACTTCATGACCTTCTTTAATGACAAAATTATAACTATTAGAGACAAAATCAACTCGCTTGGCACTATTTGTTCATCAAACCCAGGAACCTTACAAACTGTACGACCTGAAATATTCTTGGACTGCTTTTCTACAGTCGACCTTAACAAATTAACATCTACTATTTCAGCATCAAAACCTTCTACTTGTCTTCTAGACTCTATTCCAACTAGGTTACTTAAAGAAGTGTTACCTTTAATTAGCACTCCTGTATTAGATATGATTAACATGTCTTTGTCAGCAGGTTATGTACCACAGTCTTTTAAAGTAGCTGTAATTAAACCTCTTCTTAAAAAGCCCAGTCTTGATCCTGAGGTACTAGCCAACTATAGACCTATATCTAACCTTCCTTTTCTCTCTAAGATCCTCGAGAAATTAGTTGCCAATCAGTTGTGCGACTTTTTACATAATAATGAGTTATTTGAGGATTTCCAGTCAGGATTTAGAGCAAATCATAGCACTGAGACAGCACTGGTGAAAATTACTAACGACCTTCTAATAGCTTCAGACAAAGGACTTGTCTCTGTACTTGTCTTACTAGATCTTAGTGCTGCCTTCGACACTATTGACCATCACATCCTGCTACACAGACTAGAGCATCTGATCGGCATTAAAGGAACCGCACTGAGCTGGTTTAAGTCATATCTATCAGATAGATCTCAGTTTGTACATGTTAATGACAAATCCTCCATGCACACTAAAGTTAGTCACGGAGTCCCACAGGGTTCTGTCCTTGGACCGATTCTTTTCACCTTATATATGCTTCCCTTAGGAATTATTATAAGGAAGCACTCCATACATTTTCATTGTTATGCTGATGATACACAATTATATTTGTCGATCAAACCAGAAGAAACCCATCAGTTAGATAAACTTCAAATGTGCATTAAGGAAATAAAAAGCTGGATGACCTGCAATTTCCTGATGTTAAACTCAGACAAAACTGAAATTATTGTACTTGGCCCCAAAGGCCTCCGAAACTCAATAGCTAAAGACATTGTTACTCTGGATGATGTTGTGTTGTCCTCCAGCACCACAGTAAGGAATCTGGGTGTTATTTTTGATCAGGATATGTCCTTCGATTCTCACATAAAACTAACAACAAGGACTGCATATTTTCACCTGCGTAATATTGCAAAAATTAGGAACATTGTGTCTCAGAAAGATGCAGAGAAACTTGTTCATGCATTTGTTACTTCTAGGCTGGACTATTGCAATTCCTTATTATCAGGCTGCTCCAATAAGTCTGTTAAGAGTCTCCAGTTAGTCCAAAATGCTGCAGCTCGTGTACTAACTAAAACAAATAGAAGAGAACATATTTCTCCTGTATTAGCTTCTCTGCACTGGCTACCTGTAAAATCTAGAATAGAATTTAAAATCCTTCTCCTTACGTACAAAGCTCTTATTGGTCAGGCTCCGTCGTATCTTAAAGAGCTCATAGTACCGTATTACCCGACTAGATCACTGCGCTCTGAGAATGCAGGGCTACTCGTCGTTCCTAGAGTCTCCAAAAGTAGAATGGGAGGCAGAGCCTTCAGCTACCAAGCTCCTCTCCTGTGGAACCAACTCCCAAATGTTATTCGGGAGGCAGACACTGTCCCCTTATTTAAGAGTAAACTTAAAACTTTCCTTTTTGATAAAGCTTACAGCTAGGGCTTACGATGAGACTTTATTCTGCTTAATTATGCTGCTATAGGCCTAGTCTGCCGGGGGATAATACTTTTCCTGATACTCTGAGCTTCTCTCCTCTCTGTCTGAATCATTCATGTCCCATCAATGCATGTTACTGATTCAGCTTCTTCCCCGGAGCTGTTTGTGCTTTGTCGTCTCGCAGGTCTCTGCTGATCGTGGTGGTGCTTGCTGCCGTGGTCCTACATGACGCTTCCTGCTGCTATTGTCACTGTTACTCATATATACTATCACTAGTTTAATAAACTATAAAATTTGTAGCTGTATTGTAGCTGCTATTGCCACTACTCATCATTGATCATGTTTGCCACCATAATTATTATCATTTTCATATTCTGTCACTTTAGCTGTGCTTGTTTCTACTATTCTGTTGTATTAACTGCCTTAACATATACGTCATATTCACATTACTATAAATATTATAGTTACTGTTAGGCTTTGCTTGCATCTCTGGAAGTGTGTCTGTCTGTCTCTCCCTGTCCATCTGTGTGTCTTTTCTCTCTTTCTCTCTCCTTTTCTTCCTCCCCAACCGGTCAAGACAGATGGCCGTCCTCCACAGAGCTGGGTCTGTCTGACGTTCCTGCCTGTTATAGGGAAGGTTTTCGTTGCCACTGTACTCTACAGAGGAATTGTTGGGTCTATGTAAATCATAAATAAGTCATTGAGTGTGGTCTTTACCTACTCTGTAAAGTGTCCTGAGATAACTTTTGTTATGATTTGACACTATAAATAAAATTGAATTGAATTGAATTGAATCATTATACCCTTAATTTGCTTCAATAGTTGCAATGTTTTTATTCATATATATCTATATATATACTGTATATTAAAGGTGATGGACGAGATGCCGGATTCAGGCTGCTTGGCTTGAAGTGGCTACCTGTGTTGACTCGACTTCAGACCCAGGAACTGAGTCCATACGAGGTGGGAGAGAAGCTATGTCAAGACAGTCTTGACAATCTGATGTCCTCGCCTGCCCTAGTGTGTGCTCTTAGTCGAGCGGATGCTGTTGCTTCACTGAGGAAGCTCCTACCACACGATTACCCTGGTGACCTCAGTGTCCTGATGTCACCAACACCCGAAGTGGCTTTAAGACAAGCCTCTCTCTTCTTCTTTAAACATGAATTAATGCCTGGTAAGTTGGTTGAGTGCTATATAAAACATTATAAATAATAAGCAGATAGTCTTGTGTGTATTAACTGGGAAAAGACATATCACCTGTTTTCTATCCTCTACAGACCACAGCTTACACCCAGTTCTAGAGTTTCCTCAAACCTGCAGTGCAAAAGGTTTGTTTAAAAAAGGAAACCGACCCCATATTGAATAATAGTTACAATAACCAAAATTGCATTTTTATATTGTAATTTACCAAGGTGAATTTTTTTCATTGTATAAATCTGAGGAATTAAACTGATAAACTCGCTTTGACTCAGTGTGCACAGTTTTCTCTCTCATAGGCTCAAGTCAGCACACACAGGATTGTAGAAGATCTGTATGTCTTCATATCACAAATCAGATCTCAAATACTCAACATAATGCGAGGGACTACTATATTTCATGCAGCTCAGGCTTGTGTATGATAGTAGCAAACCCATATTGACATGTTACCATGATCTAAGTCAGAGTTTTTGTGCATTCTGCTGCAAGGTTGATGTTATAAACATTTTTTATTATTTAAAAAATTCAATTACAGAGTTGTTATTTATAATATGTAAATATGGCAAGCCATTAATATATTTTTTTGAACATTCAACTTCCTGCTCAGATCCACAGATGCTGCTCACTGTGTGCCTGCTCAAGCCAAGAATCTGGAATCAATCCCTTGCTAAAATAGTCCACAAACTCCAGCTGAGTGGTCTCACATTGGTGGGCCTGCGTGTAGTGACCCTGGACAAAAGCAATGCTACCTCACTACTCTCTGCAGAAAGTGTAACTGATAATGATCGTCTATCTGAAAAATAAGCTTTCCTTTCATGCAAAAATGCAAGTCTTGATAAATCATACAGTATTAACTGTGAACTGTTGTGTGCAGGACCTTTCAGACTTGGAGGCCCATGTGGAGTACCTGTGTTCTGGCTCCTCATTGGCGCTCTGCCTCCAGGGGGAGAATGCTGTGCGGAGGCTGCTGGATGTGCTGGGCCAAGAGGCCCTATCTCAGTGGAACCATTATGGTATGGCTCATTCATGCAATGTCATCTGTGGTCTGTGCCCCGTACTGCATACTGGTACACATTCAAGAACTGGATTGCTATGTATGCTACACTACTAGTGCATTATGTAAAACTATTTCAATTGCTTTGTGAATTAAATGCACACACACACACTTGCCTTTCTGTATTTTTAAAAAACGTCTGTAACCAATGTTATAGGATCAGGATCATATCAGAAGGCAATTCAGGATGTGAAGAGTCTTTTTCCAGTGGGGCTCTGCTGTACTGAGAACAGTACACTGAGACAGGAGCAGGTATGTCTATGTCTCTCTCTCTCTCTCCCACACACACACACACACATACACGCATACACACAGGACCTGGTACTTGGGCTGCACTTTTGATTGATAAAAGACAGACATTTTGTGTTTGTGCTTGGTCTCTTGTAGATACTCAGCATGCACTCAGACCCTTTAGCCTCTTTGGAACGTGAGCAGAGCTTCACACTGGACCCTGTGGACCAGGAAACGCTGTCACCTTTAATAGTATCAGGACCAAATGGAGGTTTGGACTCCTTGTCTGGTTTTATTGAGATAAACATAGTTATTTACATATATAGAGCAATACTGTAAACTCAGGTTGCATTAGTGGTGTACTCAGGTATGCAAGTTTTCCTGACTGTCATTATGCATAATTTACGTTAAGGTCAAAGCATTGAACATTGCATGGTTCAATCATTTATTAAAGCAAAATGGGTCCCTTTAATTCATTTAATCATTTATTGTGACTTTGGCTGGGACTTCTCTGGAATGGATGTTGAAATATGACTCTCAGATAACCTTTGTAAAGAAAACAAATGTCCTGTTTTGCTTGTTTATTGGTACCAGCGATACACTGCACTCTCTGGGAGACAACCTGTCTGCTGATACCCTTGAATGCTCCACCTCTCAGTGATGTGCCATGTCAGCTCGACATGCTGGAGCAGCTGCTGAAGTCAGGCTGCCATCTGGTGGCAGGGAGGATGAGCGTACTGGATAATGAGCAGAGGAGGCACATCACTGAGACACTCAAAGTGTCATCAATTGGAGATGAGAGGGTGAGACGAATTTCTTTGAAACATGTTGCTTCAGAGTTTACTTTCATATTAACGGAGCAATCAGCAGTTGATTTATCCTCATGTCTTGGTTCCTTATAAGATGGCTCTTCTTTGCACGGCACCCTGTCTCATCATGGCACTGCAAGGGAAAGCGATTGTGACTCGCTTTGACTTAATCCTTAAAAGGTAAAGAAAAAGCAAACTCAAACCTACTGTTCATGCATGTGCAATATTTATATATGAATAACCTTTCTCATCGTCCCTGTGCCTTATTTTGTTACACTAGCATTTACAAGGAGAGGTCAGACCTAGAGAAATTGGGGGAAATGATTATCTACCCAGAGAGTCTGACAGAGGTAAATTATTAATACAACTAATCGTTTTATTTGACATAAATTACTGTATGTTACACTGTATTTCACCGCTTTATGTCAAGTGTAATGCTGTAAGAATTTGTTGTATTGTCAAGAAATATTTTGTTTATCATCATGTCTCCTTTTAACTTATTCGTTTTGTTCTCTCCTCCAGGCCAAGCATCTGATATGCTATCTATTTGATGCCTTATCTCACGAGAGCTGTTAAACCATTGTGCCATAAAGTTCAAACGGGTACAGAATGCCAAAGGTAGTGCTACATCAATTGGCATTTGCATATGTCTGTTCTGAAAAAAATAATTTATGTTCCAATTGTTCAGAAAAAACTAGGATTTAGATATTAGTTAATAAAAGGATTTTTTCCAAGTCACTGTAATGTAATAAATGCACCCCTCCCCTTCTCCAAGGTCCACTTCACTCTTAAGGCACAAGCAGTATCAGAATTGTATTCTCCAAGTTGTGTTTGAGACAAAAAGTATTCACACATCAGATGAAAATTATTTTAATTCTCAAGATGATAAAAATAACTGTGAACTCTGTAAACCATTGCATAACTGTAGTGTAACAACTTAACAAGTGTTAACAAACTAGTAACACACTACAGAAAATATGCTGTACACAATCCTCAATGTAGAAAAGAAAAAATCTAGTATTCTAAGACTTGCACCTATATTCTGTGTTCACAACACAAAAAATATCAATATACCAACAGAAACATTTCTACGATTATCAGTAGAGAATTTCCTACATATCCATAAAGCTTGTCACAAAATAAGGGACATATTGTTTGATCTATAAATAATGTCCTAACCCACTGACATTAAGTAAATAAATCCATGAAATGCAGTTTCCTCAGATTTAACATTCTCTATTAAATCACTATATTACCTGAGAAAAATACATTTCTTTACTTATACTTCCTCATTATTCTGATAAATAGAAACTTGAAAACTTGCATTTGTTTTAGTTCTAATAAATTTTATTGAATAGCAGTTCACAACTAGATGCTACATCATAATGAATTAACTGCGCTCCATAATATCCAGTGACCTATTCAATGAATATCTAATTTAGAACGATACATTCAATATTTCAGGGCTTCAATGTTAAAATAACATTTCTACTGAAAGTTTCTTAAGTATATGGAACAACTGGTTCCACATTCAGATCATTTACTTTTGACTTTTGTACAGGTATTTTACTTAATTTGAACAGCTCCATACATCATACTCATATACACGTACAAGATTGCATAAATCTTCAGGCTCCATTTTCATAATATTTAAAACAAAAAGACAACACAACTAACAATAATGCAAAATTAAACTATCCCAATGCAGAGCATAATGAAACATCTAGTACAGTTCACTTACAAGATTCTTCCTATTTGGTGCTTTTCATTCAAGAACTGAGTTTTAGTGCCAAATGATTCATTTGAGATCAAAATTGTGTATTCAATGGTTAAGTATTGCTGTTTTATTTTATTTTTTATAAATTGTATGGCAAATACAGACCGAGACCGATGATTTTCAGTCAGCTATAGACTGCTTCATCCTGTGGAACTGGTGAAGCAAATCTCATTGGATCAGCTGTTTCCCTTTCAGCTCATGTGGCCTGAATCCAGAGGATCATTTAGCAATCCCACTGTGATTGTGTCCACATCAATATTGTAAGGCACTAGAATTTTGATTCTAATTAAGCATTTCATATTTTGTCATCTGAGAGCAAACACTCTCCGAGGCATCTTCTCTCGATACCAATCAATATTATGTAACTATTAAAAGGCACAGATGTAGTTGAAGAGGAATTGGTCCGTTGGAGATAAATTTAACAAATCTAAAGAAATGTAAGCTGTGCTTATCAAGTGAATGTTTGTTTCATTTCTTTTTAGAAAACTTGAATCAGGGAAAATAGACCACTAAAGAGACCCACAACAGATCACCATAACAACAACAATAACAACTACTCATACTCCGCTTATTTATGTCTGTATCTGCCATTAATGTTTCTCACAATCATCATCTGTCCCATCATTTTACAACAACTAATTTGGACCACGGCTTTAAGAAATAGAAAACAAAGTCAGATAGAAAGAAAGCACCTTACAGTCAATGTAGGCCTATCATAACAGCATATAATGCATAACCGTCAATTTCCAAAGTGATTGAGATTATGTAGTTAAGCAAAATCAACAAACAAATGTTTATATGGCCACTTCAGAAGCACAAAGGTCATTCACCTTTGACATTCCTTCATTGAAGACAACACTTAAACTGACACTGGGTCCTCACTTAAGGTCGGCATGTGCTAGCCAGTATTACACAAACCTGCCGTAGAACGTCGATGTATACTTAACACAAAATCAAATATACAAATACACATTTTGTAAGGAACTGACTCATGCATTTTTGATCATTTCTGTATCATCTCACTATAGCCAACTTTAGATAGAAAAAGATGCCATTAATTAACATTAATGAACATTAACTATTTAAGGTACTAGGTGATTACTCTTTAAAATCAATTTAGATGTCTAATTGAAATAAAACCAATGATGAAATGTAGTACAAAAGAAATAACAACAGCTTAGGTCTTTGGTAAAACTGCAAAGAATGGGCTCAAGTCCATTAATGTTGTAAGCAAAAGCCATTGGCATAGTCCTATGGTTAACTCGCTATGAGGATATATGTCCTACTGAATGAAGTATTAAAGCAAAAATCCATCCAAAAACAGAATTCCTGCCACTCACAATGCTTTCTCAGCTTCATCTGGATGCCCCTGGTGCTCTAACCTCCATTTATAACTTTCAGCCAGACCCAGCCCTGTTCACAACAAGCTGATCTGGCCAATGCCTTAGAAATTACTTGAATTCTGTTTAAGGGTAAAATTTCCATTTAGAATACATATTTGGACAGCTACTAGAACACCACTTTGGTTGATTTTTAAGATTTCCACACTAGACCTTATTAATTTAGTTGGCTTCACAGGCAAAACAAAATAGACCTAATGACCCTGTGAAATTAGCTGCACCGTACACTGCTATCCAGTGTATGGGAGGAAAAGAAATCCAACAAATACACATTTAACTTCCATCGATTCAAAAAAAAAAGGGGGACAATCTACAGCAGTACAGGTCTGTGACATCAATCTCAGTGTTATACAAAAGTACTGAAACCTTGACTCAAATGGATTTACAAATCAATAATTCAATCAAATACAATTTAGTCAAATTGCAAATGCAAAAGACAGATTATTTCATAGTTTCTGAAATCTGAGCTGTGGACAACATACAAACACCTAAATGTATAATAATAAAGTACATTAATACATTTTCCAGTAGCAGCAAAGCTTGCAGAAGTTATTAAGCCGTTACTACATTAAAATAAGTCCATACAAATATTCTGGCAGTGTGACAGTGCAAACTTTCTCTCTTTTTTTTTTGTAGCTGGTTAATATACCGCATAACATGCAATACTAGAAATGTTTAGCCTGCCTTTTATGCTGTAGTATAATGTAATCAAGAATCATGAAAATGCTAAAATACCATAACCTTTCTAGATATTTTCCTCTGAGTTGCTTAATTGTCATTTATGTGAATGTAAACAATGCATTTCCCATATTTAGAAGTAGCAAAAGGTGTACCTGGAGATACATGATTTTCTCTTGAATTTAACACAAGAATAAAAAGCTTTTTCTGTTGTCGTTTTTTAAAACACAGTAGAAGGTCATTTTAATTAGAGGAACCCAAGCACAAGTCCTTTTCAACTTACAGGTGAACTATGGAATTCTTCATTCACTGCAGAGTCATTACAATAAAACTAATTTAAGTTACTGACTGTTTAAAAAGCATTTTTATGTGTTGCTATACAAATTCATGTGTCATGTTTGCATACTCCCAAATGTTGAATTGAAAAACCTAATTTCATAAACTTAAGCTGCACCAAAAGAGCACCACGACCGAGGAATGAGCGAGTGGGTAGTTGGGAATTTCATTTCTAAAGGTTGAAGTCAGGTCAAAGGCATCGACAATGTTTGTTTTCAATTATTGTCTGAAGAAATACTTAATGGGATTGGGTCAAATACACTGGCATATATTTATATATACACATATAGTCATAGATCAATGTCAATGATTCTGTAAAGTTAAACAAGACACAGTATGCAGGAACCTGTGCACAAGCTTCAACTACTTGTTTTTCTCTGACAATTCTACACAACCTTTTTAACTAAGGCAAGGCACTTGAGAGTTAGAGGCCGATATGTTCTACACAAGATCAAGAGTCTAGATTCCTTAAAATAAAAAAAATCACCATCTCAGGCTTTAAGCAAATACAATACATGCTTCTCTAATACGCTAGGCTATATACACAACTCTACTTAACAAAACTAACTGATTGAATAACAGCCTAAACATTTAGCATGTGCCTTACTGATATTACAGCTGCTGGTTATGCCTAAAATGCATTTTAAATTTGCACTTATTTGATTGAAATTTGTATAAATCTAACTACGAAAGTAGAAACTATTAAGTACTTTTCTATGAAATCTTAATATGTTGAACCATGCCATGATTTAACAATAGGAAACATGACATATCCTAATTATGTTTCACAGTACACAAAAGCTTCAGACATTAGCTTATATAGAAAAACAACAAATTATAAATCTAAAAAAAGACACAAAAGAATACCTACAAAGCAGCTTAAAGCAAAAGAAAAGAAAAAAAATATATATATCTATATAGCATTTAATAAAGTCCCAGGTCAACAAAGTGCTTTAATAACAAATCAAACTTCTTCAGAATTGGTCAAAATAATGATGCTTGACTGGTTGCATTAAAATGTTAATGGAAATGTGGCTTTACTTAAAGAGGAACACAATGTCATGTTTTGTTGTTTCCTTAGTCTGATTTACTGCAGCTGGTTCAGCATTAATACCTCATTGGACGTGAAACAGACAAAAAAACCTGCAAATTCAGTCTCTATCATTGGACAATACTTTGACCAAAGATTATTAGTGTTGAATGCAATAATGCAAGCGTGTATTAAATCCTCAGAGCATGAAGCTTCTCAATGTTAAAGCACTAACTGGTACAATGAAACTGATCAGCGACGCATTTCACTCATGTCAGTTTTTTAGCAACTTCTACTCTGTAGATGCTATGAGCACACATTCTTTTTTTCCCCTTGAATTTCAGACTAATTAGGATAAATCACAAATAGGATTTCCTAATAAAGTATCAGTCACAATCAGGTTCAGGTTCTTGGATGTCTGGTTTCTTGAGTTACTTCCAAAAGCTCCCAGGTGAATTTGTTGATGCATGTGTATTCCTCTTTAATAAAGAAAAATCTGCTTTAAGTTTTGCCCATTTTATGTTCAACATCCTTAGACCTGACAAGTGTGAATGAACTGAATATTTCCTGGCAGTACATATCAAACATTTACACAGTGATTTCTTTGCATTTGAAAACCTGGAATGCCTATGACACTAAATATAATGGTAGCTGTATAAATATACTGTATTGTGTGGGATTGTTTTCACTTTCAATCCCCATATCAGTGGGCTACAGGGGAACTCCCCTGGACTTTATTACAAAGGATACTTTGTTCATCAAACTTTCTCTACCATCAGAATGACTGAAAAATTACCTAAAGGCATACAGTATGAGGACATAGGAGTTTTTTTAATGTCATTTAAAACTAGAACTTTTCAGATAAGATATTATATTAAAGTTACAGTGAGTATGTTTTCTTTCTTCAAATACAGGAATCTGCGATGTAACAGATTTACTAAAAGCTTGAGACTTTTCACACATTTCAAATTTTTTTTCTGAAAAGTTGCTTTGCGTGGACTTTAAGTGCATTAAGTAAAGAGATCGAAGATTTATCCACAATAATTCCAAAGTGCAGTGACGTATTTCCAATCCATAAACAGCAAAACATTAGGGCAGAAATACAAACTCACACTCATTAATGTCTGTGTGTATACAGCCTTTAACCGAGTGTGTTGGCCCCGTTGGCAATTTTTTTTAAATCTGTAATTTTGTATTTACTGTAAGAACAATGTCATGTTGGCAATGCGTATTGACATTTTTTGGGGAAAGCACGCCTGCATTTTGGGTTTAGTGTATTGCAAAGTCATTTTAAATTTAAGAGTTTGGCTTTTCATACAGAATGCTATCTGGTTGAGCAAGGTAATGTGTACACAAAATGAGCAAAAACTATCATGATTGAATTACCTGTACACAATCTGATTCATAATACTATTTGCTTTGTCAGTCAAACATCATTGTGTTCTAAATGAATTCAATCACTGTATGAAACAGACATTGCTATTTAGAAAATGTAATAGTAGTTTTTCAAAAGGGATAATTCTTTAAATAGTACCTTGAGTAATTGTACATCACCACTTCAGTATTTTTGTTCTACAGTAGGGACATTCTGTTTTACTAGGTGCACAGTTCTCACATAGTACATAATGTTGGCAAGGCTGCAGAACAATGCAACGATCATGCTTTTGGCAAACTATACATTTCTTTGACTGAAGCTGATATATTACCTGTTGGGAAAGAAAAGAATGAATATCAGCGGCAACTTCGGAAATTACAGTTCATGCAGACTTTTCAAATAAGCATGCTTGATGACAAAACGTAGATCTGAATGATAGCCTGATAAAGCGGTTTAAAACTAGTTGCTACAACGAAATTCTGTGTGTGATCTAGTCTTTCTTACCCCGTCTATAAGGTCTAGGTCATTACGCAGCTGACTCTGGAGGGAGTGAAGCTTTGACAAGGGGAGTTTGTCCAGCTCTCCATAGCTACGTAGAAGAGGGGTTCCAGGGGTGCGACAAAGCACGTCAAAGTTCCCTTGGAGCTCTTTCAGCTTGCGCTCTGTTTCCTCCCATTTCTGTTCTGCCAGCTGCCGCTCTGTCTCGGCCGCTTTCGCTTGTTCCTTTGCTTCATGAGCATCTTTCTGGCAAGCTTCACAAGCCTGCAAAAAAAGTTGAATCTTGTGGTTAAAAAAAAATGGCAATCTGTGAAAGATTATTCTGATACTGTAGGACATTATTGCATTGAGAGTTCATTTATAACACTGACCTGTTTGACCTGATGCCAGGCCTCCTCCCATTGTTTGATTTTCCTCTTGGCCTCGTCAAGATCTCTAAAAAGGCGGGCCAGGTCAGCACTGCTGGTTGCGGAGGCTAGGCTGCTGAAAACTGGAGATGGACTTGGTGAAAAGCTGCCACTTACAAAGTCCCAAATGCTGCTAGCCCCTCCATTCAAGCCTAGGTGAGTTGTGTGTTAAAATCACAAGACCAAGCAAAAAAGTCAAAAGTTAGTTGGGACTGGAAAGTTTCAATTCATTTAGAGCTGTCTGATGATTCAAACTATTTTAGTAGTATGTAGTAAGCAGTGATTTTGCTTTGACAAATTAAGAACGGCTTCTTTCTTGTTGCTTCAGTGGGAAAAATATTGTTCTACAAAGACAGCCAGCTTAACTTCCGCACATGGAACTAGAATAAACATTTATGTTAAACTAAAGTTTTTAATACTTACGTGCACTAAAACATGAATATTACTGAACATATGAGTAGAGGTGTAGTACTGTAAGTCTAGAAGAAGCTTAAGCTATTCAGTATCATATAGGACTCTGAGATTAAAATCTGAAGTCAAATGCTTTCCAGCTCACTTCTGATGCAATCAGCTTACCCAAAGAATTCTGGGAAGAGGAGGTGGGTGTTCCCAGGAGGCCATGCTCTTGCTTGGCTAACATGTTTGAAGGTTGATTTTGTTGCGATACCGTCCCAGACAGCAGAGACTGCGACAGAGACTGGGAGAGGGAGCTTAGTGGGGATGTGGAGAGCGATGACGAGGAATTAAAAGAGGACGATCGTGCCAGGGAGCCAGGAATGTTAACTGGAGCAGATCCACCTAGCACCCTTTGACCTGTGGGGACAAAGTAAATACTGTTGTTGCTTTTAAAATAATTTACAAATTATGATAAGAGAAATTGTGATCAACTACTCAAACAACTGAAAGTATGTTAAACTCCTTACATGCCAAGCCTATACTGTTGTCTTGCTCCTCAAACTCCTTATCAAGAGATGCAACATTAATGTCACTGAAGTTGAGGTCCAGAGCGGATCCTGAGAGAAATTATTTTTTTTTTTAAATCTGACATTTGACAATAAAATACAGTGGCAATAGTCAGCTCAATCAGTTTACAGTTGACTTTACACACGTACCTATAACAGACTCCACTGTGTTGCTCCCTGGATAGAAAGGAGTGGCCTTTGCATTCATTGTTGATAAGGTGGTAGGTGAAGAACTATCTGAGCCAATACTAGAGGCCAAGCTGGATGTTATACTGGAGGTAAAGCTTGATGCCAAAGGGTTCACCGCAGAGAATACAGTATTTTGTGTCTAAAAGGCAAGCACAGAACGCATTTGTTTAACTCTCAATGCTGTTAATTAAATTCATATATTAGATCAACTAGTAATCACCACAAAGTGAGCAATTTAAACACAAACCTGTTTTTCTTGGTCCATCAATTTCTGATCCACCTGCCCCTTGTTCTTTATCTAATGACACAGAAACGGCACATTTCAGTAACAAAACGCAAAATTTTACATTCAGAAAGCTAATATCAAATAAAGGCATGCTTAATTAAACAGACTTTTTGCCCTTAACCATTCATTACTCTCCCCAATGGAGCTATCTGTGATTTGATGACATGCTCTGGAGCTGCATTTAGCCGATTCTCAGTATTTCTTTTTTTTTTTTTCATGATTTATGTAGAAACTGTCTACTGTTGAACATCTGATTATAATCCCGGGTGTGTAAACTAAGTGTATCCTGACTCTGTCTGCGACTTGTAGCTCTGGAAATGATTCAGTCATATTGCCTTTAATTACAGTATGTTCCCAACGATAGAAACAGAGACATTTTACTGTGAGTGGGTGACATTATTTCTTTTTCTGTAATTACATCAGAGATCAGTGGAATTTCTTGCGTAGAGTTAAAAATAATCCCTGCTGTGTATGCAGTGTGGAAACATTATCAGGCAGTCTGATTGCAAGTTTGTTGTCAAATCACACAGGTATAAACTAGACAATACTCTCATCAAGTGATAAGATATCAACCAACACATGAAATGATCTAACAACTAAAAGAAATGATAAAGAAAAATGAAACAACTTAAAATGACATGAATGAGAAATAAATCAAAATCAAAATGAATGACTGTGATAAATTAAGTGAAAAGACCTAAGTTGCGTGTTTTATTCTTCCTAAAGCTGAAGAGAGCAGTCTGTATACCTGATCCTCACGTTCAAAGCCCGGAGCTCTAGGATAGTTAGACGTCAGAGATGAGACACTGGATGTGGTGGACTCTGAACATAAACTACTATTAGTTAAGGATTTAGGCCTGCTGATGGATCCCACTGGGGATAACAAACTGTCGTTTCCTGAGCTTGTGGTTACAGGTGAGCTATTAGAACATGAAACCTGAGAAAGAGAAGTGCACATGATCTTAATAAAATGATGATCAAAAGTTGCATAAATAAATAAAACCATTATTCTGAATCGACTATGAAGGTGATGACTGCTGCACATAATCTATCTTAGACTGATAAGGTATCAATAAATGAAGACTAACTCTGTACTGAATTATCGTCTTAAAAAAGACAATCAAGGACAATGTAGTAATGAAATATAAAACAGCAAAGAAAATAGCAATAATGATAAATCAATGTATAATCAAACGAAAAATGAAAAGTAAACAATATCTCAACAAGTAAATGGCTTAGTTGCGACTTGTTTACTTTATAAATCCAACAACCTGGACAAATTTATTCTGATGAATTTCCTATTGAGAAACAGAGAAAAACATACACTTCCTAGTTGTCCGTTGCTACTGGGTAGATTTGCGCTGGTGGTGGAGTTGCCTCCACTGTTCCACTCACTGACTGGACACTCTGAATACTGCTGAGAGCCCAGCTGAGACTGTGAACTTGACTGTATCACTGTTAGCAAAGAGCTCATGGTCTCCTCTGTAGAAGGAATTCCTGAAAGAATTCAAATAAATATGACATTCATATACTATGTAAACATGCAGTTTGCCAACAACCAACATCGAAAAAATGTTTTCATGTGGTTATGTCAGAAGGTTAATGGTGCATATTTTTCAATTTTGGAAAAACAAGACAATGTCCCAACATGTGTGTATATAAAATACTAAAATATTTTATGAATTACATTATCAGAGAGTTACATTGTAACTGATTCCATTGTACAGGACATTTTATATTCAATCCATTTCATCATATATTTTCCTCTCTTCCTCCCAAATGTCATAGATTTATAACTCTCCACCTCACTACTGAGACAGTATTCAGACAAACGTTTACTTACTTTCTACGTGTGCAAATGCACAAAACGGTCCTCTGGGACAGTATCCAGTTTGCCGCATATCATTGCATTTGGTAGATTTGTAGATCTTAAAGAAAGAAAAACAAATCACAAACCAATTAGATACAAAGTTAAGATGTCTGCTCCTAGACAAACTGGTCAGACACAATGTTACATCAGTGAAGCTCTAATGATACTGTATAAACAAAACAATAAAACCTAATAAATACAATATCTTGAACTTGCAGCAGGATTACTCAGTCAAAAACTAGTTTCTCACTCCACATATTATCTTTATTACGGCTGTTTTGGTGACTTGTAAGATTTAGGCTCGAGTATTCTACTTATACTTCACTACAGTGAAGAGGAAGGCTATGACTTATCCACCTATTCATTTTCAGAAAAACAAAATTAACTCACCTCTGGGTGAAACTGCTGTTCAGTGCGAGAGTGACAATACTGGCAACTGTCTCCACTGTCACACTTTGACGGTTCGCCCCATTCATCCCCATGTTTCACATTAGGGCAAGGAGTTGACCTGCATTCATAGTCCGAAAATTTAACCCATTACAATTACACAACCTAATACTACTTGTCGTTCCAACTTAAACTGAGTCATATCTTACCTATACTTGAACTTTCTAGGATTCCGTCTTCGATCTCTACTGTTGTGGTAGTGAGGGCAAGCGTAGCCTTGTCTGCATAGTCTTGGGGGCTTTGTACACTGATCGGTTTTATAATTGGCTAAAACAAAGTTGGTATCTACAAAAAGAAAATAAATAAATTAGCCTTTCATTTTGCAGGAAACTGTTATTTGGCATTACACGAGACAATTATCATCAGAGTGGGGAGTACTCACCTTGCCACCGGGGGTCTTCTGTCAGAGTTTTCTCAATCATAGCTTGGCTGGCTAATACCCCAGGCTGCAGATCAGGAATACCTTCCCCAGATCCCAACTGTCCATTTTGAAGGGCTTCTTGTGCTTGAATCTCTCTGTGCACATAAATACAATTATTAGTTATTTTTATCGTCACCCCAAAAGGGAAAAAATATATTTCGGCTGAACACCCTTAAGCTTGTTTTTTTTTTTTGTTAAACATAGTATAAAGCTAACTGGCCTTGCAAGCAATCACCATCAAAGTTCATCTTTAAACTGAAAATGTTATTACAAATGATATCTGTTGAATCTAAATCTCAAAATGCCGTACAGACACAAAGACAAGTAACACCTTATACTAGACCATCTGAAATATAAGGTGCCTTAACATTAATTATAGGCAGGTGTAACTGCATGATATAATACATAAAATACATCTTAAAACATTCAAAATACCTAATTATTTATACAGAGATTTATCGATTTAATCATTTGCAATTTTCACCACATTTTCATCAGGAAATCATAACCAGTACTGGTTTCAGCTAACCTCCCTCTGACTCTTTCAGCAGAACGTTCAATAAAACATGTTCATTTAGTATCAGGTTTTTGTATTTTTATTTTAGAAACCGAGTTACAATCCAAAATGTAAGTCTCGCAATCCGTTTAACTCTTTCAATACAAGTATTATAACTGATTATGTCTAAATTGGCTGATTTGTCCATTCCATTTTGAGGCTTGTGAGTGAAATGTTTGGCACGGAAAAGAAAGGGCTACTATTTGCTTTGTATGTCACCTGATATCATAGACTGGAGGTCGGAGATCATGTGGCCCGTGAGCAAAAGCACAATGGAGGCCATTCTTCACACAATGCCCTCGAGCGTCCGTCTCATGGATACATGTGCCAGTCTTGTAATAGCGTAGATGGTACTTGCGCTCTGTGTCACCAGTGGTCCGGTGTAAATAAGGACAGCTAAGGAAGCAAAAATACAACATTGAAATATGTCATCAGTTGAAAAAGAAATGAATGAAACGATTGGGCATGGCACATAAGTGCAAAGCAAACCTCATATCCTTCCAAAATAAACATACCACATGATCCTCCTTCAAATACTAGGTATAATTGTAGAGTACAACTCTTAAATGCCCTGCAGGCAGCGTGTTTCATGTGACAACATAGTAGCCAAATGCTGCACTGACATTTAAAACATAGTACAAAAAAGGATTAGAAATTTTAATTAAAAAAGAGGGAATTATTTTAGTTGCACAAAATTTTGATCAGGAATAAGATTCTACTGTGAGTGCAGGGCTGACAGACCAGCAATGCCTCAAGTAAGATATGGCCAATAAGCCCCTTGAATAAACCAATTTTTCCTTTCTTGAGTAGCAACAGTTGCTATGGCAACACATAAGGTCATACAAAAATAGCTGCCATTGGCAGAGGAGGAGTTGTAAGGATCACAGCAGTTCATTTTCCATTAGGTCAATAAACGTATTTCTTTTTTATTTCTGTGGGGATCAATTACATGCTGTGCCATTTTTAATTCTCAGTCCCATAGAGAGGCGGCCACATATCTAGTTTCTGTGCGACTTTACAGTTTAGTCAATAATTATGATGATGCTTTACTTCTCTAATGCCACAAGTCTGTCACAAAATGTTTAGAAAACATTTTTCCTTTGATGACGAATTACGTTACGAGCAAAACAATGAAGACTATCTGGTAATATATAAGAATAACTTTTACACGCACACACACTCCACAATTGGTATCCGTGCGTAAGCATGATTGTCCCACCCCCTCCCTCTTCCCCCGCAGCCAATGCCCACCTTCACTCACATTATTTGAAATGATCCGAGCCTTGGCTCGATTGCTTCTTGCTTACACATCATCACTCCTCTGAGATTTTGTTTTGTCCAGCTGTTTTGAGTATTTTCATCTGACCAAACCTGCAGTAAACACTCTGCATCAAACCACCATGAGCCCCTCTGCGGCATCTTTTTAAATGTCCGTCGCAGGGAACAGTTGTATATAAACAGACATCAGACACCTTGTAGGGACACTATAGGGAACTGACATTTTTGGAAAATATGAAGCAAGGGACAGACATGTTTATATTTAATTGCCATTAGCTGAAAATAAGAATAGTGCCAGTGGATATTTCCCTGGAGGGCACCCAGAGACAACCTGTCAAGTAGCTTTATATCGAAGACAAAGAGGTGTGGTAATGTCACATGATAGGGTGAATTTAATAAAAAATGTTACGTTTGTACACACTCTACATAGAGAATGCATGCAGCAACACAAAGTGCAAATATGTTTCCCTTGCAATATTACATCTATACCATGTTGCAGCAACATCACATCTGTTAGAAAGGGGACAGTAAACTGCAACACATCATATCTTTCATATTGCACTCCTCACCTGTGTAAAGAAGACACACGGTTTTATACCTTAGCACTAGATCACTCTTTACAGCGCTAGAAATGTTTGATTGCAAAAGGACACAGTCCTTTCTTGGTGGTCTTTTTTTTTTTAAACACAGGGCTTCTGCGTTTATAACCAGACTGACAGTTTTTAATCTCAGATCAAGCCCAGCTGAGCTGATGTGCACATATGCCATTAAACAAAGAGCTTTATCCTACACATTTGTGTCAACGTAGCCAGAGTAAACTGGTCAAATAAAGTTAATCATCTGTAGGAATTTCCCTCAAAACGCACAAACATAATAAAAAAGAGCACACCCCCACCCCAATACAAATATCACTTCCACAGTTAGCAAAAAAGCAGTTCCTCCATGGTCTACAGACACCCTTTCAGTCACTGTAAAAGTCACTATATTAAGCAATCAAGTACTACTTTAACGAATATACTTTTATCATCCCAGTGCATACACACCAACGCCCAAAGTCTATTAAGGGACACGTTTCTCAACCAGTGATGAAATGTCCCGATGAACTGTATTCAATGATTCCGCGGTACTAGCTTCATTCAAGTGTGGATTTATATCATAAAGCTGCAACAAAAACATCTGTCATCCGTTTGCAGCTGCATCATGACACTGCGTGAAGCTACGAGGATGGCAACAATGACTGAAGCAGGGACTTACTCATCTCCATCTGGGCAAATCCCTGTGGTCTCGTCGTATTTGGTGCAGTACACGTCGGGACTGTAGTTAAAAGTTCCGTCTCGTCTTCTGATGGGTCGTCTTCGCCGCTGGTTGAGAAAATGCCAATGAAAGCACGTAAAGGGTCTATGTTGCGTACACTTGTGCTGGAGGAACAGCGGGCACTGCTCCGTCCTGAACTCCTTCAAGTATCTGAAACAAGGGAAAACAAAAAAAGGTAGTGTCGGGAACCCACGTTTTAAAAATGACCTTTAACTAAGAAAAGAGTCGAAAGCAAGAAGAGAGTTTGGAGACGGTGAGGTGTCGTGTTATGCTGCTAGTGTTGTAGCATACTATGTAATTTTGGGTCACTAACGTTAGCTCGCTATTCAGAGAGCGAACTACGTCGGTATTTCGACCTAACGCTAGTTGAAAGTCCCTGAGCGTACGTCTATAAATGTGCGTAGCAAAGGGGGAACTCAAAATAAGGCCGAGCTATTTACAAGCATACTGGTTAGCGAGTTCCTGGCTAATCATTTAGCAGAGCAAGTTGACGGTATAACATTCAACGGATTACTCAAAACAATTACCCAACTCGGTGAAACAACTGCAAACGATTCCGTCAACGTGTGGCTCGTCTATTAAGTGATTTAAGAGGCCCCGTGTTTCCTACATTAGGGCTGATGTCGTTAGCGTGCAGTCGCTGTTTGCTATGTGACGTTAGGTTAGTCACAAAGCCTGGAAAAGCACCATGTTTTGAACGCGCACACACAAGAGTTGAGGAATGCAAGAAATGCAAACGCGCATAGGTGCACGTGCAAATAACGTTTTCTACAACGAGCGCTTCTGTTGTTTCTTCGCAGCAGCTTTACTCACGTATAGTGTGTAGGTTTCTCGGTTTGAGGAGACGCATTGGCCGCCGTTTTCGAAACCGACGGCATTTTCAGTCAAAACAATGAATTGCGCATGCGCTCGGATCTGTTGCTCGCGTGCATGCACGTCCGCCTGCACAGCAAACAGTGATGCAGGGGCCGCTGCGAAGATGAGCCACTGTTTATGTCGTCTGGTGTTGTAACCTCTATTAGTACACCTTCTCCTTAAATTCAAGTATAATAATTATACAAATTCAATGAGCCAACAGAACAAAAAAAAGTCTGTTCTTTTGAAGGTCGAATATGGTCTATTAAAAGCTAAACTTTAAAAAGAAGAAGAAGAATTACTTTATTGATCCCGCAACGGGGAAATTGAATTTTTTCACTCTTATTATTAATCATGTTACACACAGGCCCGAAATACACACATGACCAGACAGGACCTATACATGCAATTAAGGAGAGTTGTTAGAGCAAGGGGGCTGCCAGTGACCGGCGTCCCGAGCAGTTGGGGGTTCGGTGCTTTGCTCAACAGCACCTCGGCAGTGCCCAGGAGATGAACTGGCATCTCTCCAGCCACCAGTCCACGCTCCATACATGGTCCACACCGGGACTTGAACCAGTGACCCTACGGTTCCCAGCCAAGTCACCTATGGACAGAGCTATTGCCGCCCCCCAAAATTAAAAAAATAATAATAATAATACACCCACGGGGCGTTTTGGGGGGTACAGAACGAAGTATTGGTTTTCCATAAAAAATATATTTATTCTGAATAAGCCTGTGAATATTCTAATTTGTCCAGGCCATCGTTATCCTCAAAGCAATTTCGGTCAAAAGCAACTTGACCTGGTTATTTGTCTAGGAAGACGTTTCACCTCTCATCCAAGAGGCTTCATCAGTTCATGTACGCATCTGACCAGACTGGGACTGGGACTTTATTCTGAATGAATATTAAAACTTTTTCTAGGGGGTTATGGACTTTCTGTCATGTTCTGTTTACATTGTACCAGCCAATAGCGTTGGTTGACTGTTGTTCAGTGCAGCTAAATGGTAAATGGACTTATATAGAGCCTTTCTAGTCTTCCGACTACTCAAGGCACTTTCCCACTACTTGTCACATTCACACAGATGGCAGTAGACAATTACATACCATCTAATCTAACCATTCACACCACATTTACACACCCATGTGCAGCACAAGGAGCAATTCGGGGTTCAGTGTCTTGCCCAAGGACACTTCGACATGTGGGGGAGCTGGGGATAGAACCACCGATCTCTCGAATGGAGGACGACCCACTCTACTGCTGATCCACAGCTGCCCTCAGCTACTGTACGGAAATGTGTTTTGTCAAGCCTGCAGCTGCATTATTTGTCCCACTAGTGATTGGAGACGAGAAAAACGAGAGTCAATATAGGCCAAGCATTCACTCGATTGACTAAATATAATGTATTCAAATATTGACTGAGATAAAGGAGTTCGACGGCATTAGAACACACACCGAAATGGCTACGTTTCTCCTTGATGTGTAAGCTAACTTTCATGTTTACTTAGCTGTAATGGCTAATGGTAACTGTCAGTTAAACTCCTCTGATACTCGTTTTTATGGCGCGATTTGCAGGAGGGACTGGGTTCAAACAGGCTCAAACAGACTCCAGTCTCCTGTAGGCTACTGGGCCGGTTCTGACCAATCTGGCAATGTGACTGCTTTTAATTATTTCTTGTTGTTGCGACTACGATCTTAAGACACTAGATGGCGGTGTTCTGCTCATTTTCCATATTCCACCTTTAATCTTCTGCAAATGATTGTCTAATTATCTACAGTATACACCTTGAGTATAAAATTCCTAATTATTTCATATTTTTGGTAGTCATATTTAACATTTCAGTAAAATGCTTACAATTATGAAATGCCTTACCTTCTGAATTAAAAAAAAGTTAAAATTTAAAAGTTTTCAATACACAAGACAGTGGCATAAACAACAACAAATATGTGAATACTGAATGAAGAAGAATACATTTCTTCTCTTAAGACTTCCTCAAAACATGAAACAGCTTTCACATGTTGCATTATAATGTAGATACTGAGTCATCATGTGAGAATCTCTGACTTTTAGATTTGAACTCCTCACTTGTGAAGATCACAGCTCTAATAAAGGTGGGTTTGTGTGTAGTGGGATAGATGTGCAAAGCCTCGTGTTTTCTCTATATGAAGCTTTTCTATGTAGCTCAGAAATACTGTGATACAAGCTACTCCTCTTTTTGTTCATTTGTTTTATTTGTTTTCATCTCAGTGATCTAACATTAGACCAAAATTACTACATTTAGCAAATAGGTGTGTATAACTGATGTCACAACAGTTATATTAATTTCACAGTATTTTTACAATGCATGTGTTGTTCATAAAATTCTAAATTATATTCTGCAGAATATCTGATAATGTAAGTTTTCTATTTGGGGAAAATATGAAGCAAGTATTAGGAGTCTTTCTGTTGTTGGAGGACTCAGACACTACAATAAATTTGGTTTATTCTACTCCATAATCTGCCTCCAGTGTGAATTTTCAAATTTCAGTTTTCGTGCTAACAATATTTTTTTGTTTTTTCATTGCTTTAATATACATGTACAATATATTATTGGCAATACGCAATTTAATGGGGTCTGCCTAGAGCATTTCAAACTCCAATCCCTCTCTTCCCTTTTGTATCTGGTAAGCTAATCTTCTCTATGCAGATCTTTTTTTTCTTGCAAAGGATTTTAATTTACAAATGCAATTATACGTCTAATCCATTATTCAGCTGCTAAGGTCCACCGAGTGCGCTGCCTTGTAATTATGCATGAACTCTGGATTGCCCTGTTGTAATTACTTTGACATGCCCCACCCAATGTCCAGTACCTTTCTTATGTAAGAAACTATTTGAAAGGTGCTTACCTTATTGTTGAATTATATTTTGCATTCTTTGTTTTTTTTAAATAGCTCAAAGTGCAGATTGTCATTCATTTCATAAACCAGATTGGACCTGGATTTGTTCAGTTGATAAAGGATTGGAAGCTGAATTTAGGTACAAGTTCTGCAGCCTCTGTACAATAATCCAATGCAGCAGCTCTGCAATGAAATCGTTTTTGAAGATGTTGATTCAACTGAGACTTGCTTTATTGAGAAGATGTTTCTAATGTTTTACACATCCTCATTCGCATGCATGAGTGCGACAAAATATTAGAAGCATGTTTCAAAAATAATGCTAATATTAATTAATATTAATAATAACACCAACCCTACCTACAGCCTCCAAAATCGTCATAGAGTTTAAACAACACCTGAACTTACTTTAACTTTTGTGCATTATAATATCGAATATCACCTAATAAATCGGTCACTCTGTTTATATATGGACTTTGAAGTCTTTGAGCAACAGTAGCTGTGATACAATGAGGAAAATGTGCCCATATGCCTGAAAAAGTATATACCTTTTTTTTATGATTTTACCATCAACTTTTTCATCCAATTTGGTCAGTAAAAAGCTCTCTGGTTTACATTATCATCATCTCATTGACAATCTTCTCAATATTATAAATGAATAGTGTATTGCATTATTTTACCAGATGGCTTTGTTCCTCACAGAATTATTGTTTAATCCAGCATCATCCAGAGGAAGTATTGCATGAAAGCAAGGGGAAAAGTCACACCCTTGTTCCTTTCTGTGACGTCAGTCACTACAAACCTTTAACCTTACTCAGTAGTCTCAGCTGTACACACAGTCCACTGTCAACCTCTTCTCACAGCATCTCGAATGTGTGTGGTTGCATGTGTGTGTATGTGATGTCAAGCTCTTTCAGGTACTGAAAGTCGTGCTCTCATTGGAATATTACTTTCCTGTCTTTGTGCCTTCTGTAGCTCTGATACAACCATGAGCCATTTACAGAAGATTCTACCCTTCACACATTCACATACAAAATACAAATATATAAACTATACCTAACCGGTCCAACCATACCGACTTCTTGCTTGAGCGTTAAGGATATGGGACATCAAATTGTGTAATGGAAACAACATGCGAAAGAATCTTCAGTATCATGTACCACAACAAGTTGTGCATTTTTGCAGACCTCTCATAAACAATCACTAAAACAATCCTCAGTGCTGCTTTCCCAGGCTGCCTGGACTGTTACAGCTGGAATAACAGTTTGTGGTTTGGACTCCTGTTTTTCCCAGTCACGCCATTATCTGTAGCTGCCTCATGCACAAACACAGCTCAGGCCCACCACAGGCTGGCAATACACAGATTTTATATTTTGATGTACAATCCTCAACTTACGCGTGATAGTTTCCTGAACTCTTTTGTTTTAGCATTCCCAATGCACAGAACCTGTTGTGCATGCTGTTTGCTTTTGCACAAATGTAAAAAGGAAATTTCTGTAAACCCTGTATATTTCATACGATGCAGAGAATTGTGAACACTATTGAATTTTGGAATGCAGCGCAATATTACAGAACAAGATTTTATAATGTTTGCTCTGACGGATCAACAAACGGCAGGTTTCATTGGAACCTCCATCATCGAGCCAATGATGGGAAACTATGTAAAATGCGTAAACTGCACCCGTGTAGCCTGGTAATGAGCCTTACATTAACCTGTGGTCAATGTGTTGATGAGCTCCTTTGTTCTGTCAATAGCAGTTTATCAAATTGTAAGTGATGATGTTTAGAGAATCCACACTTACATTAATGGCTTTTGGTATCAAAATATGTTTGATTTAAGTGTTTGCGTTAATTGAATGAAAAAAATGAGTTGAATCAGTTTACAGAGACAAATTCAAGCCACAAACGTGCAGATGAACTATGCTTTACGTGTATTTTTCCCCCTAGGTCTAGTGTTGGCTATTGCTGTTTATCAGTGTTAAATGTGTTAAAGATGGGTAAGAACAAAAGATTGCAGTAGCTTCAGGATGTCAACATTGAATGATGTGTTTACCCCGTCTCATCCGCTCCTGGCAAAACAACACCTGCCTTTTTGCTTTACCATCATGCTAACAGGGGCTGACAAGATGGGTAATAACTCAGCCATCTTTGAAATGAGCATTCACTGACTCCTGCATTAACCACAATATTTACATATGTGTGTGTGTGTGTGTGTGTGTGTGTGTGTGTGTGCTCAGACAGCAGATTTTTTACATCAATCCCAGGAAAAGTATATTTATGTGTTCTTAATTCACCTCACTGTGAAAAAAAACTTCATTATAACAAGTAATAAATGAATGAAAGACGTACTAGCTATATTCCCCTGTATACTGTATATTCCATGTAATACTCTTATACATGTACTGTTCACAACTAGCTAGGTTCATCTTTAATGTTGTTTGGTCTTTTGGAAATCTAAAAAACACAACATCCACTTTATATTCCTGGAAAAGTGGGAGATTTTCTTTATTTTTAAAAATAAGAAAACACTTTGTGAACATTTGTTTGCATTGTCCAATGAATGTTTAACCATACAAAAGGCCATTTTCTTTCAACAGAATGAAAATAATGCAAGCCACGGCTCCTTCCGTTTTTTTTCTGTGTCAAATTGTGATGTCCCGGACAGTTAAGAGCAGTCATTTTGTCAGGCTTTTCTTTTGACATTATGCAGGTGAAAATACAGGTGGGTTTTAACTGAAATTATCCTTCTCTTGCTAATGAAGCGGATAGCCTGATTAGATTTGAGGTGACGTATTATTTCCTCTATGCATGCTGTGATGCAGCCTTTTCTATTCCTGCAGATTAGCCCACAGATTTAGATCATACAGTACAATGTAAAACGTTTCATTATTGACTGGTTTCCTCTGACACTCATCTATCCATTTGTTATCTTAGCCCACTGGCTATAGACTTATGTAAAGGGTGGATGCTGACATTTTGCTAACTTTCTGAAGAAAGAACACACCAAATACACTTCAAAGCAATCCAATGTGCATATACACACAGAAATAGCATTAAGTACTGTATGCGCACTGTTATTTTCTTAAAGTGATGCACTCATCAAGTCATTTCCACCCTTCTTTGAGTGTGCATTCTCTTGTTCAGAAAGTGAGCAGGTTCACTGAGACGCTGGTACAACTATGAGGGAAAGCTAAAAAGCAGATGAAGAAAGCTGAGGTCATATTTCACACTTGGTGACATATCACTTTGATATAAAGAACTTTTAGCATATTCTGTGGAATCAGTTTCATAACAATTGTCTCTCTACCTAACAGTCACACCACTGACACTTCGCTCCTGACAGGGAGGTGTAAATCGAGGCCGTGGTGGCAGAAGCGGTTCACTACTGACCAGCTGGCCTTCTGTTTAACGAAGAGACGCAGCTTGTCCCTGAAGGTTTCTCCTAGAAAGCTGTAGATGATGGGGTTGAGGCAGCTGTTGGAGAAAGCTGCCAGGTTAACAATGTGGCCTGTGAGAGGGTAGTCATGCCACAGAGTGGTAACAGTTCTCTGCGATGGGTCAGCTGTGCCCTGCAGCAGCTGAATGCTGATGAAGACGTTCTCTGGCAGCCAGCAGATGAAGAACACCAGAACCACCACCACAATCATGCGCAGGGCCTTCTGCCGACGTGGCCACAATCCACGGTGCTTCTGGGCCCTCATGAGGATTCGCACAATCAGAGAGTAGCATAGACCAATGATGGAGAAGGGCACCAAAAAGCCAATGGTAACCTCCAGCCACTGAATCTCAAAGACGTTGGCGAAGCAGAAGTGTACCTCACCCCTGTGTTGGGTCTGCACAATAGTGAAGGGTAGAAGAGTAGCCAGGATGGAAGCCATCCAGATGAGGCCACAGCTGAGCTTGGCGTGCTGCATCGTCCTCAGCGGGCGGCTGCTAATGGAGCTAGCAAGGGCAATGTATCGGTCAAAACTCATCCATGTGAGAAAGAAGATGCTGCTGTACATGTTGACCTGCAGGAACAGGGACATGAAAGTGCAGAGGACAGCGTAGTCATAATATTTCTCATTCAGATTGAAGACCTCGATAAGGGAATCTGCCACCAGGATGAGGTCAGCTACAGCCAGGTTAACAAAGTAAAGGTCAGGGATGGTCATCTTCTCTCTGTGGTTCAGGTTCACCACCAGGATTAAGATGTTACCAATAAATCCAATAGGAAAGAGGAGGATGGTGTACAGGCAGGACAGGAAGAGACCAATGATGTAAGATTGGTATTTGTCAGAGTTATCAATCAAATCTGTTGTGTTGTCATATGAAGTGTTCAGTTGCTCTGTACTGTTAACATATATCCAGGCCAGAGAGGTTGTCTGCACTTCCATACTGACTGTGAACGGACTGTCTTGAATCATAGGCCACATGTAAGTCACCTGTAGCTACATCATTAGACCCTGTTAGTTCCCAGTTGTGTCTCTTTAACGGGTGAATCATCTATGCAGGTGAGTGGAACGAAAGGGTTACGGTGTCAAGCGTCTCCATGTCTTAAAATTGTCTTTGGCATTTGTAACCTGATGACTCACATCATCACAAACTGTGGTCCTGAGAGCAGAGAGGGGTCTATCCCCTCTTTTGAGTCATCTGATTTGTCTCTCCAAATGCATGTGCATCTTTATTCAGCGAGCCTCGGCCAGGGACGCTATTGCTGTGACACCCGATCTGTGGAGAGGAGGGTAGGAAAAATAAATCAGAACAGGAAAGACAATAAGGTGCACAGACTAAAAAAAAGCAGCAAGCTTGTGTGCGGTTCAATGAGCATTACTATGAGATAAAGAACGCTTTTACAAAAAAAACACAAAAATCTTAAGATTATTTATGAAAATGACATGCGTCTGCTTTGGAGGGAGAAGTTTAAAGGGGTCTAAAATGGATGGCTGACAACTAAGTAAGCACATTAACATTCAAGCTTCAGACTTAAACAGATGCATTGAAATCCTCCTTAGAAATCCTCAGCCAATCCCAGCTCACTCAGAACGGCTTGTCTAGACTTGACTATTAATTGACAAGATGAAAACATATTTGTCATTAACATTTAACAAACCTCTGTGTGAACATGTTTGGATGGCTCCACTGGACATACATCACCCTCTTTTGAGTTTTGAACTCATTTAACACAAAAATCTATGTTTTAAATTCATTGAAAGCTTGTACGTTACTAACTATACTTTCTTTTTCAGGCTCAAAATCTCTGATCGTCTCCCGTGATAGAAATACTGTATTCGGTTTGGAAAACATGACCTTTAGCAAACACTCACAGCCCTTAGGGTTTTATTTCCTCCAGAGGAAACCTTCTGCAATATTAATGCATTCGTATTAAAAGTAGTCTTCACTGCAGTAGTTCGGCACATGCATGCACATAGGATAGGATAAATGAATGTACTGTATAGGCTGTTAATATTACAAGGAACATTTCTGCTGTAGTTTTTAAATCCTCCAATAAATAAATAATCACTATCACAGCATGAGCAGCATGCCACCATCCATTTTCAGTTCAAAATCCAACTAAAAGCTAGTGCTTTATCATTTAATGTAAAGTCAATTATTCCTGTAACTGAACAAGTTACTTGTCTACAAAATGTAGTTTACTCTGAATCCTAAGTTATCATTTTTTAATACCAGGATAGAATAATTCAAAACAAACTGAAATCATTTTTTAAACATTTTTTCTGTTCTGAGCTCTTTTTGATTTGCATATTTTCCAATTCAAATACGTGCAGTGTAGTTAGTGTATCACCTACTTATTATTTTGTTATTTATTTTACACTTGAAAATGACATGAAACCACATACAACTAATCCATAACCACAAACAGTAGCACAAATCTCAAAAGTAGGACTTACTTTTTAAATTTTGGGATTTGTTGCTCCTCCATGATTGTCCTGTGCAGATGTCTGAGAGCCAGAGATTTGTAAATCCCATGTCTGGGCTTCTCTTCTGCACCACCTGCTGTTTGGCCCAACCCTGTCTGGAGAGGAGAGGAGGGTGGGAGAGACAAAAAGGCAAGAGATGATCTGTCGCCCATGGTTTGTCCCCATGCTTCATCAGATTCCCTTTTTAGTTTTAACCCAGTTGTGATTCCAGGTGTCCGCTGAGCATCTGAGCTGATTTTGACACAATGGAAAGTTTGGGCAGATAAGTACTGCAGAGTGTACCTCGACCAGGTTGTGTTGTTATGGAAACCACTTATATTTTTTGCAGTATTTGTTCACTGGGGTTGTCTAGCTCTTAGCATTAAGGGCCGTGCAAACACACCACACGTGACCTTCCTTTAATCACTGATCTTTATTGATTATTGATTTCCACACACAACAAAATACATTGGCCCCATTGGTTTATTTACTGTTCATTCTCAATACTGCAATTACATTCAGATAAGGTTTGAAAAAACTGTGAACCTTCACTCCCAATAAGGGGGAAAGAGAACAGACTCTTTGCTCCTGGGCAAGGAGTAACGTTAACATCATTTTAACTAATCTGTGTCCAAACTGTGGCTATGGAGACCTATTTGATATGGTGTTTGCTAGTGTGTCTCTTTGACTGGGTGGCATTAACTGCAGATGCGTGCCGTAATTGCAGACATACAATAACCATCTGCTATGACAGAGCTATACATATTGATATTGAGCAGACTGCAACATATCAAAGCATAGTTGTAAAACCAAATCACCTTGGACAATGCTGTTGATTTAATGAACTGATATCATAGATATATTCCCAGATGATCAGCAAGAAGATGCAAACACAGCAGTGGGTAGGAGGAATGACTTTAGAAAAAGAACGAATAAGGATTAAAGAAAACCAGAGGAGAAAAAAGTCCATGACAACAATAATTCTCAGTTTGCCTCCAAAAGACAGAATGTGACTCTGGTGGGAATGTCACTTCATCTAGAGACAGCCAGAGGGGGGAGAGAAGTCAAGGCCAAGGCTGGATCATTGCCCGGATGTTTGGGTTGGTTTAGGTTGTAGCTCCTTTGGCAGTGCTGTGCACCCGCTCCAGGACAACAGAGAGACAGTGGAGTAGAGTTTGAGGGTCACATCCCCCCCGGTGTCCACACCTCCAGCTTGGACATGGTGGACAGAGTTATTGGTGGGTACAATTTATGATTTACAGAGGCAAAGTGATGCCTGCCAGCCAGTTCAAAAGGACAACTCCAATGCACTGCTACATACATGACATCCTCTAATTGATTCTGTATATATCCAATGCACTTTAAGGTGGTATATCTGAGCTGTCTATACCCTGTCTCATCTGTCTTCTCTGCTGCAGCTCTTGTAACATTTTCTGCATGAAAGTCTGCAACAGTCCAATCAAGTTGATTTTTGATGAAGGAAAAAATATGTTTTAAAAATGTGGTTTAATGCAGAGACCCTACTGTAGGTGTCACTGCCTCACTTCAGCATGCTTCAAGCCCATTCAATGCTACCCTGCATACCATGAGCTGATGTCATGGCTCTGTACAGTCCTGTTTGTGGCAGTTTTACTTCCCTTAATGCTATCGGTTTCTCACAGGTAGTCAGGTAACACAAGAATATATACGGTCCTGTGTCTCCAGACCTGCAAGGACAAGAAACATTTGAGGACTGATTGTGCTGTAGATAGGACAAAGTAATGCGAGGAGTGAGAAAAGTCATGCGTGGAGTTATTCAGTGGCATAATAGTCACAGTCCCTGCCTTGAACCCAAAATAGTTGGGGGCTCATAGTTGGAATCAGTATGTTTTAGTGTGGAAAAAATGGAGTCGGCATCTGAGTCAAGCGCTAGCTTCATCTTGGACAAGAAAAGTGCCTTTTGCTAATTTGAGTGCAGATGGTACCGCCTCATGTCTTGGAGAAGATTTTGGTTATCGAGAAATGGCGCAGCAGAGCAGCAGTGATAGTCTGAAGGAGTTGACAGGGTCAATACGGCAGCTGGTAGCCCTGCTGGCACAAACAAGTTTGTTTTTTTTTGGAAAAGAGAGGAAGAGTTTAGAAAGCCGATTCATTGGCTGAGATAAAGAATGAAGAGAGCAGAGGTCATACTGCAAGCCAGCTTTGTGTGATCTTCTCTCATGTACCTGAAATCTCAGTTATTCAGTCCGCATGACTTCACCCAGATAAGGGGAAAGTGGGGATGTGGAGGTCAGTCTAGTGGAAAGCTGCTAGAGACTTTCAAAGAGAGGAGGGAAGGGCAGAAGAAAGGAAGACAAGTGTGCATATTTCCCTGAATAGTGATAACCTGAAATGAGAAAAAAATGAAGTGAGCATTTTAACGCAGCACTCAAGCTGAGCCAGTAACATTGGTAATATTTGGTCTAATTGTTAGTGAAAATGGATCGAAGACAGTCAAACCATTCTTGGCGCAGATGTCGTAACACTAACTAGACACAAACAAGTTGTGACATTGATTCTAGGATTTCTTCAGACAATAAAGCTCTCCCAAATACCTGATCAAGTGAGGTAACACAAGGTTAACTAAACAATGAACCTCATCTGGAAAATGTACTCAGAAAAAGGATATTGCATGTACCAACAATGGCTGAAATGATGTGTGATCGGAAAGGCTGATATAAACCATTTGAAATAATAGCGAGATGTGTTGCAGCAAAACTATTTATAGCGACAGGTTGTTCTGTTTAATGTCTTTTTCTGTCAGTTACATGGTTGTAAAATGTAAGCCTACCGTCTCCTTCCTTCTAGACTGGCCTCCTTTTTGTAATCTCTGAATTTATTGTGCTTCAAGTACTTCCTTTAGGAGACCGTTCTAACCTTTGCTGAGGGTTGTGTGAGAGAGGATGCACTCCCTGTTCATGCCCACTGGGTGGCCCACTGGCATAAACAGTGAATGACTATCACTGCACAAACTCTTTGAATCAGAGAAATGAATGACTGATTATGAGGAAGATGAGGTGAGTGGCTTTAAAAGAGGCTGAGAGCCAAATAATAGAATTATACGGTAAATCCAACATTTGCTTTGGTTCAGTTTTTTATTGTGATAGCCATAAAATCGTATGATGTAAAGACAATATAACAACTTTTGTTTTCTTGTATGAAAAAGACGCTTTTCCTCGAAGGAGTAAAAAGCAGTACATCCCAACGAGTGACATCTAATCAACAAGACAACATTACTCGTTTAATGGGAAGTTGTGGGGTTTAACTGCTTGCGGTTGGGGGAGTGAAAGTGGGAGGTCTAGAGGAGGGAGGGCACCCTCATCTGCCTCCACTTACCAGTGTGATGTGCTTCTGGCTCCATCCAACATCTCCCACAGCCGCAACCACAACCTCTGAATGGAACATCCTGCGCAGTCCAGCTCCTCTGCACTGCTTGAAGGGCCATGCTCGATATTTAGCTGATGCCGAAATTTTATTGTTTAGGTTTTTTTTTTTCAATTCTCTTCTCCCATTTTTCAAGAGGAAAAGCAAAGAACAAGATTGACAGGGGAGGAAGGGTGGGTTGTTTTCAAAGCATCTGCCCCGGTCCACTTGTCCCCCGAGAGCTTAAGTGATGTGGTGGGTCAAATATCCCTGAAGTCTCTGCTCTGTTCCGTAGGATTCATGTGGTGGGAGCATTCAAACATGTCAAGGACAACATCGAAGCCAAGAACTATAGCTGTTTTAATTTGTTCACCAATGGGAAGACAGTAACCAGTTCAAACCTTTTGTACATGTTTTATCTGTGTTATTATTTTATTGGTTAAATCCAATTCGAGGTCAAAACCAGCTTGTTGTCTTTCTAGTGTGTATTCTGAAAATGTCCAACCTTTCCTATTTCATTTCTTTTACATTATCAGTTTTGTTACATGTATTTAGTCCTCAGGGGTCTGACACTTTACTCTCTTCCTGTTTAAAGGTTTAAGGATTTTATTCCACTGCTGCCCTCTTTCTGACAACCTGGATCACAGTGTGAGGTATATTTCTTAAACACTCACTGTAATCTGTCTCGCCTTGTTCTCGCCTTTACATTCTGAGGCTCAGTTTGACCCGCATTAAGAAAAACAACGTTGGTTTGTGGCTGTGTGTGAAATCTGGTTGACAGCCAGATAAAACATTTGAAGCCACAAGCCAAATGTTCTGGCTTCATAGGTGGTCTGATGTTCGATGCCATGTGTAATAGGCCTACCTTTGGTCTGGCTGAACCTCTAAAGGAGAAAAACAACATTAAGACTAATGCTGCACATTAAAAAGTGCTTTGTCAGCTCTACCCCATTCCCACAGATGCTTGTACAGTTCAGAAGTTTTCGTGGTACCCTTTGATTCAGTGAAACCTGAGGAAAACAATGCAAAACATGTCGTTTTACACGCAGTTAATTTAGATAGCATTCCTTTGTGTTTGTTCGTTGTCTAAACCAGATCTCCAGGGGACATATTATGCTCCTTTTCAGGTTCATACTTGTATTTTGGGTTTCTATTAGAACACTTTTAAATGATTTAATGTTCAACCTAAATATTATTTTTAATAATTTAATTATATACCTGAATTCATTCTCTTTCTGAAACGCTCCGTTTTAGCGCCTGTCTCTTTAAGTCCCCCTCTGTTTTGATTGGTCAGCTTTTCCTGGTCTTCTGCATCTGCACTGTCTTGGTGCACCATCAGTGCAGCCGGGAAACAACTGTAACTGCACTGTAGTGGCACTTTCTACTTAAATAATTAAGTATAGTTGTGACATCACAACTGTAGAAGTCCTGACAGCTCGTTGAAGGGCACAGTTTCTGAATACAGGCTGTGTGCATTTCTCGTTGGATTGAGCATTTTGATACTTTCTCAGTATTTATATAGTACCTCGACCTGTTTTTCTCTAAAAAATAAAAAAAGACACGGAAATCTCACAAAGACTGGAACGGGGGGAAACAGCTAGCATGTCTCCGGAATCTCCGTTAGTTACCTGGAAACTGCTCCCAGACAAGAAACAGCCTGGCAGCCATAGCTACACAGTAAAGACAAGAAAGTAGCTTTTGAAATGAGTTAGTGGCTTACTCTATTGGTTGACTGCCCTTTCGCTAGCTAGGAGACCTACTGCTTGTGACCAGTGCATTTTCAGACAATGATAATGAGACAAATAATGAATGATTAAAGGTACTTTTTTAACTGCATTAGTCCTACATCTTAGAAAAATGAAACCCATATGCTTCATTGGCTTCCTACTCTTTAACAATAAAAAATGGATCATGTGATTAGAGATGATACACTGACTGAGTGATGTTTTGTGTCTTTTGTGTTGTTTGCTTGAGCTAACAAACTCAAGCAAAAGCCCCTTGAAACTCCAGTCCTCAGAGGGGGGAAACGGCAACCATGACAACCATGTTCAATTCACTCCATTATCATATCATTTCCAGATGTAGTACATAATATTCAAGACCTCCCCCTCCTCGTGGACCTCATATGTTTGCTCTGTCTTTTGGCTCGAAAGATGTTGAATATATATATCTATATATTTAGATATATACACACAAACACACACGATTGTGCAATCACATGTCTCTATAGTGACAACAGCTGATACACTCCTCTCTGCATGATGGCACCTTACCTCACTCAGCCTGTTGAGCTTCAGTTGTAAGCCATCTAATTATAAAGCCAGGATTTCACATATTGCTTTATCACTTAATCATCTCAACCCTGCCAGCTTTATCTTGCAGGCAGGTACATAGCTCTCAGTGTGCAGCATTGTGGTTGAAGGGTCTCTGTGTCATCCTCCTCACTACTGTCACAGCAGGTCAGAGGACGGAGAAACCTCAGCAACCTGCCCATCGCCCTTACCTGATCACAGGGTTGAAGAGCTAGCAGTGTTTTGTTTTCATACCTGAGTTGTAGATAAAAGCAAAAATGTAGTCAGGAGCCAGTCTTTTTCAAATGAAAACGAAAAGTGACGATAGTATTTTTCCATTTCAAGGACATTTCTGGGAACAAAGCGCCAATTCCAAGTCCTCTCTCCCTGAAACTTGTCAAATTTGGTTGACTTTTTGCAAGAACAAAGAGATTAAGCCTTAGGGCTGCTTAGGACCAAGCAGCCTTTCAACAACAGACCACATTGCAGATGTTTTGGCATATTTTCACCAAATGCTGTCACATTTCATTGAGATAAGGAGTGGTAATATCCATGTTAGTTTATTGTTTAATCAGTCTTTGACTCAGTTGACAATAGAGTGGATTACTTACAGAATCTAAATATATCTCTCAGAAAATAATACTGTATTTTTGAAAGAGCAAGGTATCTTCCTGTAAATCTCTCACATACAATATATACACATTATTTTGTATTATACACATACGCTTGCATACACAGTCACAAAAGCATCACATCTGAAAGTGGATTCATCTGGACTTTTGAGGTTTTGCTGTTCAAATAGCTAAAATTCATCTGCCTACATTCGACACGCAAGCACTTTGAGAGTGTTTTTACACTTGGTCTGTTTCAGCAATTTAACTGAACTCTGTGATTATTGCTCAAATATCATCACACTGATGTGAGCTTATGGCCCCTCTGAAATAATAAACCGAACTCAGACCGGAGCAGTAATCTGAGTTGGGTGTGATTTTGAGCTCACTTTGATGAAGCTTTATTTTCAAGTTGTGTGCATCGTGTAGTGAGTCCAATTGTGGTGATCATTACTAATCATTACCTCTGCCAAGGAATACGTTTTTGGTTCTGTTTCTTAGTTATATAGATATTTAAAAAACCAAAAAACACTGGATTTCTGTGCAATTTAGTGTAATGGTAAAAAAAAACAACCTAATTGGATATTGGTGTTAAGAATGAGACCTTTGTGTATTTGCAGCCAATTTTAGATGGCATATGCACATTTCAACTCAAAATAATCATGCAAAACTTGATGGCATTTTTGCAGATAGAAAATAGAGATTAACTGCATAAAATACAGATGGGAACATGCTCAATTGTCACATAATCTGAAAACTTGGAGACATTCAAACTTTTTACCATAATTCAAGTGAAATTGTAGGATTATGATAGAATTTTGGTGAACTGCAATCTTTAGTGCACCAATTTGGCTCTGGACACCATCTTGTGGACTACCACAGGCTTTGATTCAAACAACTCATCATTTAACCATGCACTACAGTTTGCCTTCCAATCCTAATTGAACAGTAATCATTAGGACTTTGAACTGAGTTCAAATAATGATTAACTCTGTCACGATAAGTACGTTTTTCGATGGGGCAGCACATACTGTAGCACATAGTGTAAACACACAGCCTCAGTTGAAAATAAACAGTACTTTTCTCTGATTGATTGTAGAAACACATAATGAGGGTGGGGCTATGCAGCGAAAATTAAAATGTTGGACACTGTTTATTTCATACCTCAAATGTAGATAAAACTATACCTAGTCACGAGATGTGTAAAAACAATACAGTATGTGTATGTGTGATATTATAATCCTAATCAGAATTTAATGTATGTATAAAAAGTATCAAATCTATGTTAGTACAGCTGGCAATCCTTAACAATTAACACTGAAAGCCAAGCACACTTGTGGAAATAGCCCAAAAAGGTAGTAACTATGATTTATTGTTGTGTGGGAGTTGAATATAACAGTGTGCCCACCTTCCATTTCTCTTCAAGTGAATGCCCCACCCCGCTGGTGTATCTGTTCACAGGATGATTAAACTGGCCCTCTCAATCAGAGAGCAGATAAAAAACTAAACGTATGAAGTGATGCAACAGACCTCATTCAAAAACATTTTTCTATATATATATATATATATATATATATATATATATATATATATATATATATACTGTAATTTTATAGCTGGGAATCATCACTATTGGTCTGTTCACTTTTCATTAAGTGGTAGGCAAGAAATCAAAGCAGCTTTATCAATAATGTGCAGATTACCTCAATGGATCTGAGCAGCATAACAAAATCTGCATCAAACATGCTGTTTGCGAGTGCTTGACAGGCGAGTCATTTATAATTTGTGGAGGTTTTGATAGTGCCTCTTGAGTGACCCGGTCAGGCTTCATATTCCCACTGGACAAAACCTTCCAAGCACTCATACAATTCAGGGAATGCACATGCCACCTCCTCAGTGGGCCCTCTCTGTGACCCTGTGGGGACTTCACTAACCCTATGTGAGGCTCTCCATGCATAATTCCTTAATAAATCACATACTGGACTGAGGCTCTCTGCTCAAATTAATGAGCTGATTTTTAATGAGTTTTTCTGAACTGCTTATTGTTAAAGGGTGATGTGATTTCAGCAGAGCTCACAAGAGGTATACCGGTTATGTCTGAACCCTGAATACAAGCTTTATATGCTTGCATGTAGTTATGTGTGACTTCAAAGTGGTTTGGATGTATATTAATTAATTCTATGATATTTGTTATGGAGCTTGACATATGCAAGATTAATCTCTTTATGCCTGCGAGCCTGTCAAACCTCAGAATTCAATTTATAAAAGTGAAATGCGAGCATCTCTTCATGCCAGGTTCTACAGTACATCTAGCTACAGGGTAGGACTGGTGTGGAGAAGGAAAATCACTTTTTGAAATGAAGAGACCAATAACATTGTACTCTACCTTTAAAACGTGAAGATTATCTACTCTGACAATGAGGAATCATGTTCAACACACTGAAGTTAAAGGAGAATTCAGCTCTGGAAAGGTAGAACTGTCTTCTCATTCAAGTGAGCAAGGCCTCTATTTTGAGGGCAGTAAACATTGATGTTCACCGGCAGCGCAAAATGTGAACGCAAAGTTCATTAGCTGTGGTGGGTTGTTGATATACCAGCCACCATCCATCCAATGCGGGGTTGTGTTTTATTTTTTCTCAAGACACAAAATAACTTGGCTAAACTTGATAATTAAAGTTTATAGCACACTGGTTCTGCGTGTGTGTTTGGAGAAAGCATCACGCTTCATTTATTATGTGTGGTATTCTTATTAGGACTTTTTGTGTGTAGTAGCATATTGTGACTACAGTGAAATTTAGGCAGTCATGCATTGGTGAAACCTGCACACTGTCAGCAGAATATTCATAATGCACCTGTATCAAGGAAGCTGCACCCACTGCAATTGTATAGTGCTTGGGAGTCCCTTGTTAACAGGACTTTATTAGCGTCTGCGTGAAACAGCACTGCGTAGTTATCAGCTGATTGTGCCAATTTACGGCCCTCAAACTAGAAGCTCAAGTGTCTTAGGGGGAGAGCTTCACTCAGTGACAAAAAATAACAGCACTTAGTGGTTTCTGTTTGGTTTGTCCTCTCGCTGCAGAACTGGATAGATCAGATCAAGTTCTGGAAGGTGACAGGAAATTCCACAGTTAGCTACGTCGCTCTTAACACAATCCAGAGCAGCAAGAAAGCCCAGTCAGATACAGGCTCTGTGGGGGGTGGGAGGTTGGGGGGTGTTAAGTGCCGGTTATGCCAAGAGGTTGAAAGGGGGGAGTGGGAGGGGGTAATCTCACGTCACCACTTGCTGCACTGTTGAGCGTTCATGAGGGCAGGACTGGTCCCTGCAGTGCAGCCTCCTGAGCAGCCGCTGAAGCTTGTTTGAGAAGTTTTTGTTCATCTGCCTGTACATGAGAGGCATCGCAAAGCTGCTAGAGAAAGCCAGCATTTTAGACACACATCTCAAGAAATAATATGTAGGTAAGTACTGTACGTTGGTAATGTACCCTGGTGCACCGGCTACAGTGTGTACCAACAAGGTCATGTAGTATGGGGTCCACAGTACAAACTGTACACAGACTGAGGCTAGCAGCAGTCTGTGGATAGAAGGGTCCAAGCGAGCCGAGTCCTGGTCCAGAGGTGTAGACTCCTTCCTAATGCGCAAAATGAGCACAAAGGCATAAAGAACAGCCACAGCTGGAACCACATAGCCGATGAACATCATGATGGCGTCGGCGGCCTCCTTGTTCTGCATTTTGGAGCACTCAACCATCTTAGTGGAGATGTGGTTGCACACATAGAAGAGCAGCGAAGAGAAGCTAGTGAGCACTGCGCCGCCCCAGATGAACCCACACACGTGTTTGGTGTTATACACACTGGACATGTATGTACGAGGCAGTGCCCGCTCTATATAGTAGTCCAGACTGAGCAGTGTGGTGGAATACATGATGACCAGAGAGGAGATGTTGAAGAGGATGATCAGGGTGATGTAGATCTCGTTGTTGTACTCCCACGCATGCCAGCGGGTGAAGGTGGAGCTCAGCAGCTCCACGGGCGCCACGAGGTTGAGCACAATTCCTGCGATGGCCATGTTGACGAAATAAACATCTGGCATGGTCATGGACACCTTGTTGGAGAGGTTGACCACGACCAGCAGCACATTGTAGCACAGCCCCAACGGGAAGCACACCAGGAGGTAGATGATGGAGAAGACTGACAGGATGAGGCCAAAGTCCTGGCAGAGCCTGAAGTCCACGCTGGTGTCCGTCGCATTGTAAACCATGCAGAGCCACATCGCTGGGCTCTGACACAGGCCAAGTCGCTCAACAAGTCGACTGTAGGAGAGTAAGGGAGACAAAAGTTAGTTACACAACAGATAATACGGTTAAGGTATCAATTACCAGTAATAGTTAGATCTAGGTAATCATGATTAACTCATTTGAAGTTGAAAAATCCTTTATGTAAAATAAGATCAGAACATTGAACTGTGTATATCATTGTTATCATTATAAGAAAGAGATATTTTGCGGATTGTCATGGCAATATGGGCAGTGTACGCAGATGAATGTTGATCAATGTTTGGCCTCCCTCTGTGGCCACAGCGCGTGGAACCCTGAGCATCGAAGGTCAACCGAGATCCACTTGTTTCTTTGCGATCTGCCAAAAACCCCAAAGAAGGAAGCCAAACACTGTTCTTCTGCACACTCCAACCACATTGCCATGATACAGAGCTGGTTTACATAAAAGTATCCCTTTAAAACCATGTAAAAAAACAGAAATTGAGGTAAAACCACAATCATAAAGTAACCAAAATCACATTGTAATTTTTTGTGATCGTATAAGGACACAAGTTTCATGTACTACGTATGTGTTTCATGTGCCATTCCGTCAGTGTTTTCTGCCTGGCTCGATTACAAATTTAATAAGTTCAAGCTGAGAGTTTAAAATCCCAGATGCCATTAAGTCCCTTATTATTTTGAATTATGTTGAAGTAGTGATCATGCATCACAGTAGAGCTAAGTATTCCTTTCTATTGCTGGTAATGGATATTAAGTGTAAGTGTAGTCCAAAACCACATTCAGTGTTTTTTTCCTCCAGTTTCTTTGCTTGCTAGGGGAGCAAACAAGACCTTGACACAAAAACACACAATCCACGGCACAGCTATTATGCTCTAGGTAACGCTGTTAATTTCACTTCACTGCATCTGACTGGCTGAATACAAACGCCTCACAATATGTTTCGTTTGCTAGCTCAGCCTCAAAACCCACTATTTCTGCCCTTTGAGAGCCACACTCGGCAAAGCAAGTGTTTGACGCCTCGGCAAGCTTTTTCTGTCTAGCTCTGCCTCTCTTTCTTTCTCAATCACCGTCACATGCAGGGGCATTGCTAGCAGTGGAGTGCTGCCCTTGTGCTTTTCACATGGTCAAGCAGCCAGATAAAGAAAAACACTTTTCTTCCCTGACACTTTACAGACTGAGTAAAGCACATGCACCTTCTGTTCAGGTTGACTTGGAGGTTGGGCACGTGGTGATGGGTAGATTTATAAAGAGTGAAATGTGAAGCAGGCTCTGGGGAAAGGTCAGTGAGGATCGAGTCACGACTGTCGCGGGGGTTGGAGTTCAGGGCAAGGTCGAAGAAAATGACCATGCACATGTTGGGAGCTATTGGGATCAAGCTTGACGGGGCTGCAAGTTTTGAAAGAGCTTATGTAAAGATGCACTGCATAATTAACTCAGGTCATTTTCAATAAATTATTCAAACAGCTTTGGTCAAGGAAACGGAAGATCATAAAGCTATCGCCGAAAGTTCACTCTATTTTATTACTCCAGTTAATTTGGTTATGGTTCCAAATGCTTCGCTTCAATCCTAAAAAAAAAATGCTTTAAAGGGGAATAATCACATAAGAGTAAACTCAAAAATAAAAAATATATACATGTGTGTTTATCTTAAAGAAACTTCTCCCTTGGAAATACTGTGGAACAAAGTGCAGGGAGGCAGTTTTGTTTTCAGGATGAGTAACCATGCCAGTAAAGGCAAAACATTCTTCCGTTCACTTACGTAACGCCACTACAGAGAAACCTGGCCTTAAGCCTCAGACACAGACCCATACACACACACACAGGCTCAGTCCCTCCTCTAATACTACTCCAATTGGCTGTAATGAGACTATAGTGGAGGCAGGAGCTCAGAGCTGGACTGGACCAGGATCAGGAGCAAGAAAGTGTAGAGTTACTCTTTTCAAAACAACCTGTCTTCACCAAGACAGAAGCACTGGTCAGACCTCTTGTAAACACTGCTCTCTAACATAAGCAGCGAGGTGACTCATTTACTAAAACAGGCCTTGACAAGTACATAATTAGCTATGGTCTTCTCTCAAAGATTATGTGCTTTTCTCTGAATGTGCTGAAGATTGGAGAAAGTTTGTTTTCCCTTCACTTTTTCAACAACCTCTGATCACTTAAGGAGAGAGAAGTATTATTAAAGAGACCACACAGCATTATGGCTGACTGTCCAGCAGTTGTACCCATCCTTTCATTACACATTGTCTCACACTTCTGCTTCCCGGGTTCTGAAAATTCTGGCTAAATGGGGCTGTGACGTACTGGTGGTGTTTGATTACTTATACGGTTTGTTTCCAAATACTTTGTTTCCTGTTAGTCTCATAATTGATGCAAGATCTTGACAACGACAACACTTCTATGTAGTAGAAATGAAAACTAACACCATGGCATTTATAATGCGTACTGGACTGTGGGAACTGAAACCTTGGAAATTCCCATTTTACCTGCTGGATGTGACAAAAAGTTGATGGTATGTAAACACATTTTTGTTTCATACTGACCCATTAGGCACTACTTTTTAAAAGTTACAAACCCGGGACTTCACTCTTTAAAAAATGGGCCAATCAAGGCATAGTTTCCACACAATACATCTATTATGACGCATGAATAGAGAGAAAAATGGCAGTTGCTACAGTATTAGGAAACAATTAGTCTCCTCTGCATTTCCCCCTAAGTCACGGCAAAGAAGGAAAACACATTCAGTTGCTATTGCCCCATATTAAACAATATTTTAAATCATGGTTTTCATATTAAACTTGTGAACAACCACTGCTAGTCTTTCATCAATTCACTCTGGGCAACTTCTACTTTGACGCTGTCATTGCACTTTAGCGCTGCACATTTTGCCAGCAGCAGCCCATGATAATGAAATCGCTAGTTTTCCACTCCGCTGAGGGGACAAACAGGCGAGGTGAAAGAAAAAATGTCTACTCCTAATCATAATGTATGAGCTTTGTCTGTTTGAATCCACAGTAATGAGGACCATTTCAATTTAAAGCCCCTGTCAGATTCTTCCAAAACTACAGATGGAAGCGATATTGTTGGGGTTGAGCTAAGGTCAGAGATACGCTCTTCACATGAGCATATGGCATATGAATTTGCAGTAGTTGTCTCTCTTTTTAAGCCAATTGTATGCAATGATTTAAGTATGTCATTGAAGTATGCATGAGAGTATGTGAGAATTAAACCAGGGGTAGATGGTGTCTTGCTACCTGCTTCCCGTAAAAGCGCAGTATACAATTACATGGCTACATAAGAATAGCCTAAGCTATTGTCGGAGTTCTTCCTGCAAGCCTTTGACTGCAGTCGTAGACTTGGTTAAGCCCCGTCTGAACTTTTTGCCCTACTCCACGTCAAAAGTAGTTAAGTTAAATATTCCCAGAGGAGGACGCCGTGCTCTAGCATGCTTCAGCCCCACCAAACATGATCTCGAGTGACGCCCACGTGCTTGACGTCTCAGCGTTTTGAAGCCAGATCTCGCGGGCTGATGGGAGTAGTGTGACATACTGGGCCCACACCCCTCATATATCCTTACTGGAATTTACAGGCTCTTCTCAGAAAGTACTGAGTGATGTCACATGATTGGCTACTTGCGTCTGCACCAGCGTGCAGTGGAGAAACAACAGAAATACTACAGAAAGAAAATAACTTACTATGTGAGATACATGACTCACATTTCTCAGCACACACATGCTGTGACTGTGCAATAACGTCAGAGGTGCAGTATACCACAATGACAGCTGATGCAAAACATTTTCTAGCAATTAATAGTGTATAATTTTAAGTACCTACCCACAGAACCAAACTACTTACTCTAGATGACATTAAGATTGAAATGGTTAATTTAAGAAAGAAATATTTTCTGGTTCTAGTGCATTTCTCACCTATTATTCTTGGAAAACAGTCCATTAACTGATATTATTAATGAGGGCTTAGCATGCTAATGCTGCATAACGTTTTGGAAATTGAAATTACTAAGCTCTCAGAGGTGATTTAAACACTTGCCATTAACTCCATTTCTGTGGGTGGTTTTTATATTATTCAGAACATTTTCCCCAAACTATTACCAGTCCTCACAGAATTGAGTCACAGCTCTTGAATTCGTTAGTAAGAAAGCTGACTTGTTTTTTAATTAATTTCTAACAAACTTCAGATATTTTGGGGCAAAACTGTCCAGGTCAATTATCTACCTGCCAACCATCCTTGTTGTTAATCTGTAATCTCTTTTACAGAAAAACTAAAAGGTCCAAAATGTTGACTTGCTCGCTGCTGCTCAGGCTCTAGTGTAAGAGGCTCCGGTCAAGCACGGGTCAAAGCCAGTCAAGTCAGCGTCCTCGTCGTCTTTTTGGCAACACGTTGAACTGTGACAGGCATCAACAGAGTCAGAGTTCAATGGTCAGCCCAAAGCAGGCTTACTGCCATTAAGCCATGGCACACATGCCCAAGTCCCCTTCAGTCACATGGATGAAGTTGACAACAACAAGTGCAAAGCCTAAATCTCAAGAAGCATTTAATTTGGTGAGTGGTGAGACTTATCTGAGCAGAACTACTTCGTCAGAAACGTAGCATTCGCTCAGCCTCCTATAGTTGCCGGCCATAATAAGTGGTACACAATTAGTAACCAAGGGAAACATACAGTATAGTGACATCTCTTATAATAAGCCTGAACAGTGGCTTCAAAAGCTGATCAAAAGTCTTTATTAATCAAAAACACAGATGTCAAATCCTGTTGAAACCACTGAATGAAAAGATAACTACAAACTAGGACACCATACAGTAGCTTATTAATGTGTAGTATAGTATAATAATCTAGCATTGGTATTATTTGAGCAGTTTGTTATTTTATATGAATGATGAAACTTCACAAGACTAAATACCAAAAGTCTGCTAGTTATAAACATTGCACATGATTACATTATAACGTCCAATTAGCCCTAACGTTAGGTCTCAATGGCAGATGTCATGTCAGCAATATACAGGTTATTATTCCTGCAAAGAGCAGTCTACCACAACTTAAAAAGAAGAGTTTTCATTGCCAGTGAAGGAGCTTTAAACTTAAGAGACCTCTGATTAAACTTTTCTTCAGAATTGGAGAGAGCCGATCTCATGGGGAACATCTTCAGACGTTGTTTTCCAAATATACAGAGGCGTCGTTAAAACTGCACAGCCTCTACAGCCACACAGGCAAGAAGAAAACAAACCAGCATATGGTGTTCTCTGTTGGATATTGCGGACATGGTGTCTCTCCATCACACTTGACTGCAAAGATCAAAGCGTGGATAGCTGTCACCGCCTTTCCACTATTCTACCATTTCTGTTCTGCTATTGTTGGCGCAGCCGCTCAATCTCGCATCTAGCCGTCTTCTTCGCCGGGGGCAACATTCACTTTTCTAACACTTTGAGGTGCAAATGCAAAAGCGATCCCATTCCAGCTGGTGGAAATCATAAAACAACAGAAATTAAAACTTACCAGAATCGTATAGATTTGGCTCGGTGACAAACCTACGGAGGCATTGGGTTTGGATGTTGCATTTCCACTGGCATTTCTCAGTCTTTTCATTTCACACACGCGTCCCAAAACACCGCGCTCTTAAAGCCGAAAATCAACAGCAAAAAGAGCCGTTTTACTGCGTTACGTTACGGCGGAGAGGCGCTACATCTACCAACTTTTCGGCCGAGGCTTGTTCTGAAAAGGGGGCCGTCCGTTGCAGACTTTACTACTGCTGGAGTGCTGCTGAGCCCTACAGTGTGTACACACGTGACCCTCCCCCACTGTCTCCTCGCGAGTGAGCCCATGGTCGCGAGGCCTGAATGGCCGTTCTCAGCTCTGATTGGACGAAGGGGTTGGGAGGTGGGGCGCGAGGGAGACCGAAGGGAACACACACACACACACGCACACAAAACACACATGTAGACCATAGACAAAAACCCACGAGTTGGTCGATATTGACTAATTTATTAGAACAATGGTAAGTGAACACAAGTAGCCTAAGGTGTTTTATCCTAAGTGGTTGGTGCAGTGACATTTAACATCCTGTTTGTTTGAATGTTTCTCCATTAGGCCCATATTGTGTTTCCCCCTATGGTAACCTGAACCCAGCCTTTTCCTAACCCTTCCTAACCTTAAAGGATGGGTTCACAATTTTGCAAGTTTGTCTGAAAAGTCATATTTTTTCTTTTTCTCATATTCTGCCCACTGCGCCGTAGATTATTACATGTTTATATTTGCACTACAATTAGTACGCTTATTTATACATTCTATTTCTAAGGTAACTTTTATGTTGTATTTTTATATTACTGCTTTGATGTGTCTGTGTGTAATGCTGCTGTTATACTGCAATTTCCCAGCTTGGGATAAATAAGGTATTTCTATTCTATTCTATATGAACATTGGCACAACAGGTTTGGCTTGCTGTAATTCCTCCCTCCCCCTGTTCCTGAAGAACTGAAGAGAGCCTTCACACTGAATGTGATGGGGCAATTAAGTACACTCCTCGTTTTGTGTAAAAAAAAAAATGTTTATCTGAAGCTAATATGGGGCTTCAGCAGACTGACCTAGACAAATTTAATCTGATTTATGTTCAGTCTTTTTAGTCCTCTTCTTAGCAAGGAAAGCCCACTGAAGCCTAATTTAAGCCCCTTTTGGACTGCAGGAACTTTCCCCAGGGACTAGGAAACTCACTGCCTTTTGACCGCAGAGACCAGGATCTTTTATTTTACCCCCCTCCCCACAGAAAAAAAGTTCCAGATCGGGGGGGTAAGTACATTCATAACAACCAGGGGGATAGAAAAAGGAGAAGTCAGTGTGCCATATTGCGTCATATCATTGGGGTACAACACGTGCTGTAAAATCTGGTCTGCAATTGCCGAAAGGCTCAATATCTGGCGCACTACTTAGGTCGGAATATATTGTATACGATAAATAAAAATATGTATCCGCCATCCATTTGAGCGTTCCCAAAAAGATGTTAGACTATATGCAACCACATGAGCACCTGAGTGGAAACCATCCCTTTATTACCAGCGCCATCTGCTCTAAGCCTCCAACAGTGCATAAAACAAGGAAGTAGGCCCTAGAATCGATTTATGACCATTTTGTGACTTCCTTGACTTGCAAAATTATCTTTTAAATTGATAAACATCCTCTAACCTAATTCATAGCACAATTCAAACTTGATCGGGAAATGTTTTGTCTCTTCCTGTTCTAGCGTACACTCCTACATGAAATAAGGTCCCATGTTGGTCCACCAAAACTGTAGAATGTGTTTTTGTACAGGAGGACTGTGGATTAGGTCCCCACCAATTACACTGAAAGTACATGGATGAGTATGAACAACAGGATGAATGGTTAAAGCACGCAAGTTGTTGCAGTGTTCTTATGGACACCTGACTATTTCAGACAGATTTAAAAAACGATTAACCGCTCCTTTAGTCCTAACCTAACCAGTTATCTCTGGGATGCTTTACCATTATTGAGTTTAGACTGAAAACAGCTGACAAATTGTGTTGTCTCAAGTTCCAGTGAGCTATGAAATATTATCCAGGATGTCTAGTTCGAGTAAAAGATTCATGAGGGGTTTGTAGGTTTAGCAGCAGAAAGCTTCATCCCGTAGAGAACATGCCTTGCTTCAGACAAATCCCTGTCGATGTCCCAAATGTTATGTGGTGTCCTGTCTCTAAAGATGAAATAAAATTAAAATCAGGTTTGAGAGGAAGAATAATGATGTCTACTTTGATGAACATATGAGTAATTCTTTAAAAATGAAGCAAAGTGGAATTACCCTCTAGGTAAGTATTAAATACAATATGTTAGAATGAATGAATGGAGTCTTTAATTAAGAAACTGAAGTGTGCTAAAAAGATTAAGGATTATCATGTACATTCTCCACGGTTTATAGCACACATCATAATCCTGACATGGAGAACAATGTTACACAGCATATGACTGAAGGAAGTATTAAATGTGTCTTGTTTGAAAAGTAGCTAATTTCACCACGATTTAGCCGAGTTAGTTAATAACCCAGTTATTTTATTACAATGCCTAAAGGCTGCAGTGTTTCATGACCACATACAAATAGTCATTTCCTGGCTTCTTGCTTTGCTCATTACACATTCTTCATGTTGCATTTTGCAAAGTTGAAGACCATATTGTACTCTAACAACCTAAATTAATCAAAATGATTGCATGGTACCATATACAGCCATATATACCATAACAGTACATTATTGCCACAACTTTTAGTAAGTGCTGATGAGTCATAGATAGCAAGTAAATGTCAAGTTTAGTTTTATTGTCACTGGAAACCTATTAAACCTTATTTGATCGTTGCTTAACTTGATCAGTGGGTCAGAGATAACATGGCCATGTAGCATGTTAACATCATGTCTTATATTAGTGCTTCAGTGTGTACAGGTCTATCCCTATCCCTGCACCTGAGGGGAAGGAGGAATATGGCAACAAAACCAAAAGTGGAACCGTGAAGGTCCACGGTGTTAAAAGAACCTGGAAGCAGATATTTCATTGAACTATAAATATGCCTGTGCCCCTTCAGCTCTCCTTCCAAGCAACAGATTAGTGGTAGGCCAGGCCCAGCACTAAAAATGAAAAACAGTACTGAAAGATTTTTGGAATGCACAGTTTCTAAACAAAATGCCTTGCCACAGCTCAGTGAGCGCACTCAGCTTTATAGAGTGTGTAGGAGTGCTGAGCATAAGTCTCTTTTGTCACTTTGAAAGAACTGAAGGAGAAATACTGCAATGGAATAATTCAAGAGTAGCATATTTCACTAATGTTATATTTAAGGATTAGTGGAATCCAGTTTTACCTAATAATTGATTCAGTTGTTAGCCTCGTCCTCAGTGGAGGCACAAGACACAAGAGGAGAGTGATTTTCACAATAAAACAGGAAACAAACCAAACAAAAATATAAGACCATGAAAAATGTAGTGTATTAGGAACCTGTAACAGTTCCCTGGTTGTAGTTATTTAATCTAATTATATATGTGAGAGCAGAGAAGTCCCTTCTCTATTTAGAACTGGAAAAGACACTTCACCTTGTCACAATTCAAAAAGTATGTAAATTTCGCATAAAACACTTATAATATCAGTTGTCACAAGGCAGAAATGGGAGATTATTGCAGTGGAAACATACAGTCTTTCCTTTTGCATGTGCTATAGCTATCACTTATGCAAGAGTTCTACATCACAGGAGTGAGTCTTAAATGTCAAGCGCTACACTTTCCACAGCTGCAGCGATGATGGAGCCAATTCAGAAGCAACCACGGTCAAAGAAGAGTATTTCCATGCAGAGGAGCGTGGAGATATTCACCAGTTCACTGAAGTATGTTAATGATGGAGAGGTTCTGGGGGATATGATATGATATACACAAACAAGGCGTTTCACAGGCCAGAATGACTTCTTTCTATGTAGCCATGTTAGCATCAGATCCATAAATCTGAAAGTCTCGACTGTGCAGAAAGAAATGTACAGTAAGGGCTTCAAGACAATAGCCAGAATGCAGTAGAGGCAAGTCACACAAAACATCAACCATAGCACTAAAGCTTTACTACCAAATGACGTGTCATTTTAAATCTACATAAAAAAGGAAGACCCTTCTTGTTCCTGGCTGGCTAGTTTTGAGGATTTTCCAGAGATTCTCTATGGGGTTTATATCTGTACTTGGGCTGGCCATTTCATTGTTTCAATAATCTTAGCATAATGGAACTGCGTAACCCATTTTGCAGTGTGATGGGGCATTGTCTTGCATGAAAATTGCAGGCTGATTTGGACACAATTGCATAAATATAAAAAGGAAGACCCTTCTTGTTCCTGGTCGGCTAGCTTTGATTTCTCTGGTCTCTATCTCTGCTTCTCGTCTAGCACAGCTATGGAACACAGGTTTCTCATCACCCTGGAAATAACAATTATATGGTTGACTGTGTTGACTTATCAGATAAGAAATTTTAAGTCCATCGCCATATAAATTGTATTACGCCAATGTAAAACTCAATGCACAGTGTCTCAAATCTTGTTTTTTTTTGTCATGGAATTACATGGTAGATATCATAAATATAATGTTTTCAGTTGACAGAAGAGAAAGAAATTTTAGCTTTATTTGATTTCAGAAAACATTTAAGATAAACTGATATAAATGCCAAAGCAATAGCACCCTCTGTCACTTATTGTATAGTCTCAGTCCAAGGCACTTGTGTGTGACGGTTGGGTGTTAATGCAATAATCCCTGACATATATCTTCAGAGTTCCACAACATTAGTCAGATTAACTCTACTGTATATGCTAATGCACAGCTTAAGTTTGCTTCAGCTGGCATGTACTAAAAGCTGGTGAGGTGTTTTTCTCACAGAGCTAATACAACGCTCAATTTCACGCTTTTTTCTGAATTCTGTCCATGCAGATAGCTCTTAGCTTCAGTGTAAATCTTGAAAATAACAATGCCATGAATCTTACTTATCTTAAATTGGAAGGTTCAACTTAAGTAAACCCTCATATTAGCGTGTCATACTTTTTATTAATACTTTTAGTGCTTTAGTGGAATATTTTCTGAATGCTTTAGTCTGTTTTATTTTAAATGAATTGGATATTTGTGCGCCATCTGAACAACACACGTTTGTTCTAATTCCTGATCACATGTTCAAATAAGGAACAAATGTTGATTAATGCTGGTTCGCGTGGCAGTGCCTGTGATGTGGTCATTAACTGTAGCAGGAGAGAAAATGAGTGTTAGTGTTAGGGGCAGAGTGGACCGTGGGTCTGAGGACTAAATCACAGTTTATCCCCAATCAAGCTCTGAAATCTGTTCCTATTCTTGGAAGCCTCAGCACCACTGCAAGGCTCTGGTCTGCATTTACTTTTCCCCAAAGACTTTAGGCTGCATGACGACATATGGCTTGTTTACAAATGAAAGTCTAGCCTCGGCCTCAGTCAGCCCCATATGCATGTCAGCTGTTTGCACAGTCACTTTGGCACCAGATGGTCACAGACACGTAATGTGAGTCTAATGATAATGATTAAACCACAGTGTCTGTGGGCACACTGAAATATTCCATAGGGTTATGACTTTGAGTCTTTCTCACAGACAATTGTTATAATTCTAGAGCTGTTACTGTGCTGAAATATTATGATGTCAGAAAGGTATGACCTATCAAAGCAGCAGACACACCTCAGTGAGATTTGTTTTAAGTTGAGAATGCATACAAACAGAGACAAGCCGTGTAACACAGCAGTACAGTGCATGTAGTGCACATGCCTTCAAGCTCAGAGGCCTGAGAGTGCACATTAAGCTCATTAAGTCTGGGGGATTATGGTGTATTGCAGACTAGGCACCAGCGTCCAGTGGCTGGGACGCCTCCTCATTTTCAGATGTCAGGGAGGAAGTGGATAATTGTGGGTGGAAGTGCTCCTCCTACTCGTGAACTCAAAATTTACACTTCACAGTGATAATACAGGATGATGCATGCATGATTTATATAAAAAATTAGGTCGCATGAAGACTTCTGCCTCTTAATAGAAATAACAAATCTAATTTAGATTTAGACACGTTTTAACGATGAAAAACCAGACGAAATTACAATGCGTAATGTGCCTTTACACACCCACACTTGAAAAAAACAAACAAGTGTAATGCTCCGTAAAATGTAAATGTGTACAGCAGGAGTGCAGAGCTTGGCTACAGCAAGCTCCCGTGATAATCCAAAACAAGTTCATAATATAAACATTGGTATGAAGTCAGCAGCTTGTTTTTGTTTTTCCATCAGGACGGAATCGGCACCACACTGGGATCCTGTCATCCTGTCAGACGGCTTCCTGGAAAAGGCTTCCCATGTAGCAAGATGTGTTTGTGTCACCAGGACTGCTTGTGGGAGTGGTGCATGTGTGTGTGTTATTCAGTTTTTTGCTAATGTAAATGTGAACATGAATAAAAGTATTAAATGTCTGGATGGTAGGCGAATATATATAGATACAAATGATGGTATTGGAAGAGCAGTTGAGCCTAGATTAATATGTAAGCCTGTCTCCTAAGCTTGTGTCTGTTTGTGTTTCCCCACTGGTACAAATAATGCTTTGGAAATATTTCTGATGATGACTTTGGATATTCCTCTCCCATCTGTCTGTCTCCTACCGCTCGTCCCAAAGATTAATTAACCTTTGGGCTTTGCAAGCCAAATAATATCATTTCGAGTAGAGATTTTTGCTTTTGTGCTGGCCTTGTTTTTGCTCAAGTGAGCCTCTTGGATGGAAAAAAGCACATCTGCTAAACTTCAAGTCAGTTTGTGCAACAAAGGATTATTTTGGGAAACTTCCACAACTCAACCACTATAATTCATAAAGAACCCGTTAAGTGGTCAGACATGCTATAATTTGAAAAACAAAACAAAAATTTCCCTTGAGCGAGACCATGCATGTTAGTTCTGTGTGCATGTAAATCAATAAACTGCAGAGGAAACCTAATACTGCTTCCCTTCCCTGTGGTGGGCCTCAGGGTTTCATTTTGGGCCCCATTCAGTTTACCCTATTCCTCTTACCCATGGGCAGATAAGTAAAACTTTTAAAAGGTACTTTATCTATAATCACTGCTATGCAGATTATACCAATACAATATAACAAACAATTTCAATACACTTGCAATTCTTATGCGTGCCGCTGAGACTGTTTTAATTAGAATGGAACAACGTATTGGGTCCCTTTCTTCATTGATAAGGTCAAGTCCTAAATAATGTAGATGTCACTTTTGACTAGGCCTTGATCAGCATGTGAAATGAGTAGTATTTGACTTATTCTACTGTATATGCCTTGTCAGTAAATGGATTGCATTTATATAGCAATACGTGAACAACCCATCAATCTATCTCCTAAGCAACAGCAGGCTCACGTAGACCATGAAGATCGTCTGTCACTATATGCTGTGGTTCTCATATCTGTAGTATTTATTAAATTATTTATATTATTGTGAAGCAGTTAATGATGTTTGCTCACAAAGTGCTATGTGAATACACTTAATTTACCTCTGTTACTTACAAACTCAATGTGCTTTCTTTGGTGGGTTATCCCACAACCATAATGTGACCCAAGTCTTATAATGGTGTAAATCATGAGCGGTCCTGGCCCTGCACACATCAACATGTAGATATTATCTCCTGCTGTGCATAGCTGCAGAGAGGCTTGCATAGCTTTGTAACATTCCTGGAGTAAGTGAAGAGGACTGTTCATGTTTTGGTAATAGGCGTGTTTAAAAAGAGGATGCAGGGTAACTGAGGTGGTGCTCAAGTGCAGGGAGAGAAAACATGCAGACAGCTGTTTCCACCCATTGCTCTGCCGTTAGCTTGTCCCCAGTGAAGGAATGAGCACTGACCTCAGGTCAACTTGTAATGTATACTTTTCAATAACATCCACTTCAGCTGTATGCTTAAACAGTAGTTTTATGGCACGTTCCTTGGATTTTCTCTGCCTCTCAAGGGAAATTTATTTGTTGCTTTTTGTCACAGAATAGGAGTCTAAATCAGGTAATCTCGCATGAAGCTTTTAGTGAAAATACAATCCTGAAGATTGGGCTGACCTCCATTAGGAATGTGAGTGATTAAATAGCCTCCTGAACATGTGCTCTGTCTCTCGCTGGCAAATTGATTATCACAGTGATTTTTGGATGCACTCATCATCATTATTATTTGGAGTGTTGTTCACTCCACAGCCGTGCTTTAGGTTGCTTATGAGTTATTCGTCAGTGGTAACAAAACATCTCTCTAGCCCATAGTTGAACTGCAAACCTGAAATTATCCAAACATTACTAAGTACTGGGCTGTATGTGAGAACACAAATGTCCGATTCAGTCAGACTGGGCATCAAACGGAATTTACCTGCCCATGTGCCCACTTATTCTCTAGTGTATAAGGCATATTGATGACGTTTCTAAAACGCTGCAGCCAACACGGAAGAAGAAAAACCTCCAATTGTAAAGAAGCAGGGCAATTGGCACAAAGACTGGAATGAAAACGTCTAACTAGAGAGACAACGAGATTTGGGAACTTTTTGTCAGAAAAGGTCGACATTGAAATACTCAAATTCAATAAATGGTACGACCAAATTAAGAACTGGTTTCGTCAGTGCAGTTTAATCCGAGTCATGTTCTCCCCCCTGCACACTCTGCCCGGGGGCCCTCCTTGGCTAAACCAAACGGATTTGGCTATATCCAGTAAGTGAGAACACGTCTGAGATGGAGACGGTTGTAAGCTGCATGTGTGAAAGAAAAACTCTGCAAGGGCACGGCTTCTGTTGGTGCTTTTTGATGTAGAAAGGCACATTTAAGGAACTGCTGAAACATATTTGTTTTATTTGCAGGAATGTCCTATAGAGAAAAGAAAACCAAACAAAAAAGAGTGAATAAAAATACGTTAATAGCACTGTTCTACCGGTCATATATTATTAGAGCGTCAGAGGTTATTAGTCAAAAATAACGCACATACCTTGAACATGTGATTTCAAGATTTATTGTGTGCAGGTAAACACAATCCCACTGCCCAGTGTGGGTTGAGTTGTATTAAACTTTTCAGCTATTTGCTTTAATTAGAGCTGCTGAGGGACGGCCATCAAATCCTCTTGCATCTAATCTTGTTAAGAATTTATTGGTTGTATTGTGTAAGAGTCTGGTTGGTTTTTGTTGCCCTTTATTGTTTATTTTTTTTTTATATATAGTGGGATAATATATTTAAGGTGAACACAGGGATATTTAAGCCTCAGTTGACCTAGGTTGATATTTCTAACTTGAATATAAAAAATAGCAGCTCACACATATGCTTAAGGTCCATATGTCCTCATAACATCTTTTCTTCTTTCATGTTTTTTGCTCAGAGACAGAGACGAGTGGTAGGGTAGCAGGGGATCCAGCGAGGGCCCCCAGGACTCCCACTTCATGGGCCCCCTGATCCATTCTTGCTGCGGCTGTAAGCCAAGATTATTCCGCTGTTTGGTTCCACCAGATGCGGCAGCGCCACTGGATGGGCACTGTCTGGCCCTGATGAGCAGATCTGAGAGGGATTAGTGGGTTGTTGTGGTGGATCGGCAAGAACAGTGGGACGCTGTCCACACACAGCTGTGTGTTTGTGTTTTTCATAATACTCTTGGCTCTGGCCTATCTCTGGCTTTGGCTCCAACCCTGAACCACCTTTCCCTCCCACTGACCTCACAGTTCAGGGAGCTCTCGGACTGCAGACAGCAGGATTGCTAGACTTTCTGGAACAGCATGAAAGCTTTTAGAGAAACATGATTCTCCCTCAAGGATTGTGGGAGAGAAGTGCTCAGACAGACACACTGTATCATCTGAAAGTGTTATTTTTAAATGGCTTCACAAACATGTCAAGCATTCATCAACAAATTGTTTCAAAGGGTATAACTTAATACACCCCCTTAATACTATATTAAGGGGGTGTTTGCTGAACAATGAGACTGTGTATTTCTTGGCTAGGATGAAATAATCCTCTCATGTAGAAAGAAATCCTTGTGTTGGGCCTGAGAAACTGCTCCTAGATGCGTGTGGTACCCCTGGTTGGCACAGATAATTGCTTCTGTGCAGGTGAAGCTGCCAAGTTGTGTTTTTGTCCTTTCAGCCACTGTGGTCATATTTCAAGTCTCCACAACAGCCACTGTTAGCTGGTGACAGTTTCTATTTACAGGAAACAAAGATATGGTGGAAAATGTCAGATGATAAATGTGTCATGGAAAGAATTGTCTCAACATACCAGCATAAAAAAGGAGAAAGAGAACTAAATCAAACAGTTGTTTATCATAACTCATGTCATCACAGAAAGGGTGTTTTAAAAAATACAGTGTTCTCACATTTATGGTATGCAAAATTGGAAATATTTTTGTGGATTTTATGAAGGTTTTGTAAGACTCAACATGACCTAATAAGGCCTATTCGGCTTTTAAACATGACTAAACAACGTAACTTGAAAACAATGTGAGTATTAATTAAGGTCAAGTCTTGCCTTGCCTTGCCTACTTGTTATCAAGAGACACACACTAACAAATACAAAATCCAGCAGCATCGGTTCAAAGCTGTCTGATCTCATTTCTTTGTTGACCAGGAGTTTTGTTTTTGGCTTGGGGTGCATTGTTTTCTCCAATCTTTTTCTCAAAACACTTTTCCTCAAAGACTTTCCCAATGGCTCGGAAAGTTGAGCGGTCAGGAGAAATTGCTGTCCTTCCAAACTTTTCTTCTTGAAGGCCTTATAGTTCGCACACAACATCGCTAACAACTGTTTGGATTCAGTGTCTATTTCCTCTCACTATCCGTGTGTGTCTGTGTGTTTGATGTCGTGGTTTGGCTGTCCTCTAAAGCATTCATTTCAGAGTGGTTACTTTGGGCCTCATTTTGACTCACTGGCTGTCTGCCTACACCCTGTGGTCTACCATCCACTGCCTGTGGATGTGTGTGTGTGTACTGTATTTCTTTTTATGCACAAGTACTATACATTCCACAATAAACTGTCTCTGCTATACACTTTGTTGTTCTCTCTGCAATATAGGCTTGTTTAGTCTGCAAACGGAGGTGAACCATAAAGAAGAGCCCCCGGCTGTCAGCCAGTTTAACAACCATCCTCAAGTCAGCTGATGTTTTTCAGCTCCACTCATCATGTAGAAGCATACAGTATATTGCTGTCAACTCATAAGCCTATAAATGGAAGGATGAGGAGGCTACACAGAACACATTCATTACTTTTTAATGAAACCTATCACTTTTAATCACAGTCAGAGCTGCACTCTATGCTGACTGCTCATATAAGTGCAGAGCTTATCTCATTAAAAGTGTTCTCCATTCACTTTGTCAGATAAAGTAACTTCCGCTTCACTTCCCCTGGTGCCTTCCAGAAGCCTCTCAGGAAGACGTTGTGGTATGAGAACCGATGACTAGAGTGACCGGCTGTATGTTCTGGACAGCCTCTTGATTGCTTTGCAATTGCTTGATTGCTTTGCTGTGGGGTTAAAGCAATTCTTACCTTTCTTGCATGTCTCACAGCGCTTTCCTCGAAAGTCCCACCCTCTTCCACCCCCGCCTGACCTCTGACTCTCCCTACACACATGCGCTGAGGAAATGCTGCGATCCGGCAATGGGAAGTCAGAAGTTTCGGACCTACAAGGCCTGTCAAAGTGGAACCTCATATTGAATTCGAGGGTGGCATTCAAGTGCACTAGTTAGAGGTCTGAAACTTCGGAATTCCCATGTTACTGGAATGCAGCATGAGCAGCGCAAGTTAAACATAACTGCCTGGATGACAGACAGGAAGCTCGGCAAATAATTTGATTTGGGCCGAATAAAATGATTGGTCAGACTTTTATCAGAAATATATGAGAATTTAATATTTTTGAGTTTCAACACCTGGTGGATTTCTTTTACATGTTAGTGTGCCATACGCTTATTAGGAGCATTTTAAGATTACAAAAGAAAAGTGCAAAAATGCCAGAAAGGATAGAATTGCTTTAACTGTGGAGAAGTTATAATACTAATTGTTTGTGCAGCAAACCCCTACATCACCTGTACATAATAATCTCCCACATATAGATGAATCCTTTTTGTAGGCGGAAACAGACACACAGTCCATTATTATTAAATCCTCATGTTTAGAGCAGCATTCTCCAGCTGGCAGACAAAGGGCTGACCAGTGACAACTAAAAGTCTGAGCAATCTACCTACACAGGGTTGATGTTGAGCTGCTACCCCGCATATCTTTTGCTAGCTGGATACTACATTTTTTTTGGCTGAAATTCCACTTTCACTGTATATGTGTTAAATCAAGTTATTCCCATTGGGTTAGCTGCTCCACACAAGCTCTTTTATATCCATCTTTCACTGTCAGTGATCAGTTCCGCTCTCTTACTGCGGTAATGGCACGTAAATCAACAGCCGGATTTGTCTATATTTTATGCCATATCCCAAATAGTATTCCATCATACCTTTCCAAAGACTTCCAAAGGGGTGATGTATGAACATGCAACAACACAGTTTGGGTTACAAATGTTGTGGTTATTTAAAAATGCATACTTTGACTCCTTATTTTTCCGACTAGAATCCTGTTTGAGACACAGATTAAAAAAAACAAAAACAAAACAATGGTGTCTTTTTGTTTGATGCCTAAAGGAAGTTCAGACCTACTGCCTGAAAACATCTTTAGAATATCTAAACCAGAGACCAACAGGAACTGTGCAGGGACAGACTGGACAAGAAAAAGGAAGTCACAGGAACTCTTTGAATCAAGAGAACAAAGAGCCCATGGACCTCGGCGTTTATGACTCTCTATCTGCGCATGGAATTTGTCTTTGGTGCATGGTTGTTTGGGTTTCTCTCTGTGAATCAGGCCAGGCTCTCTGACTGTGGAGAATTGAATTGGTGTGGATGTTTGTACAACGGAACGGAAGACAGCAGGCGAGGAAATGCTAATGATCTTTATGGGCAATAAACAGGACATATATCTTCAGGTTGATAGATGCACATGACCTTTGGAGTGATTTAGTTACACTTAGGAATCTGAGTAAGTGTCTGGGGAAGCCTGATGTCAAAAGGTCTTTTTGAGTTCTAGTGAAGCAGAGATGACAAAACACAAAAGTTGACAAGCCCTCGCTCAGAATAAACTTTAGTCTGGATCTCCTCTTTTCCTCCAGGTATTAGAACATTTCTGGCCCTCCTCTGTCCAAATAACTATTGGCAAAAAATAGGGACCCAACTCACACTTTCAATCAAACTCACATTAATATGACCCATTCAGAACACATCTGGCCCCCTATCATTTGTTGAAATACTATTGATCTTTCTGGTATCTCCCAGTCATGACCTGTGCATATTTGTGTGGGTTTAAACATTTAAAGCTGTCTGTGTTGTACTTTGTGACCAAAGCGCAGGAGTTTTAAAGGCAAAGGACAGTTGGTGGCAGCCTTCATGGAGCAGAACACCCCCACCTTTCTTGTTTTTCTCCTTCACCTCCCATGAGCCTTCTCAGCCGCTACCAAGCTTGATGAGATGGCTTTAGGGCCTATCAGATAACACAGTTACTGAAAAGACTCTCTTGTTGCTTACCTACTCTGAAAGGGACATTCCTTTATAGAAAAAAAAAATGCAAAATGTGCCTACCACAACCCAATGTCACCAACTAACATGTTATCTTGTTTGTTTATCCAAGCAAAAAATGTAAAAAGAACATGATACTTGATCTTGATAATATGATCTTGGCAGGGTGCAGTTACTTCCTAGAGTTACCAGTGGTTGCCTAGCAACCTCACTACAATGTCAAGAAATTGTAATTTTTTTGTACAGATTTAACAAAGAGATGTGAGATGTTAATTTGTAAACTTGAGAGGTGCTGTTAAACAGAGCCAGGCTAGCCGTTACCCTCTCTCTCTAGTTTTAATGCCAAACTAAGCTATATGCTAGACTGCTGCTTATCATTTTGCTGTGGTATTACACAGAAGAATGGCAGACCAAAGTAAATGTTGGGTAAGTCTCACAGTTGAAGCTAGCAGATAGACCCAAATGCAGTAACAGCACAAGCAGGATACAATAACTAAAGAACAAAGGGTTCCCAAAACAAGGAGTCCAAACCAAAGTACAGAGGAAAACAGGTTGAGCACGAGAATCAAAAATGGCTTCAACACAGGAAAAATCGACAGCAAACTGATAAGAAACAAAAGGGGAAAAGGGTATAGATAGACAGGACTAATCACAGAACCAGATACATCTGGAGTGGGCAGGGAACAGGAATACACAGGGCACACAAGGATTGGGTAACGAGACAAGGACTGGCAACAAAAGGCACACTAATGAGGATAGATACAGAACAGGTGTATAAGAAAAGACAAGCAGGGCTGCAGGAATACAGGAAAGTAATGCAAAACAGGTACAATCTAAACAGGCTCAAATACAGCAAAATACACAAGGAGCTAACAAACCAAGGGAAGGGTGATTTTCACAATAAAAGAGGAAAGAAACTAAACCAAAATCCAAGACCATGACGGAAAGAAACATTTTAATATTTCATGTATTGCATATACATTTTTTGCTCAAATGTAATTTGTCCACGTAAAGAGACTTAGATTAGTAAGAAAAGTTATTTATTAGCACTTACCATGATAACAAGTCAGTTAAAAAGCAACAGCTGTCAACAACGCTCTGAGCAATAAAATACATCTTTATGTACAACATAAAGTTGGAAGAACGACCTCCCAACTCGGGGAATGACACCGCACCATGCAAACATGAGAGCCCCATTGATCTTCTCTTGTTAACATTATCTTTTGTTACGCAAGTTTATTTTTTCAAATTGTCAAACTATTTCTTTATCATTGAGGGGTACAAATTGATATATTTACATTTTTTGAAAACTATATTTTTCCTAACCGCTCAAAACAATCTCCCCCTATGACCTATTTCACAAAAACTGACAGAAAAGATTGTCCAGACATGTGTTTTATATGCATGTAATATACAGTATAATAGTTGTTTTCAACTGCTGCAGCGAAATATTTACTGACACCTGCTAACGTCAGTTCTTGATAGAGTAGTGTTGTCCTTTCTTTTGATCACCCTGTTTGGTTTTCTGAAACAACTTTTTACTGTTGTACTACAAATGACGTCCACATGTATTCTAATCAAATCCTCTATACCTTCTTGTTGTGGTTATGGGCTCATGTTGTAGCTAGCATGCTGTAGCCACCAGATCAGGCAAAAACCACAACTTCTAAGAGATTTATCTTTCTCCACCCGTGTGGTGTACCAAATGGCAGCAAGTGGGGGATCTAACTTCAACCAGCCATTTGTAGAAAACAAAGCCGCAGAATAGGACCACATGTTTCACAGTCCCATAAGGTCCATGTTGGCTTGAAAGTGTTTATACAACAACAGCTCAAGTCATGATTTCTAAATGGGCAAAATATACTGTATAATATTAAATACATCAAAGTGACCTCAACTATGTTAGCAGATGTCAACATGGCCTGAAATTACATATTTATGGTACCTCTTTCCACTCATCAACCCTTTCCAGGCCTGGGAGCATTAAAGCTGTCAGATGAAAACACACTCATATGCATTATACTGTACCAAGCGATAATAGTTCTCTCTAATTGGCTGGCAGGTGTCCAATAAGTACTTTTGCAACTGTCTGAAAAGGATTAAAATTTGAAAAATGGACAAGGTTTTTTTTAAAACTTTTTCCCCCTATGGTATGTAGCTATGGTAAATGCCACAATACTCTCATTTAGAATATGCATAGAATACAGACCATACAGTCACCCTACAATACACCTGTTAGTGTGTAAGTAGGGAGATGCTTTTCATTCTGTCTTAATTTCCTTGAACTCGCTTTCAAATAAGCTTTTTCAACCCGGAAAAAAATTCAGTGGGCTGCATTTTTATTTAACTAGCTTCAAACGCTTATAATCCACATTCCTGAACTAATGTTCAAAGAGTACCATTTCTCCCTCTGGGGTTATACTATGTAGTACTGAAGAGCTCAGAATATATGAAACTACACACGCATGAAGTCCATTGATCTCGCTCTGATTAGAAAATTATATGGTTGACTGGCCACCTGAAATCTCTCAGTACAGTGGAAAGCTAAAGGGCTGTATTTATACACAAACAAGACTCAAATTAAAAAAAAATCTGTTGTGTGCATGATGTCTCACTGGTTGTAGCAACTACTCCAGCTTGTGACAAAGACTGGTGTGCATATTGATGCAGATTTTTGAGTGTACAACAATTTTTTTGATAGTTTTTTATGGGTTTTTCTGAAATAAGTCTTTTTCAAACAGCCCTTGAAAGAGAGAAATGTAGCACTTAAAGCAGAGGAAGGAAGACAAACAGATGTGAAAATATGGATGATACAGATCATAGTGTATTCATTAGAGATTAGGTGGGTTTCTGTCTAGATGGTTCTTAAAAGATTTATCATTAGCTGCTTAACAGTACACGATGCTGCTCTAACTCACATGAGAATAGAAAAAGGAGGAAAAACCATATCAGCTTTTTTTTGGCATAGTTAGATGTGATATTAAATCATCATATTGGCCGCAGGGATGGTTTTTGTCACCACGCCTCCTGCCACAATGATGGAAGTCTGGACAAAGTAAAACACTAAACGGACACTGACTCTGTGGGATTGTGGCATCATTCAAACCTGTCACAATGACAGTTTATTATTGTGAAACAAAGCTTGTGTAATGTGCAAACAATACTATGAGTCAATCAACAATGAAACTGTTGTTTTTTTTGGTGCATATGTCAGAATCATTTCTTAAACATATGTTGCTGCCATAACATATGACCATTCTATCTTTCTGTTGTCCTGCATGGCATCCCTGTCTGATTATTCTGTAGACTGTTTTTTTGTTTTGTTTCTCCTTCCTCACCACTTTGTTACACAGGATGGAGGCAATGGATGTGGGTCATTCAGGGGACCTGGACTCACAGCCTCATTGACTGACCAGCCCATTCTTGTTCCAACTGCTTTGTCAGGACCCTTTGCACCTCTTGTCAATGCACTCGGTAGCCATGTGCTTCAAACTGTGTTGCTCCACCACGCTTGCTGTCTTAATCACGCGGAACTCGTGGTAAACGAGTGAATTCAAACAAACGTCCAAGGTTTGGTTTAGGCAACAAAACCACTTGGTAAGGATTATGAAAAGATCGTGGGTTGGGTTAATTAAGTATGTTTTTGATGTAACTGTAAGTGATGCAAGGGACATGAACAGCAGTCTCCTGGGTAAAGTCCTGTGTTTGTTTGACCCATCCATCGCCCCAACATCTTCCAAATGCGGACTTTGTCACCCTTCCGTTTCTGTGCACTTGCTCTTAGCTTCTGATTATACCAGGAACGTTTTTAAAGTAGAGCTATGATCGAGCCCAAAACATCAGGCCGACCCTACGTGAACCCACATAGTTTCTATCCAAGCCCTAAAGTAAAGCCTGAACAATGACAGCAGTTTTGGGGTATAACCCAATTAAAAACCTGAATTTCCAATGCTTTTTTATCCAGAGGATGGTAGTTACACACAGCAATACCCAGCCCATACATTATTATGACATTACACAAACCATAAGGTCTTCCTTTCACAACCTGAATAAAAGCTCAAGGGAATTTGAGAAATCACAGAGAAAGTCTGTAAATGAAAGAGTGTCTTGTGGCAGTATCAAAAGCAGGGACCGTGATAAAATGGCTGTATTTGATGCCGTGGAAATGGACTGGAATGGAAGTCCATTATGTCGGACGATTTTTAAAGTGAAAACGTTTATCACTAGAAAGTTGTCCTCAAAAGGCTGACAAAGTATAGCAATGAGGTTAGTTTAGCTTTAAATGGGCCATATGTTTTATGTTAGGTTTTATAGCCTCCATCCAAATGCAGGCACACCATCCATGGTACACTGTATTTTATTAACTGTATTAATTCTTTCATGGGGTTTGTTGAAGTTTCGTGTCAGAACAAGCTGACACATTTTAAAGCGGATTTCACTCATTGTATCAAAAGCATTACCACCCAAAAAGCAGTTTCTATCTGATTTTCCTTTTTGATGGTAAAAACTCTTGATTTAGTTGTGTCGTTACAACATGTCCGAATAAGAAAATGGAGCTGCTGATCTGTGAACTAGTGAAAGATGATGGCAAAACACATTTGCTGTGCTGTTTTCAGAGTGGTGCTGTCAGCATGGTGCTGGCTGCCTCCCTCTCTCTCTGTCCTGCTACACTGTGGGCCTTTCAGCAGCCCCTCTCTGGGCCCCCCATCCCTTCCATAGCCCTCCTACTCTCTATTGTTCTTGTGTTTGGTGCTTTGTTTGAAAACTTCCCTTATCAGATGTGCAGGCTCCAGCTCTCCTATTTATAAACATCTCAAATATCCCCGCCACACTTTCTCTGCCCTGCTCCCTAAAAAAAATAAGAAATGCAATATTGAATATAACATTAAACAGAGCTAATCGCCTATCAAATCTACGGACCGTGTCTGTCAGCTTCCATCACATTTCACCATCCTCTCTCTTCTCCCCGGACATTCCCCACTCTTTGCCTGCTAGAGGCCCTGTTTATTGGCCTTTTTAATGCATTGTGGGTGGTTTGTGTGGAGGTAGAGCTAAGGTGGCCGCCCTTGTCTGGAAGCGTTGTTTTATGGGAGGTCTACATTCACCACACAGGATTTTCTAGAGACATGCAGACTTTAGCAGAGTGTTGGACATACCCACATCCTTTTCCCACGCAGACCTGGAATCAAGACATTGTTAGAGTATAATCCATTGTCCTTATGTTCCTCATGTGCACATTATTTATGTATTTAAGGTGGTAGAGGGATGACTTGTGTGAGCATAGTGAGGTCATGTAGAGGTGGGACTCTGTTTATAGCCAACACATTGAGGACATTGGGTAGAATCAGTACACCGCAAGGGTGTCATTACACAGTTTTTCTTACATCAGCCACATTTCCTTCACACCCAAAAACACATGACTGTAGCGAAAACAAAGACCATGCATCTGCCTCGTCCAGAAACACAAAGACAGATTGACTGCTAGAAACCCGTCACCACAACGTTCTTCTGGGTTTGTTCTTGTAACATCTTGAACTTGAGTCATTGTGCTGCAGCTGTGCAGGAGAGCTAGACCTCAGGCTTAACCAGCTTGTATAAAAAAGCCTGAATCAATGCATGGGCCTCCCTGTGCTTTCAATCAGATAAGAGTAAGTCCAGGGAGCAGGCATGGAGCATTCCTCTGCTGCTACACACAAGGCTGCTTTTGTCCACCTTCCATATCTGTGGCTGTTATGCAGGACGCATGCTGCTTATTATATGTAGAAGCCTTTAGTCACTTGTACTTAACTGGATCACACAAAAAGATGATGCAATTTGAGCCATCAGCTACTGTACATAATGGGTCAGCCATCCATTGTATGTGGCATTAAATGAATGGAGAGAGCGGAGAGCCAATCACTGCCTCTACATATATTATAGCTATATTATTATTATGACATATAGATTGTTTTCCTATGCATGTATTACATTTTTGTTGTTAACCTTGCTGCACCTACTGCTTGCAGTACAACCGAGAAAGTATAAAGTATGAGTGAGTTACATCACAATAAATCTCGAGGTGCTTATATAATGCAATATATCATTCAACTGAAGCAACATGAGATTAATGGTCTCTGCTGTGCCACACAGGGAGAAAAGGTATCATTATATTTGGAATGCTTATGTACTACACCCGGATACATTAAATGAATTCTACACAAGTACAAACACTGATGGAAATAAAAAGATGATTTACATTACGGTGGTGGAGGATAGGGTGTCATTTAAACTGCCTTCACACAGCTATTTTCGACTGTAGACAATAGATTCTTTATGCCTATGATACGTATGTCTCTCAAGCACAAACAAAAGGGAGAAATATGATGGAGCATCTCACAGTACTTAGTGTGTCACTTTCTGAATAAAGATTTTAATATGAATAAAGATACATCCCATAAATGTGACAAATACGATTCAACCATTGCAAATAAAAAGTGTCACACCCCTTCCCTACCCCCCTACTTCCGACACTGCTTGGACCACACCCATTTTGGCTTTCAATTTAATCTCAACAACAAACCTGTAAAGTTTTGTGACTGTATCTTGCACGGTTGCTTTGCTATCGCATTGAGAAAATCTGTGCCCCTGTCCGGACCACATTTTGCCATAATGACACACACAGACTCACAAGTTTAAAACAACACCAGAGGCACTGTCATGGCTGGTAACAAACCATTTCTTTATTCTCAATGACGTCTGTAAAAAACAATGATGCAGAGCAAAATGCTTTCGGCTTCTTAATAGGTGGAAATGCTTTAAGCTTATGTTATCCAAATCTTTATTATCGTTATTATTATTCTTCCGTACGTTCATCTTCAACTTTTTTTCTTCCTTCCATACTTTTCCATATGTTCAGCCTTTCTTCATTTTTTTAATAATGCAAACTAATGGAGATCAGCTAAAAATACTCTTAAAACATACCCCCACGAAATAATTCATCCTAATTTTAAAGACTTTGAACAATGTAATTCTTATTCAGTTCTTTTCCCATAATCACGTTTTATGTTTTTTTAGACCTGATCAGTTTATGAGTGTGGATTGCTTCGGTAGAGTGAAGGTTAACCCTTTGATCTCTCCCCCACTCTGGCGTTCAACTGTCCAGTTCTTTCTGACTAAATCTCCTCTAGGTCCCAGTACTTTGACTTCTCAGATATAATTTATATCTTGAAATGTAGGCATTCCTGTCTTCTTTCAGACAATGTGCTCATTGTAGCACTAGTTATACTACTACCTACAGTTTTTTAATTCTGTGGCTCAAAGCACCAGGAAGTGCCTTTCTGCTCTCTTTGACTCCAGTGTTAAAATTTGTTCAACCGAAGGATCTAAGAAAGAAAACGTTTTATAAAAGGATTTTAAAACTATGATTTATCACTTTTTCCACACAAAAAATATGTCTTCATGTTGACCAAACCCTCATACTGCTCAAAGTGAAGATAGTTCCATAGTTTTTCCATGAGAAGGAGTTGTTTCAAAGCATGTTTTTATGCATTTCAGTGCGGAGACCAATGCTTTAGTTTGACCTACACATGAACTGATCTCCGTGGAAACCGTTGATTTGTCTCAGCTGCGTGATGAGGTCAAAAGGTCAGTCCTAACAGAACTCGGTTGGGAACCTTAGGGTTGCAGGTCCGAGTCCCTGTATGGGGGAGCTGGTCTCTAATTGGCTCTCACAGAGCTGGCTTCTGATTGGTTCTCACAGAGCTGGCCTCTGATTGGCTCTCACAGAGCTGACCTCTGATTGGTTCTCACAGAGCTGGCCTCTGATTGGCTCTCACAGAGCTGGCTCTGATTGGCTCTCATAGAGCTGGCCTCTGATTGGCACTGATAGAGCTGGCCTATTTTCAAAAATATTCAGCTTTTTCATACTTTTGCACATATTCATCTTTTTTAATAATCACCTTTTTTATACTTTCGCAGATATTAAACTTTTTAAATATTCGTTTCAAAATTCAGCTTTTTAAAATATTTTTTCAAACATTAATCTATTTTTCACTGTAGTTTCAGCATTAAAGCATTTCCACGCATTTCCTTTGAAACCAAATGTGCAAATCTTTGCTCTGCTCTTAAAACTGAAAGTCACAAGTTTGTCGTTGACCTGCTTTCATCGCAAATTGCTCAGAACTATTTTCTGCACTGAGGTTTGGCTTGATGGACTAAATCTTTATGAAACGTATTTCCATCCCATTAATATCTGATGTCATTATGTTGGCATTTCTCCCCTCCATAATTAGACCTACCATAAAAAATACCTCATTACATCTAATGGCTTGTTTACTGGTTTTGGCTTGGTGCAAAGTTTGATGAATGGCTCTACGCTGCGCTGTAATTTAGCCACTGCAGCAGAGATATTTATGCAACAGATTATTTTATAAATAGTCAGTGATGCAAATAAGTTGGTTTTGCAAATGATTGTCCTTCTATAATGTAACTTTGAGTAAGTGATACATTTGTTATTTACCTCCAGACATCTGCACCTGCTAAGAGCACATAAATTATGGAGGAGAGGTTTGGGATAGGTCGATATAGATAGATGGATAAATGAACAGGCAGACAGACAGACAGCATGGTTTAACAGCAGGAGTTCTTCCCGAGATGAACCCATCATTCCTCACTTCAAAGAGAGCAGTGCATTCTGGGGCAGACTGCAGGATTTTGCTGTTGTGTAACAACCAATGGGTGTTACTAGGATTTGTTCGAAAGGGAGGCTGTGTTTGTGTGTGTCTGGGTGTGTGTGTGGCTGTGTGAATGCACTTGATCCACTCTGTCTGTTCATACACTGATTATCTGTGTTATTTTCCATTCAAAGGTTTCATATGCATCAAACTGAAATTGACATATTCATATTTTAACTGGCTATTATTATGTTTTGAAACTTCAGCATTTATACCACACATTAGTGAGATTATTCTTAAGACTATGCGCCAGATTTCTCCCAGCTCTCTCTGTTGGTCTGTGTTTTTTCCCCAGATTTTAAAGCCAGATAATTTAAATGAACTTCCAACAAAGTCTAAATGTGTACATGACAGATTGCTCAACAACCATGTTGTTGGTGGAAGCCAGTAAGGAGTATAGGATGAGACAGTGTTGCCATATAACAGGCATCTGGATTGAGTTTACCCCATTGGGGGTGCAGATGGTGCTCGCCGAACAAGTAACACAACTCTGATTAGAACCAGAGGGGCGGTTCTTGCACTTACGTGCGCTTATTTCATGCATGCTTGTCAAAAGGCCAGTTTTAATAACATGTACTGTAGCTCAGGGAGAAGAGTGGTTCCAAACTGTTCTGTGGTAGGGGCAGGGAAAGCTCCATTTACTGTAAAAGTGAGTGCTGACTGATCAACATGTGTTTCTTTCTGTTTCTGTTAACTTCAAGGACAACCTTCAAGTGCTTAGTCTGAATATGTAATTTAGCTTTTATTTCATTTCATTGTGGGCAGCAATTTTGCTCAGAACAGAGGCAACCAATTTGTTTGTATGTTAGCAAAAGGAATTTGGGACAGATGGTGTTGTGTAAACAGTTCAATTGAACTAGCTCTGCAGTAAAACATCTTCATCAAGCTCGCCAGTGAGAACAAACAAGTACAAGGCGACACAAGAGTGAGATGTCACCTCGCTGCAAGCTGGCACACAGACTCACAATATTCTCTTCTTTTCATCCAGACTGAGAGTACCCTTGAATTACCACGCATTAGCTCCTGGATCCTTTGCAAAGGGGGGTGGGGGCGCACTGAGCTACTGTTCTGCTGGAATACAGGATGGCAGGTTCTTTTGAAAAACTCACCACATGATGTCCACATGACACAAAAACGCACTGCAGCGCTAATCCACAATGGCCGCAGAGTTTACTAGCTTTGTGGGAGCTGATGAGAGTACTGTAGACTGTGAGTGTTGGCAGCTGCCATGGTGGTCCCAGCGACTCAAGGACGACATCCATCAGGATTTGAGCAGGCTAAAGAGGCTGAATGTGGGATTTTGGCTAAAGCCTGGCTATGTGTAGATGATTCTGGCATGTTGAGGGCTGTATGATTTGCCTTGCAGTAAACTGTCACCTTCAATTTGTTTACCCCTCCCTGCAGTGTCATCTTTATTCTTTATTCTGACAAACTTAGGTACAACAGTGTTAAAGGCAAAATCCACCACTGCACTGACATACACAATACTGAAAAGGGAGTGGTCATATATGTTTAATGGAGGACATGTGATGGAAGATTGCTTTTGAAGGCCCTTTTGGCTATTGTGGAATCATTTGTACATTGTTCATAAATAGTCTAACACAGTCTTTTAGTATCCCACCCTCAGCAAATGTGTATGCAGAAACTCAATTCTCACCTGCTCTAATAATGGGCCATGCTCATTTCTAAAAGTGTAAATGGGCTCTCTAAGTTAAAGTCAAGATCACAGGTGACAGTGAAACAAAACATGGGACAGCTGAGCCAGTTGTGAAACATCGTGTGCTTGGACACAATGGTAGGATAACATTTTAACAGCTGCTTCTGTCCTGAAAAAACACAACTTGAAAGTGCCAACACCCCATCACTGACCCCCTCCTACATCCAGTGTGCGCTGTGCACAGCATTGCTGATGTACTGCAGCAGGGGTGGGGGAGTGGGGTGGTGTTTTGGCCAGGACAGAGGCTTTGTCAGGGAAAGCTGATGTGACTTATATGAAGGTCTGGGGGGCATGAGAGCGAGGCCGACATTATACACTGTTACTCAGACTCACATACTGTACCAACAGGCCCCGTGACCACAGAGGCTCTTTTTGAATTTGTGTTTCTCACCCTTATTCCCTTTGGGGACGATTGCTTCGGTCCTTTCCCACAGTCTCCATGTGAGGGTTTAGTTAAGGGAAAGACAGAGAGTGCTACATACAGCTGTACCTCCCACCCAGTGAACTTTGACTGTGGAGGCTTTTAATGAGCCGTCGCAAAATAACAAATATTTACATCCTTTGTAAAATACCTTACATTCAATTAATGCATGGAATGTAAGGTGGCAAGATATCTTTCAGCAGGGTGGAAATATTTCAAGGAAACCGAATATTTGGCACTCACACAGCGCTCACATACATGTTGTGAAATATTTGCAGCCAATACAAAAGCATGGAAAGAGCAAGAGAGGATGCACATTGTGTCTAAGGTGGCTTCAGAGGCCCAAGTTTCCGTTATGAATCATAACATTGGTTTCCAAAGGTGCTGCTGTGGTCTGATACAGAATGCGTTTTTGGTCCAACAAAGTTTGGGAAGTGTGAAAAGTATGCTGACCTTGAAATGAACCAGTAGGTATCTGCAGCAACACGGTCACATTCTCCCCCTTTCACCACCGGTGGTCATGGATACAGTCGTCTTTGTTGGTTAGTAGCCATCAAAGACTTCAAAGACAGAGCTGTGGACACTTTGGCTTTGCGACTGACCACTTGACCCTCGGACGCCCCGCTTGTGGAGAGCTCTAATAGGAAATGAACTAAAGATTACTCCGACCACAGTCAGTCAGGGGATGAAAAAGAGCTTTGCACCAGAGGATATTAGCCTTTGCAGCGCCAAGAGAGAAGAATACATGGGCCATTCAGAGATAAATGCTAGGGTTTCAGATTCAATTAATACTGTCTTTGGGTGGCATGGTTGCTACTTTGAAGAGCTCAGATTTTGGTTATTTCTTGCCTTCGAGAAAGGGCAACAGTGACAAGGAATGAGTGACAATAGGACTAAACAGCTTTGGTCAAAATGTCATCTTTAATGTCACCACTGGTACAATGGTGAGCCTGCTTTGATTAACAATGGATACCGCCAAGTCTTTTCCCTGTGCTGCAAACTTCACCTTTTGTGACCTTTATACCCTCCATGTGTAATTAGAGTGGATACAGTTTGTGTATTTCTTTTAGGGAGCAAAAGAAAGTTGTATTACAGCCATTGCTGCAGCCAAAAACTGAGCAGCACTATGTTTGCTTGTGTATTAGTAGTAAAAGTAAAACTGTGTCACGCTGTAATGTGATGAAAAATATAGGCAGTGCCAAAGGAAAATGATTCAATTTGAACTCTATTATCGAGGCCAGATTCCTGCTGGGATCCATACAGTTTTCCTCAAAGTCTGCATTTTTGCTCTTGCAGTGCCAAAGCAAACAGTTTACATAAAATCACAGCAAATTTAGTAATACTCGCATTTTACGGTGTTGAAATTGATCTTTATTTTTTTAAATAAAATATAGTAGGTTCAAGAAAGTCCTAGATGGATCAACGATTTCACACATTTACAAGCTAAATCATTCTTATTTAATTGTAATATAACAATCACATTTACTCCAATGAACTTTTTATATTGAAGTAGATTGAACATTGAGATTTGCAACTTACTGTAATATATGCATACAGTTATGCACATTATCATGCTAACCTAATTATTATCATTATTTTGTATACTGCACATTACATTTGAGAACTACTTCCTGTTTGCTTCCACTAGTAAGTAAGTACTACTAAGTAAGATCTTACCGTATGACAACAAAAATGTGTAGCCCTGATGTTTCTAAGAAAGGTAAAGGGTAATTTTAACACCACCAGCCAAGTGAGGAACAGTTAGTCTCCCCTTACACACATAAAACAAACTGCCAAGAGAAAATAAAGTCTGACGGTGCATGCACAGTTTCTGTAGACAAAGGAGAATACCAGGAGAGCTGATTAATGACGTCTAATGCCATTTTCCAATCCCCTTATCACTGTAAAAACAAGCATACAAAGATAATTTCCAATGTAGGCACCCTGGTGTCATCAGAACCAAATAAAGCAAACATGAACTTGAGCCAAAATGCTACTCCTCAAAATTTTCCACCATTGTGATGCGTTTGTCAGCTTTGACGGAATACATACGGCTAAGGAAGTATATAAGGCGTTCTTGCTGTTGCAGGAATAAACAGCCAGGGATAGATGTGCGTGTTTAGGACCAACCAAGGGAACCACAGTGGCTAAACAGAGGATTCATGAGGATATGTTCTTCACTTCTCTGCTCTGTGAAGAAAGAAAACATTTCTGTTTTCATTTAAGTCCCAAAATTACCATCCTTCTTAAACTATGGTTGTAAATTCACAAACAGGACGGCTGTTTTTTTTAGAAAGCTACAAATGACGTGTAAAAGGAAAGCATAGACTGTAAGGAAATCAGATGCTGTTCATGTGATAACCTCTTGGGCTCTCATAAGGTTGCAAAGCACATGTGGTTATTTATGTACTGATGCATTATTCGCTTGCTCTTCGCAATCTACTTTGTACTGTCAAAACGAATTATGTGGTGCTCTTCACAGCCTACACCACAAATAACTGTATGGATGCCCTGAAGTCATTTCAACAAGAGCATGCACAAGGAAGTTGGAATTAACGGACCAGTGTTTAGGATCTAGGGCAAGCATCTCCAATCCTGCTCCTGGAGGGTTGCTGCCCTGTATATTTCAGGTTTCTCCCTGCTGAAACACACCTGAGTCTAATGATTATCAAACCTGTGACAAGCTGCTCGTAATCAAGCAGCTAAAGTTTGATAACGAACAGAACATTACACTGAGGTGGCAGGGAGAACCGTAAAACCTGCTTGGCAGTGGCCCTCCAGGATCAGGATTGGAGATGTCTGATCCAGGGGGATCTATTGGAAGAAATTGCATATAATATTCATTATTATGTTAGCCCTTCATACAGTATTTATATGGAGTGGGGTTATTTTAAATCCCACTAGTTTCCTAGACGAGACCCCCGCTCTGTAGCAGCTGACTGGTTAGGAAGATGGTTGAGGTTAGGCTTTGACTGAGCGGTTAGTGTCAGGATAGCCCCATTGGTCAGGGGATAGGACCTAAACGTGCAAGCATGGACGTCTGGCCTAGTGCTTGAATGCTACAAAGGATTCATAATAATCTCTTCAACGGAGTACATCATGTTTCTACAGTATCCATGAATGGACAAACCAAACCCTGGCTCTTTTACGATTAGTTTGTTCACGATTTGGCTATGGAATGAGACTGAGAACGCAAAAAGAACAACAAGAGAAGAATTGATAGTAGGCTTATAGCCTAATTTTACAATGCAGCAATGTTTACTGGATTACACTGCAACAATAGACAACTAAAATACACTAAAACACTGAGTGACTACAGAGGTAGGTGGTTCTGTGTGTAACCATGACTCCTCTTACATTACACAGTCATTTGATACATTGTTTCTATAAATTGACTATGAGAAGAACTGCATGTGAAGGCTTTTCATATTGGCTTCCCTAGTAAGCCGTGGCGGTTGCCGCTTCTCACCCCTTGCCTTAAGCACTGAACCCTCAGCTCAAAGCCGTTTCTGTGGTCTCTAAATATTTTATATGTTCAGTTAAAAATGAATGTGTGTTATTCAGACAAAGTATATGGGTAAAGTCATATTGTTGTTGGTTCAAATCATATGAAAACATTTGGAAATTGTTATAATTGAAAGCACTACTACACACAATCGCTGCTGAGCTATGCACTGTACTTAGAAGTCTAAACTTGTTCTTAGCTCTTGTCAACAGGGGTCTGGGATTTCCCCTTTTTTTTTTAATGTAACCATGATTTGTGGGTAATTTTGTTAGGCAAGTTCTGCTGGATTGTAGGAAGGAGCCCTCAAGCACCTATTGGTTTTACAGTGGGGAAAACCTAATTAGAGCACGTCAAAGCCTGTGTGTCTATGGAGTGGGGTTGGACCATTCACTGTACTGACATCTACTGCTCTGTGTGAAGCTGAAGGGATGAGTCTGTGATGGGTTCTGTTAAAAGGCTCAGTGGAGTCTCTGGCTCCGGCCCAAGCACTGTCCCAATTGCATTCCTCAGGGGCAAGCTGTCCAACATTATCTCTGCTCACTCCGACAGAGGCCCCTGAAGCTACAAAGGGCTTGCTGTGTTGGCTTCTCCACTCCCTTGACTCATCACATTTGCTTTAAAGGAGAGGCCAACTTCAGGAGTGCCTAATTATGCTGACACCACAGCAAAGGATGCACCTGCAGACAACAGGTGTTTATGTTCTTAGTCTGCGAGAAAGCTTCCTTTATTCAAAAGGAGATCTCTCAGGCCGTGGTAGAAGTAGACATTTATTATTTGGGACGTCTGATTTCACTTGAAATTCAAAAGGACATTTTTGTTAATCAAAAATATTCCTTCCTTCGATTCTTTGGACTTCTCTGAAGACACTTAAAATAACCTAATGCATGCAGACACGCAACTGTACAGATGCTAGCTTGGTTGGGTTGAATCCATCTCCCTTAGCAGATGTAAATGTATAAGGGGGTAACATGACTAAACCTGTGGTGTCAGTCTTCAAAGAAAATACACACAGTGCCACGTCAGGAAATCTGCAGGTGTGTAATCTAAAATCTTAGAAAGAAAAAAAGCGGAGGGAGTGTCTGTGTGGGGGCTCTAGGTTGAGCTGCTCCTGTGGGAGGGGACAGGCTCTGCCGTGTAACATTTCTGTGGAGAGGATTAGGGTTGTTTGAGGGGAGATAAGTCACCGCGGGATCACAGCGCTGTTAAATGCATCTGCCAGAGCCAGCAGAGGAACAGCAGCAATGCAGAGACTCTGCCAACATTCCTGGGGATCAACACCAGCTGAAGGCTCCCACCTCTATCCCCCTGCTGCCAAAAATTAGATAACACCTGATAAGGGAGGCTCTCTGTAGCCTCTCATACCCCTAAACCATGCAGACATTAGTGCATACTTTTTATTGAGACATTATCAGACTAGGAATTAATTAATCAGAAAAGCCTCGAACTCCAAGATAAAAACTGATTTTTTGTAGAAGTTTTTTAAAAATGTATTCAAAATACCTCATTGTGCAGTTTGTCCATGAATATAACATGATTAGTCTTATTTGCTCCTTTAGTTTCAGCTGTTAGAGATGTACAATAGGTTGGATATATTTAATAGTTGTAACACATGAAGTGACAAATGATGGACAATTTTTGAGAGCTCTGCAGCCGCAAAATAGGCCCGCAATGTAATCCTTTGGGGCAATTACACACCGCCAATGCACATCCACTAACAGTGCTTGTTCTTGCCACTGACAGACTGGGATTGTTATTGTCTGACAACATTATGGAAAAGACCCTACAAACAAATACAATGTTTTCTTTACCTTTCACTTGATCCAATCTGGTTGTTATTGTGTCTAACCAAGTCTCACTCAAGGCGACGTGTCCTTTTGAAATCTTGTGTGGCCTCTTCCACGTGGTAGAAATCAGCTAATGTTCAGCCATGACATTGAAAATAGTTGAGATAACTCAGAGCTATGCTTTCTCTACTCAAGCACAACACACTCCTTCGGCACAAGAAAGATTTGATTAGACAAATTAACAAACAGAACGGCTGTGGCGCTCTTGCTCAATACTGGACAATTTTCAAAAACTGGAGTCCCCATTAGTCACTTAGACAGAAAAAATTTAAATATAGAAGTTTCACTTTAAAGTAGGCTACCTAAACTAAGAGTTATCATTATTCAGAATGACCCAATTCTGAATAATGTAGGCCTTTCTTTCATTACTTGATCATAATTGATGCATTCATGTGTAAATCACTTTAATGTGGTAGGTAGCAAAGGCTAATTTTGCTTGTCTTGTCAGCAAGTCATCTCAACCTATTGTAGTTATGATTACAATGTTTTGATCTATAATTAGAGGACTGTATGCATGACTCAAGCAAGAATCAAGACAGTATATGTAAAATTATGAGGACATCTAGTGGTTAAACTCGGAAGTCCCAAATGAAAACGTCTTTCTTGATCTAGTCCACCTCTCTGACGTGCACTGAGTGCAGCTTGTATTTTACGATCCAGTCTAGATGAGAGTGAACCAGTCAGAGTATTATTGACCTATATGAGGCTCCCAGCTGCACAGCAGACATTAAAGCAGCAGGGAACTGTCAGGTGCACGATGGATGTTGTGTGTGCAGGAGCTGACTAGAGGGCACGATGTCTGCATTAGATGACAAGGTTCGCTCCACACCTGAGCCCGCACACAATTTAAATTAAAATGTACTGACTAGCATACAGTAGAGTCCAAATGCTCATACACACTCATGTCCTCCAGCTATTAATAATCCTTGTCTAATCTACTGTCTAAGTGGACAGTAACGTGATGGTGCCAGGGTGAGTCCTCTGGTCCTCTGATCTCTGGACAGAATAAACACTCCTGTTTCTCAACACATTCTGTAACACAAAAGCAACCCTAGAGAAAGACCACGTACATATAGTGGTCTTTCTCTAGGGTTGCTTTTGTGTTACAGAATGTGTTTGATCTTCAGGTAGCTGCTGTAGAGGGGAGGTAATTTTAAAGGTCGATGACAGACGGACAGACAGTACCGAGGGTAGGAACAGGGGAGATTGATCGGGCGGATGATGACATTGTAGGAAAGATGAAATGTAGAGAAACAGGTCAGTGTCAGAGAGTGGCATTTCTTTATTCTAAAGCCTAGAAACAACAGGTGCATGAATTACTCCACTTGAGATATACTGTATATGTATTATTATCCCCAAAGCAATTTCAGTCAAAGGCAACTGGACTTGATTATTTGTCTGTTTCCTAGACAAATAACCAAGTCCAGTTGTGCTTGACTGAAATTGCTTTGGGGATAACGATGACCTTGACAAATGAGAACATTCACAGGCCTATATGTAATATAAAAACGATCATTAATGCTACTATTTAGAAGCGTAATGCTCATGTCAGTGAAGGCACCAAGTTCAAATTTAAATACAATCTTTATTCAAGGTCATAGACATCTCCCGAATAATCCAGTAAACAGCAACACAGGCATTTACAATTCAAGGACAAATAATTCACTTTTACGATAACAAATAGAAGGTGTTTTGCTTCTTGAAAATACAATTTGCCAACTGTTGCCTTTTAGATTTGGACGGCAGACGACAAACCAAGTACTCAATTCAATAAATATTTCTATATTAATACCTTAAAGGAAATGTCCATGTCAGCACTGACGGTCATGAAACTAAATCGATAATATTCTGTTGATTCACAGTCTGATATCCTTTGCCTCTGTTTTTTTTTCATTACACCAGCAAAACTATCCTTTTATGAAATGCCTTTTGTAGGAAATGGATTGTTTTGATAATACAACTGACTTCATGGAACATTTGAAGACTAATATACTTCAATAAATAAAAATGCACTCAGCTAATATCGACCAGATTGCCTGTTTAAGGGCAACATACGGACATCTACAATACTGTGACTGAACATAGACAATTGTATTCAATATTAAAGAACCTGGAAAAACAGTATCTGCTGAATCTCATTGGACTTCTAACACCCTCTGAAAGTTTTATTGTGACCCCTGTAAAAATATTATAATTTATTCCATAACATTAGCTTTATTTAATGGTTGTTTAGGCTTGAAGTGATTATTTTTTGTGTAAACATCTGGCCAGGATTTCTGGTTTTAAAAGTAATGTTGTGCAAATATCTCTGCAACGCTGTCAATTAAGAGTATTTCAGTCAATAAATCCATTAACTATTTATACTTAACTTGTTTAGGATAACCTACTATATGTTCTTAACAGAAAATCAGATGGCAGGTGACATTAATATACTAACACTGAAAGAGTTCAGTAACAATTGCTAACACGAACTGCTTGCCATATCTCAATAAAAACAAAAATAATACATGAAGGCGTTTGTTGTTCAGACGGACTGAAAGGATTCCTCGCTCCTGTTAAGTAAGGCCACCTGAACAGTCCCTGTAATGCAGCACACTCTCCAGGCATAGATATGTTTTTTCTCGTGCTTCATCCTCACAACTCCACAGAGTAACGACAAAGCACTACACAAGCAGCTACTGTTAAGTTACATCACTAACAAAACGCTGTCGGTGTGAAAAGTTCTCGGCACTTGCTACAGTGATTCTTCACTACACATCTGTTACTATTTTGTGATCCTGTTGTCTTATCATTACTATAAAAGTGCAACATTTAAACTGGCAACATTCATTATCAACTCCTAAAGGCCTGATTTGTGTTTATACTACTAAAACTTTTTTTAACATCCAAAGAGAAACTCGTCATCATGAGACCCGTTTTTTTATGTTGTTGAGTGTTTTTGAGTAAGGTAGAGGAGTGGACCTAGCCTGCATTTTCCAAATGCTTACAACTGCCTTATTATACATTTGCTAGTTGTAAACTTTAAGCTACATTTGTGACAGTAAGGGTCAGTTTCCTGGACAGGAATTAAACCTAAATATACTACAGATTAACTCAAAATAGTCTTACATTTTTATTCATTGGATCAATTTCCTGAGTAAAATTCCTAGTCTGTAAACCAGACAAATCTGCCAAACTCATATTTCATTTGTTCTGGCAGATAGGTCTGGCCATTCTCCCATACAGACAGATTTCCAGCAGCTGGACATTGTACAGACCAATCACAATTGTTTATCTCATATGGAGCGGGATTAAGACGATGATTGACAGCTACGCTGTCTAGTCTGCACGTCCGCTCAGCGCAGTTTTTCAGGCTCACGAAACTCAGATCAATCTTTCAAACTAGACTTGCTTATTTCTTGTATAAAATGTTTTTAGAAAAGCATTTTTGAGTAATGTTTAGCTGTAATTTGATTTTCTAACAATAGTTTTCCACTGATCAAACCAAAGGGTCTAAAATAAAACCTCTAGTTTAGACAGATTTTCAGTCAGTAGAAGCTTAAAGATACTCGTGTCTATTTTTTTATCTTCCATTGTTTTGATTCCACTTTATTATGGAATTTTTGTATCCAGCTTCAGCTCTCATTAGCACCTTCAGACCAGCTGTGATGAGGACGACACAGGTGATTAATATTAACCTCGTTAGTGACAGTTGAGTGCACTCTCCCTAGAGGACTAACAGCTGATTTAAATTAAGCTTGATAATCCAGATTTATATTTAATAAATAAAATTGTTGTTTTTAAGACATGATGAACTACTCCCAATGCAATTTCAGTCAAAAGCAACTGGACTTGGTTATTTGTCTAGGAAGGCGCTTCACCTCTCATCCAAGAGGCTTCATCAGTTCATGTACGCATCTGACCAGGCTGGGACTGGTCCAACTAACTGGTGTGGAGATCCACTTATTTAACCTCTCACAAGGCCGATGATGTCACTGGAACTCTTTGTGCTCCAAGTGCAGTTAGAGTGACAGTTGTTGGTGGGAAGTAGGTTTCGACTTGGTTAGTGCTCTATTGAGTCTTAACAATAGTTGTTGGAGTCACAGGAGGCCATTTGTGAACAGTTGTTCTTTGAGGTTAGATTGTTGAATCTCCTGGGAAATCATAAAAGGGCTGCATTGTAAATTGGAGATAAGTGGTGTCTCAGACCTCCTCCTCTGTTTAGCGATGGTTTCGCTACTTTTACATAGATGGCTTCTTTTACTCCTTTCTCAAACCATCTGTCCTCTCTGTCCAGGATGTGGACATTGTTGTCATCAAAGGAGCGGGCTTTCTCCTTGAGATGTAAGTGGACAGCGGAGTCCACAGGAGTTAGCTCTCCTGTGTTGGGCCATGCATTTAGTGGTTGTTTAGTTTCTCCAATGTAGAGATCTTTGCATTCCTTGTTGCATTGGACAGCATAAACCAGATTGCTACTCAGGCCTGGACTCCGCTGTCCACTTTCATCTTAAGGAGAAAGCCCACTCATTTGATGACAACAATGTCCACATCCTGGACAGAGAGGACAGATGGTTTGAAAGAGGAGTAAAAGAACATCATCGGCCTTGTGAGAGGTTAAATACCTGGATATCCACACAAGTTAGTTGGACCAGTCCCAGCCTGGTCAGATGCGTACATGAACTGATGAAGCCTCTTGGATGAGAGGTGAAACGTCTTCCTAGACAAATAACCAAGTCCAGTTGCTTTTGAGTGAAATTGCTTTGGGGATAACGATGACCTGGACAAATGAGAATATTAACAGGCTTATGATTAACTATTCTAGATTTAAACATGATCCTGTCCAGGTAACTGGGCCTTTAGACTTGCTACGATATTACCTTTCTAGGTCACCGCTACTAAAGTAAAATCTGAGATACTCCATTGGGATTCATGCTTTTTGAGCAGTTTAGTAATGTTTCAATTCCATATTTTTCCATATTTTTTTCTGCAAAAATATTAAGATCGTAACCTTTCAGTCAGAGACAAGACTCCTAGCTTTGGAGGACTGGAGAGTGTTGAATTCCTGTAAGGCCACTGAGAGCTGATGCAGGCAGTGAGGTCTTGCCTTACCCCTTAAGTGTAATTATGCCACTGCACAGGTTCATTATGCTTTGCCTTTATCTTTACCTCAATTGATTAAGCCCTGCACTGAGACTCAAACTCACATTGTGTTCCTTGTGTGGTGATCCTGCATCGATTTAAAGAGGTGGGATAACAAAAGGCTTTAACATGTTAAAGGTTCTTTTCCCAGAACTTTCTGAACGTTTCGTGACCTAATTAGCTGCAATTAGAAACCATCTGGCCACACACTGTGCTGTGCAACACACTTTGGTGATGTCAGGATCCATTTTCTCCCTTACAATTATCAGGCATCATGGTCTCTTGGTATATCCCCATAACCATGAAAGTATGAATGGTTTTGAATATAGTTTCTGCTCACTGAGAAGGAGAAGCCTGCAAGGTGCAAATGTGATTAATAATTTCACAAATTCAAGCTGAAATAACTGAAACTTAAAATAATAACTTTAAAAAGCTAATATTAACAAGTTAAACAACTTTAATGGCTGGCAACTCTTAAAATTTGGGGAAATATGCTTATTCGTTTTCATGCTGGGAGCTTAAGTCATACAAAATCTGAAGCATAAAAATTACACTTTTATGACTGTTGACTGGAGGCGGTTACTTCTATTTCGTGGGCTAGCTCCCAAAATTTCGCTTTTCATTACCACTCAGGGTAGCGAAACAGGGTAGCAAAATCTAATGAATATTTTTATATGCTTGTATTAAATATTTTAGTATTATAATTTCATAACTCCAGGAGTCTTTTGGGTCTTTAGGTTGCAAGGCAACCAGCAGAGACGCCAGAAAGACACTGTGCCTGGGCAAGAATTAGTCTCCCACCCACCGTCTAGCTGTTTCCCCGTTTCCAGTCTTTGTGCTAAGCTAAGCTAATCAGCAGCTGGCGGTAGGTTCCTATTTACCATGCAGACATGAGAGAGGTATCAATCTTCTCTTGATGACACACCAACATGCGTTTTAATACATGCTTCCCAAGGCAAAAACTTGTGTGTGCACGCACATACTTCATGCCACCTCAGTGTCCCACTTGGGCTAACCTTAGTCAAAAAAGTCTGAAAACACCACTGTTTCTCAGTGGGATATCAATCCTCTTAATGAACATCTTCATTATTCAAATACATTTCCTCTTTTTACATATGACGGATTAATTTTTTACTGTCAATGTGCTGACTTTGTAAAACTTTAAATTAGTGCACGGCTGCAAGCAAAAGGGTCACATACATTCTGCAGAGATGTCGGCTCACTGGTGTCAGCAAGACAGCAAAAAGGAACTGAGTTAAAAGAATTGGTCCGCCCTCCACAAGGCTTTTTGGCCTCTTCAGTGACCCATCGCAAGCTTTGTGAAGAGCAATCTGAAAAGTCGAATGAACCTGAGCTGTGTGCCTCAGGGGAGTATTAGGCTCCTCTGCTGCTGAGTTGTCTGACTGGCCTTAAAACACCACATCATAGAATGTGCAATCCCCCAAAGCAATATGTGTCTCCACGAAGTCTGTCATGATTTCTGCATTTCTATAAATAGTTGTTTGTTATTAAGCCACTGTATGATCAGGAAAGTAATGTGGGTTCAAGCTTTAATATCCTAAATAGGCTTTCATTCAATTTACTTCCATAATGTCCATGGATAATGAAAAGTCTCGATACCAGTTAAACTCCCCTGAAGCTAATGAGCATATCTGAGGTATAGATTTATACTTTGACTGAATACTATTGGATACATAAGCTACTTCCACAAAATAGTTCTGAAATCTATTATATCAAAGATCATACAACAAAGATAACAATTACCTCATTACAAAAAATATAGACTAATAACATTTAGGATCGACTATTCAATTCTAAAATATAGTTTAACTGAGACAGCATAGGGTTGCACAGTGACAGGATGTTCATCTCCCAGCTATAAAACAGCGATAAGCTTCACTGTATTCCTTTTTTTCTTTTCATTTTGGTATAATTACTGAACAAACAATAACATTGAAAAAAATTCAAATATTGTAAACATCGTACCAGTACAAAAGCACATGTCGCAAGACGTGGTCAGAAAACACCAACACATGCAGCGCTGACAGCTTTTACTCCTCCTCCATTGACTTCTCAATCTCCTTCAGCCTGCGGACAAACTCCTGAGCCTCCCTGTCTCCGATGCGAGCGTCCAGCATCCTCATGATTGGCTTATCTGGAGGGGAGAGCAAACAGATGAGAGTAGATCCGACACCTGACACAAATATCTCAAGATTGAATGGCTTTTCATGTTGTATTGGAGAAGTAATTGGAAACCCAGACCAACCCCCTCAGGTCGCACAAGAAGCCAATATTATGTTTGTGTAAAACAGAGAACTTGATACAGCCAGGAGCTATATGTACCACTGGGTTTACTGCGAGACAGGTGGAGAATGACAGGCTGGACGCTTTTGCCGGCAGCTGAGGCGTTTGGTCTCCCTGGCCAGCAGAAGTCGCTGAGAGGAGCCACAGCCTCACCAGCGAAGTCGTTAGTGGAAAGCCAGTCATAGTCCATCACAGTGAAGGTCAAACAGGCAAACCTGTGTCTGTACTGTTCCGGACTGACGTGGCTGGAAGATACAAGAACAAATCAGGCTGCATTCAGGGTATGCATGCACAAACAGGAAGAGGAAGGAAAACAGTCCTCACAAGTAAAAGAGTTCGTCGAATACTGGGTGCAGGGTCTTAAGCTTCACTTGTGTACGTTGACTCTTGGCAATAGGGAAAAGGTGGTGAGGACAGAGCTCCACTATGACAAAAGGGTCACTCAGACCTGAGGAGGACCAGGACAAGTGAGTAAAAGCTCAACTTTCAAACAACAACCTGAATTTTATTTTGACTGTTACAGTTTTACCGTTAGCATCCAGTGCCATGATATCTGCAGCATGCAGAATCTCCACCGTCAGTCTCTGCTCCGGAGCATCATAGTAGCACTTGACACTGATGCGCCCATAACGGGTATGTTTGAGTGTTTTCTGCAAAAAGGTTTTAAATCACCGAAGATTATTATAAATCAGCATCTAAAAGTGATATAACATTAAAATGATTTCATAATAGGATGTAAAAGCTCAGTTTGACTTTCCCCCTGCAGAAACAAGGTGGGGGGATTATTGAAAGCATATATCACCTTACAGCATCTAGTTTTTCAAGAGTCCAGGAGAACGCAGATTTCCAATAAGAGGTGAAACAACAGAGGGCAGAGTGTCGTGCTGTCCAGTCAATATACCTATGTACATCTAAGGGCTAAAATGAAAGTGTCAGTCTGCTTAGTTGATACACACCTGTTGGGAAATCTTCTCCAGATAGTACTGTTCAATCAGCTCAAAGGAGGAACATTTATTCAGCTTGAGCTCCTCTTCCAGGACCTAAAGCAGCACAGTAAGAAATGGAAAAAGATAAATAACCCCTTAGGTTAGAGGACATAAATTATGAACAAAAAAAATTGCAATAAGTCCTACCTTGTAGTCTCCACTCTTCATGTCTTCCAGGGAAAGGCCCTCTCCCTTGACATGGAAGAACTGCAACAGGGTCTAAAGCATTCAAGTAAAAAAAAAAAACTCACAAGCTAGGAGTCACATTCCTCCCCCTAATTTTGACAGAAGGAAGTCTCAGCATAGTAGAGAGACATGTTCACACAAACAGCATGGCAGGCAAAACCAAGACATGTCTGCCAAACTCCAAACTCAGCCCTGTTGTATAGCATACCATGACTGAACATGAAAATCTGTCACATCCCCTGCCAGCTGGTTAAATTGGCATTAGAATATCCAATAGCTTCCACATTGTCATTCATGAGATAACTCACTTTGGTGCTGAATGACTGCCTAGGGACCCAATAAATATCTAATATATGCTATGCTAATGGGCTAGAGAGCTAATTAAAAGGATGATGGTAACAGTCGTGATGATTATCTGCAGAGCTGACACATGTCTTTCGAAGCAGACTATTCCTCTTAGTCAAACTATGCCAGACTGGAGATAACTATAAAAGTGTAATGAAATGCAGTAATCCCCTGACCTCCACTGTGTACTGAAAGCGGTTGTAGAACTCCACTTGAACACCCCTGTTTTCTGCGACTGCATCCAGGATCATCCGCAGGAGAAGCTCCCACATGCTTTGGAGAACTCTACAAGGCAACAGAAACAATGAGACACCCACACGTTTGTGTTTACCAGCTCTTCCAAAAACAAAACCTGTATGTTTTCACAGATAATCGCTTGATAATGATAAGTTGTAACACAAAACATGTCTGAGGGGTATTATTATTATGGCAAGGCTCACACAATTACAACATCTTATTTGCTGAGCTGTCACGGTTTCCACTTGGTACTATCAAATAAATGAAATCTTGTTTAGATGAAACAGCGATTATGCTACTTGACGTCTATTATGAGGTTCAACAAGAGTCAATTTCTGGTGTGCTGACATTCATCCTGGTTTACAAGTCAAATGTATGCTGATGAGGCAGTGTTATTTGTATGCAAAAAAGGGCAACAGACTGGACTGGAGTCCTACAGTATGCTAAAATGGTGCACATTTCAAGCAGGCTCATCAAATCATGCTTCAATATCAAAGGTCCCAGACTGTAAAAAAATTGGTATCTATGTGTATTTTTTAATATAAAGCAGGTCGAGTGCAATATAAATACTGTGGAAATGAAAAATGCCCATTAACACGTTCAGAAACTGTGCCTTTAAACGAGCCGTAAGAACTTCTATGTGGTTGTGATGTCATTACCTGGGAAGTGCCATAGTGGCTTTAATGGTTTGTTTGCTTAACTTGTTCTGTATGGATGTGCTTTGACTATTTTGGCTTTACATGCTACGTGAGCTGTGAGTTTATGTTGTGAATTCTGTCTTGTTTACGCTTTATAATTTTGTACCAAATGTTTAATTAAAAAACTTTTATCATCAGCTGCACAGGTACACCAGACAGAAATGAGCAATTAGGCAGAATGTGCCACGATTTGTATTGAAATTAATTAGCATTGTTCCCGTCAAACAGAAAACAAATGAAGTCATGTAAATAGTGAGGAGCAAGGAGGAGAAGGTAATTACCTTGTCAGGTTCTCCTTCACAAGGTTTTCAGTGAGGATGACCATAGTGTCTTGTAAGTATTTCATTAGAGGGGACACAGCCTGGAAGAGTGTCACATTAACATACATTACATATGTACTGGGGCCGCAAACATATCTGATACCAGAAGGAACGCTGAAGAGAACCACCACTACAAGGCCTTACCTCGTCATTGTTGATGGAATCTGGAGACAGGCTAATGTGCTGGATGTACCTCCGCAGCTCTGGCAGCATCTGCACAAAAATATTCTCTCATACATGTGCATGTAGGTGCATGTGTATACAAGTATGCGCATTATGCATTTCTACAGACACAAAAAGTAACAATTTTTCAAAACGTTTTGATGTACAGTGTTTTGTATTTTGTCCTCTGCACTTCATAACAGCAGCCATACGAGAAGACTCACATTACTGGAAGTTTGACTCCCATTATGACCAAATGGAATGCCAACATACATCCATTATCACACCTCTTGTTTTTAGTGATGAGCATGCATTTTTATCCTATTTTCACAGTGTTTTTTGAACATAATTCATTAAGTGACTGCCGGTAGAAACCTCACCCTGTCAAATGGAGTTACCTTGTTTTCACTGAGAGAGACACATTGCTATATATGTGTACCAGGTTTCATGCTATCAACTATTATTGATCTGCAGGTATTCATGCTTTGAGCACTAACCGCACCTTGTCGGTGAGCAGTGTGATGAGACGTTTGGCTTCTCTCTGTAGGTCCAGGTCCATGTTGAACAGCTGCCCATTGAGAGCCTTGTAAACCTGCTCCTTCCCCTCTACTCCACAGGACTCCTCCATGGCCCGCTCCAGCCCTTGCCAATCCAGGTCACCGGGCAGGTGACCCAGGAAAACACGCACATGCTCCGTGTTGTTCAGGGCGATGCACAGCTAGCAGAAAGCGAGGAGGAGCAGAAGAGGAGAAAAAGAGGGTGGAGGTGGAGAAATAAAGAAGGGAAAAGAAGCAGGGCTACAGAGAAGTAGGGGGACGGGGTGCGAGTGTAAATGATTTGACGACGACAAGAGGCAACTGCTTTTTTGTGTGTGTAAACATTTCTGAGCTCCTGCTGAGCCCTTTGTGTTGCCAGGGAGAACACTTGCTGACATTTACTTCCCACGGCATGTGTGCCCTCCCCCAGTTCTTTCTCGCTACAGGCGTTACCTGCACTGTGAAGCTCTTGTGGTCTCGCCCCAGCTGGTTCCTCTCAATCTTACGTGTTATCATCTCTGAGTAGCACACAGCCTCACTGCAGTAATTCTGTGACAGAAAGAAAAAAACAGTCCTACTGTTAATGTGAAATTCTCAGTTTCTTTTTTTTTATTGAGACGAGTAAAATCTGTTATTAATACACATGTCTGCTCAGAGTCATGTTTTTATGTGTGCGGGATGTGCGCACATGAGTGTGGCAACACAGAAAGCAGCACTCACATCTGTCAAACGAGTCACAAAGATGAATGCCCCCGCAGAGTCTGGCCAGGCGAGCTGGAGCCACATCTCCCGTACCTGGCTGAAGCATGTTGTCACCTCCACTGCTGAGGAGCTGTGTTTGGCCTGATGCACAGGCTCAAGCTGCTCAAAAAAACACATAACAACACAAGATATAACATTCGGGGAACACGTTTTTTAGGCATATGTAATGATATTTTACTCCAACCCCTTATTTAGCATTCTTAGGATTATGTTAACAGGTAAAGCATGCTTTATAACACAATAACACATCAATATGTAGCTGTAAGCAGCTATAAAGACTATTTTTTGAGTATTTATTAATGTATTTGCCAACAAATCTAATTCCTTCTACAAAGCACCCGTAACTGATGTGTAAAGAGTCGATGAATGCCTAATAACACAGATAATATTAATACATACTTAATAAAATGCCACGGAGGTGTTTAAAGCATTTACTTACCGGTTTAATCGCCTGTATTAACAGTTAAGAAAAGCTTTTTCTTAATAAATAATTTACAACATGCTGTAGAATTGTTTTAAGCAAACAAATAAATATAATTAAAACAATTGTCTTTTTTATATAAATAAAAACATTGGGATATTACAAATAATTCTACCTAAAAAGTATCTGTATCTGTAATCTGGTCAATGAATGTATAAATACATGCTTTATTACACACTTTATAACTGTAGTAAGCAATTAATGACCAAGGATATCTTTTACATATATTAGATATTTAACAATAAACTTATAAAGTGGCCCCATATCTGCTTACAACTACATTTTAGTGTATTTCAACGGCAGAAGCCTCTTACCTTGTCTGTTTCCACTGCTTTACGGATTCTGTCACAGGATCTGTCATGAACGATCTGCAGCCACTTATGAATCGAGGACTTGAACCAGTTATGAAAGCCCGTCAAGGCCAACATTTTAGCATCCCTGTTAGAGAAGAACACAGGTCCTTTTAAATCAATTCAAAGCAGGAGAAAAGGTTGAGCTCTTATCACCTTGCTGACATTTCAGACAAATAACGACCAGTCAGAGCCCTTTATGCTGCTGTATGAACTGTTATGAGAATGGGACTGATAACCAACTTGAGAGGAAGAAACTCCCGAAAGCCTTTGAGGATTTTCAAGGACATGAAGAGCTCAAAGATGGTCTCTCCCATTGTCTGAGTCAGTCTGGAGCTCTCCTGCTCCAGAGTCCCACAGACTCGCTCCATCACTACGTTTACATCATCGCCGACCTGAAGGATGAAATGATTTAAGTGTGTTCAAGTACCTCTGTCAAAGTCAGCAACAATGACACTGCATGACTCACAAAAAGCTTTAGGAGACTTGTTACAAGGACTTTTCACATCAAAGACATACCTGTTTCTCCAACTGCCTGTATGATATGCTCAAGAAATCTACTTTCACTGCACTGTGAGGACAAACAAATGATGAAATGGCATCAGTCAAACAATAACTAATCTAATCTAATCCTACTAATCCTGTTTCTGTGCCAGGTAGCTTATTCTATTTTTGTTTTTTCTTGATGAGATGTACAGGGCTTATATTCACCTGTAGAAGAGTTTGTTGTAGATGTTCTGGGCTCTCTGTACATCTGCACACACGGCATCAACCACCTGAACCAGCTTCTTCAGCTGCTCCTCCAGAGTCTATGTCGCCAATACAAAATGAACATCATGGATATCAACTCAATGAAATCATGCTTGTATTAAATCAATATAAGCCAGAGATGGCGACTTGGAGATGAGCCGCGCACACAGTGACTTGACTTGACTCATCCTTGAGATCTGGGACTTGTGAACAATCTTCATTTCATTTTTTGATTATTAGATTTTTACCGCATTTATTTACATCAAGGAAATCTGACAAGCTGAATGTCATTCCCTTCCTTATCGTCAGGTCCAACCCTATGCATCTTTGCAAAACCCTGTTTAAAGTGAATATATACCAAACAACTAATCAATGCTGATACTGTATGCTAACGCAAAACAGAGTGATGATACAGTACATGCTTTGAATTCATTAGACATAGCTATAAGACTTGATTTGGACTTGTGACCAAATACTCAAGACTTGACTTGTATTTGCCCCTCAAAGACTTGACACAAAAAATGACTTGTAAGCACCTCTGGTATAAGCTTACCCCGTCTCCTGGTTTATATCTTGCAATTAAGCTCTCGTACCACTCCACAGTTCCTTTCTGTTGAAATAATGACACAAATAAGCAGACTAAATGAGTAAATTAAGGGTGTCCTGTATAGTACATTATTGTTGTTGACAGAATTGCACATTATGTCACCCCTGTTTTTAATGATATACATGCGTGTCCTTCATGCTGCTTTCATGCCATACAAACATATTCATAGACCTGCTAATGAAGCCACTTTTCTACAGTACAGCCCCTCTAGTGGTCAACTACTCCAAAGAGTACCTTTAAGACCCCATTGAAAAACAAATGCTTTGGTTTTTATCCCAAGTTCATTGTTACCTTGGCAGCAGTAGTGATGTCCAAATGTAGTTCATTTCGAAGAGGACACACAGTCTTAAACGCCCGCATGTTTTGCATGTAGCCAATCCCCCTAGCATTCACAAACAGGAAAAAGCCAATTACAATACAAGACTGCTTTTAGGTCACATAAATGCTGGTTTCAAATCATATTCTTAGAATATGAAATATCAAAACATCGCAATCTCACAAAATCATTTCCATTCTAATTGTATGCAGGATCCTGCTTGTACTCTGCAGGAGAGGAGAGATGAAACTTGAACAGTTAGGTAAGTCATTCTGTGTGTGTGTGTGTGTGTGTGTGTTTTTGAGAGGTGTAGAAAAGATCTCCCTCGAGGCGCTGGGCAGAGCTGGACTTCTTACTGGTGAAGTTTCTATAAAAAACAGTCTCCTCCAAATTAGTCTGACACGGCAACATAAACTTCAATAATTAGCTGATTTTACTGGATTGCTGAACGTAAAACAGAATCCCTAATTTGGTGCATTGCCTTGCTCTAACTTCCTTCTTTCATGCAATGGTAACTCAAAGTTAAGTTGAAATGCCCAATACTTTGATTCAGAGCAGAATATCTCTGCAATACTGAATGGATTGCTATCAAATTAAACACAGGTATACACAATCTTCCATGGATTGTTTCTCATGATTTTATGGAAATGTTAGATTTCTGGTCAAAATTCCAACAAATGGCCAACACATTGGTTGATGACAATGTGTCTAAAATCAATGCCTGGATTTCCATGAAACTCACTGGGGATATTCATGTTCTCTAAAGGATGAATGCTTATGATTTGCTGATTTCCTCAAGACAATAGTTCCAAAAGCAATATCAAAACGTATATCTAAATATATACTCTTTCATTTCCTGAGCACATTCATGTTTTAAAAAGGTAATGCTTTCAGGTTTTCATGACAGTATGGCCCTAACACCAGTATGTATGTAAGTAATGAGCAATGATTAAGATATTTCTGTTTGAGTAGGGCACCCGACAGTGCTTCCTCCACAGAGTATGACTGACAGGTTGAAGTCCCTCCGTGTCTGTTGGGGTGAGAGGTCCAACGTGTAGCAGGTATGGCAGCACAGGCGAGTGTTTGATGTGATGTGATGGCAGTGTGACTTTACCTCAGCATGAGCTCGTAGCGTGTAATGGCAGCGGCGCTGGTGCAGGGGAAAACCTGACGCATGTTCTTCATCAGGCACAGGCAGTGCTCTGTGTACAGCCTGAAGCTGTCTGAAAGCTGCCTCTCCTGGACACAGGAAGGGCTCTCTGTTATAGCTTCAAGTAAACTGGCTGTGAGACATTTTTGGTTGAACCAAAAACCTTGATGCATGTCAGTGAAGAGCTGAACTAATGATGTGACTGTTTTCAGATGATGAAAGGTTGTTTTCCTACTGAGAGGCTGGTGGCTAATAACCTACCAGGTCTCCCCGCACAGCGACTGGGTCCCACTCTGCATCGATGGTCCTCAGGAGGCGCAGCAGCAGGGAGTAGCACACCCTCTGGGTCCGATGGTGGCCGCTGTAGCACTGCCAGCGGCTGCGTTAAAAAACAAAACATGCACTTTTTACATGGTGCTTAAGCTTTCATATTGATTTGATGAAATGCATTCGTCCATTAATACTCACATAATGGCCTGCTGAAGAGGTGAGAGATCAGTTTGCACAGCATGGTGAGTTAGTATAGTCCATGCGGGAGGACAAACCTGCCCGTTCCAGTTGTATGGCTCTCTCTAGAATAATAGATGGTAGATTATCATTGCCAGTTCAAGAAGAATTTGCTTGTGCAAAATCTAAACTTTACAAAAAACAAACGAACTGTAGTGGACTCAGTTTTGAAGCTATAGTAAATATGTGTATGTCTCCTGAAACTAGATAATACCAACCATGACATGCTGGCTTGCTGCAAATTGGACTAAATAACACTCCAAATTAAGGCTACATTTTGGAGAGAGAAAAAGGGTAACTTGACATCTGACCTCAAGATATCTGAATGAAAATGGGTTCCATGGGTACCCACAATTCTCTTTTTTTATAGACATGCCCACTTCATAATAATCCCAGACAAGCAGTTTTTTCTCATGCAGTACAAATGTGTTATTTTTGCCTATTCCAAAATGGAGTATTTGAATATATCTGAATGAAGCATGAGAATGGGAATCATAAGCTCACATCATAATGTTCTAGGCCCTTACACAAAAAAATGTAAACACTGAATAGGCGCCTGACCAAAACACAATGTTTATTACATGTTTGCAGACACAGTGCTGAGCTGCAACTCAAATAAATCTTCAGGTTCTGTTCAGCTTTCAGATGATGTATATAATTTATATGTGGCATCTACTGTTGACCTGCTATCTTCCCCTGAACATGCCCTGTCGCCCAACCTCACCCCTCTCAAAAAAGGGGGGCAAGTTTTTGTCTTTAGAACAGAGGTTGGGTTGAATAAATATCTGCATGAAACTCACCTTGACATGAGTGTGCTCATACTCCACAATCTGACTCAGCAGTTTCTTGTGAATGAAGATATTTGAGTCTTTCTTAGACAAAGCTGTGTCTCTCTGAAAGACAAAAAAGTATTAAAAGTTATAATTCTCCATACCCTACACATGCATGCAAGAAGAGTAGCATACTGTAATCTGAATATACAGACCTGGCTGGTGAAGAGCTTCAGTATAAGGTGACATTCTCCCTGAACTTTAGACGTACTTGAACGAGGCTCCAGCTTAAACCAGGTGTCATAGCCCACAATTGGGATCTCCTGCAATAAGCAAACCAACCAGATTATTGCCACTGCCATACTTCTGTTTAAAATGTGTCACACTGTCGTTTTGTGGTTTTCTTTGTCACACGCCGACGCTACTGACTACTGCGAGTGTGTTCTTTACTCACATTCAAAGGGATGTTGATGCATCCGAGGAAGTCATCAGCGTTCTCCTCGGAGCCTGATGATGCAGACCCATTGGAACGCACAGACTTTGCTATCTGCTTAAAATACCTGATAAGAAAAAGCAGAGTGCAAGGAAAAAAGGGAATAATTTATTTTTCAATACTGTGAGAGCTCTGATCTAATAACTTTTATTTTTAGGCATGTCGCTAATGCTTTTATCTACTGTGACTTAAAATTAGAGCATCTGCTGAATGGGTTTTTTCCGACAAAAGTTGGCTATTACTCAGATTTTTGTTCAAATGGAAATTGCACATTTTCCACCATAGGATTGTGATACTTCTGTCCCTCTGTGTGCACAGCACTGACACTGAGTTTCCCTGTATATCAGTTGCCTTTTTTTCGTTAAAAGGACAAATACCAAATGATCCCCTAAAATTAAGAAGCAAGTTTTTGTCACTATTTTTCAAAATATGTAGTTCATTTCATTTTTAAAGACTTATTCATTCAAAAACTCAAACTTCTGGCTTAATTCAAATTGAAATGACATTCAATTTCAAATTCAAAAGTTTGAGTGATTCATCTATCAACGACCCACAATGCTAACTGGATGAATAAAATTGCTACCGACTGGAATAATTGTGCACAAGTAGCAATGTGTGATTCAGTCCCACTTCAGGCCACATTACTACTACAAATACACAACTAAAGGAAAAGCCAGCATTTCTTACAAAAGATGCAACTAAGACAGCTGAGTTACACAACAAAGTTTCTTCTACCTGCCCATTCCTCGAAGTCCACTGACTTCATTGAGCTTTTTGCAGGCCTCAGCAACAGAAACGTCATCGTCATGATCCCTGAAGAAAAGAGATTTCAGAAGTTATTACAACCTCATCATCTCCTGATCATTTCCTGTAAGAACATGCTTCATTATTTGTGCACAACAATGATTGGAAATGAGATGTGAAGGACATCCCCAATCTAGTCCCACTAGAGAAAAGTATCAGCCTACTTGACTTTTCAAGAGTGAGCTCTCAACTGAGCTTTGACCAGAGGTGAGAAACATTTCTGTCAAACAATGACTCTTCGACCAATCTGTTATGCGACATGACTTACAGTTTTCTAGTTTGTGTTTGTTTTTGAACATTAAAGCATTTAAACATGTCGTAGTGGAAACCCAAAATAGAAGTATAGAAAGTACCTGTAAATGGGAACAGGAAGTTATTGATTTCAAATGGCTTTGCCACAGCTAAAGACATTTGTCATTCTGGTTGGAAATTCAGTTGTTACAGCTGCACAAAGACAGCAATAGTAAAAATAAATAGAAATAAATTATTAATAATAAGTGGTATATAAAAAGAATGACAAAGAATAGACAACAAATAAAAATAAAAAACTTTACTAAAACATACAATATACTGTAGGTATTTATTTTGTTTCTGTGCAAGAAAAATACTCAATACTTCTGACATAAAAGAAAATTGAACTTATTAAACTACATCTAGTATAATGAAAATCATTACGAAAATCTTCCTCTGGCATGGTGACATTCAAGGTATTCAAGGTGTTACGGTGTACTAATCTTACCATATGTCAAGATGCAAGAGGTCATTGTGGACATCATCTATTTCACTGTGAAAAAAACAATCAGAATATAGGAACATCATGAATTAAGTGGTCACCTCCATGACTCCATAGTGATCATTTCACAAAGATGACACTGTGCTGCACTAACAACTTTAATGTGAAACAAATAGAACCATGAATTAGGCATGTCACACATATCACAATGTTCAACTCTGCTAAAAGGTTAAACTGCTGTACTCACAACACAAAGTGCTCGTCCCACACTGGGTTGAGAGTCTCGGGCTTGACCTCAGTCACCTGGATACACCTGGCAGGTAACACCTCTTTGATGCTGGAGCGTTTCTCCAGCTTCTCCTTTCTCTTTCTAAAGCTGAACTTTCTCTCCTTCTTCTCCTCCGTCTCCCGTGGGCTCTGGCCCAGCAGGATTCCCAGCATGCAGTAGGGGTCGCTGTACCCTGGCGGGCCGCGGGGTGACACATAGAAAAGGTTATCACACACATACACACACACACAGCAAACTGTTAATATCACCCTGATGAAACTGCAGCAGTAAGAAGAGGGAAGGCTTTGGTCTCATTTGTGATTACAATCAGTGTCGTGTTGTCATGCTCATCAGTGTAAGGAGTGCGATGGTTGACGATGGGCTTATTTGACATGAATAGCACTTCACGTGGGAAGTAGCACCGGTAGTCAGCTGTGGCAGGCAGTAGTGACAAAAACCTGCAGCCATTTTTGCTGGAAAAAAACAGGAAGTCAAATCCTTAACAGATCTTGAGACTCCTTTTTATTCATCTTATGAATAGGTATTATACTGCCCTTGAAGTGGTTGCTGTGATGTTGTATGTGTGTAAGGACACATAATGTATATTGTGCATTATATGCATACTGTACTTGCATATAATTTCTTTCACGGAAATGCCATGCATATTCACCCTAACCTCATTCCCATCTCATATTAAAGAAATATCAGCAGCTTCACATTATGCAGCTGTTCAAAATAACATGCATTCTGTACATACATGGAGAGATGAAAAGAATAAGGTATGCATACAAGATATTCACACTAATGATGTATGTCAGACTCAATCTGAACATGGGGCTCCCCATTCAGATTTTATAGTATCCGAAAATGTTACGCTTAACTATAATGTATTCAGCTACTGAAGAGTGACAGTTTTCATGAACCAAACAATAAGTATCGTCTTAACACCACAAAAGGCACAAGCAGGTTGGACGGAATTCTACCCATCATGCATTGTAACATTACTGCTGGTCAAATCTGCGCAGATATGTATATAGATAGATATTAAGATACATTAAGATATTTCACAGAACCATTTTATTTCAAAGAGAAAGTAAATTGTTATCTTGTGCTTAAGATGTCTCACCATTTGCATCCTTGGCCATCAGGCTCCTTGCTTTCATGACAGAAACTCTCAAGGAAAAACTAGCTCGCTGTAAAAAAAAAAAAAAAAAAAAAAAGAAATGTTCATGTCTGTTCATGAGTACATTACAAGTTTTTTTTTTTAACATGACCCTTTCGCCGGCGTGATGGGTGACTCTAGAGTTAATAAGTGTCAGCATGCATTGTAGAGTAAGAATGTGAAGAATCAGTGGCTGCAATCTTAAATGCCGGCTTTGTCTCAAGGTAGAAAACAATTTTCCCATTGGAGGTCAGTTTAATGGCTAAATATTTTCACTCTGATAACAACATTTCCCACATTAAAAGTTAAAAAAAAAACTCTAAAGAGGAACTGGAAGAACATCTACATTTTCTCACTCATTGAGAAATTCTACTGCGCTATGGTAACCAGTGAAAGAGCAGTATGAGCCGGCTTGCGATCTGCAGGACTCAGGTGGATTGATTGCCATCAACAACAAGATGCATGCTGTAAAATTTTGGATTACATTTTTTTTTAAACAAAAGGTGTGCCACAGGGTTGTATTCTAGGTCCACTTTTATTCGTTATATAAAAATAAATGTTAGAAACAGTTGATGTTCTTGGCCTGTTTAAATCAAGCTACTTTTCACATTTGTTTGAAATTTACTGGACAAAAACAATTTTATTGGCAAATAAAAACCTCAACATCCAATTATTTGTTGTATAGCCAACAGTGAAATAATATTATGTCAAAAAGTCAACATTGACAGACTAGTGTACATTTTCCCCTTTTTTAGGGCATTTTCCAAAACACTGATGTCAGCTTCCACTGCCACAGTTCAACTGAAGGATACTGTCAAATGACAATATTTGAATGGAAAGTGACTTATGTACGAAGTGTCTTACCTTGGATTCTTGAACTTTTTGGAGAATGATGTCATGTTCCTCTTCGCCCATATCAAACGCCTTGAATGGTTACAAGAGTTACAAAAAAAACACTTTTTAATGCAGGGGAGATACTACAGATAAAATAGAAAAATCTTCCTCGGTCTATCTTATGAAATATGCAATCAATTGCATACATTTCCAGAACAATAATGTGAACCCTGGATAAAGCCAGGTTCAAAATTTAAAGTTATTTGCAGAGGGGATTTTGGATCTGTCTTTTTATCACTCCATAAATGAGAAAATACTGGCGACAGCCTTAAAAAATGGCCTATGTAAATGAGGCATTGAATTTTGGAAAAAAATCTACAGACACACATTTACAAAGTGCAGTAAAATAAACACCTAAACGTGAATTTTGGATGTTTTCTTTCCACTAGTCTGAAGACATGATAAGGAAGGAAAATAACCCAAAATCTCAAAATTGACTAAATAATGATTCTGCCTGGGTGTCATTCTAGAAACACTCTCTTGATACAATTCAAAATGCACTCCTATCCACTACAACAGCACTCAAACTAGGAACACAACTCAACTTGAGAAAAGATGACCACTCCAGACATAAGACGCTACAATCCTGAGCACGATTTTATTTGAATGGATGTAATATCACAGCTGTTGTATGTCAGTACACAGTGTGACTCGACTTTGATGTTTAATCATGTTTGAGCCACGAGCGTCTGCTCAGATTCTTACAGCCTACTCACAACAATAACACCCTCTATGAGTCTAGCAGCAGTGTTATTAACAGAGATTTAATAAAGCTCAGAAAATAGATTCTGTTTTTCTGAGATAGATCGATATATAGAATAGATAGATATATAAACACATAGATACCTTAAGAAGGTAACCAAACAGCTCTTCGTCACTTCTGACATGTTCAGGTGCAGGCACTCCCACCCGGTTGACCACAGTGTACACAGCCTCCTCATAAAGCAGGTCCAGCTACATGAAAACACACTCCGCTTAATAACAACACTTCAAAAATTAAAATTAAAAGCTTCTGTTCCTTTGCCTTCATGCTTTCTCCTCTGCTGCACATCAAAACCAGGGAGGGTTGTTATTGTGACTCTTAAAATGTAATCCCTGCAAAAATTAGATGAAAACAGAAAAGATAAGCTGACGCACCTCTGTTCTTCTGATTCTGTCAGGGATAAAGGCCTGGTCCACAAGCTCCTGGGGCGGCGGCACTGTGCAGGCCCCTCTTTGGCACTGTGAGGGGTCAGAAACGGTTCAAAATGCTTCCTTTTTTGTTTGACTTTTGTTCAAGTCGAGTAGTTTCTAATTTAGTGTTGGGCCTCCGTCAAAGGGTAACAAGATAAAGGGTTAACCCTTTTTTGGTTTATACATTTCATCCAACATTTCTTGGATGTGGGATGGAAGCTCTGGACGTGCTGAGAAACGAGCGGAAAACCCTTTTGATTCTTCACTGCTCCACATATGCACCAATCAACAGAGTGCAGTGTTTCTTAGGCACTGTTTAGACGAAGGCGATTTAGAAAGGAAACGCAAAAGTGGCGCTGTGTTCTCACTTTTTAATCCGCGCTTAGACAAGCATCTTTGGGGGGAAATCTGCGTGCATAAGGTGACGCAAAAGTGTGTGAATTTCAATATATTATAGGTATAGGTAGTGTAGTACTCTGGAGTCCAGGATCTCTGTATGCAAGTGTTTTAAATAAGTATGTTTTTGCATTTTTATTTTTCTTAATATTTGTTGTCTGATTTTTTTTACTGCTGCTGTCTTGGCCAGGTCTCCCTTGTAAAGGGATCTTTGCAATGTATTGTATTATAAAGGCTTTCATACGATTTTATGTAAAATATGAAACTGAAAAGTAACTGATAACTACAGCTGCCAAATGTATTGAAAAAAGTTCAGTATTTTCCTGAAGGGTAGTGGAGTAGAGTTCTTTCAACCACTACTGCCTATAGCCATTTTATCAATAGTGTACCAAACCAACATCTGAGGCTGGACGTTTACAATATGGAAAACATAGAAAATGTTATGTGGATCTTACTTATATTTCGATGACCCTTTGAATACATTCACTTGCTCTGAGCAAATATATAAATACAGCATCATTGCCTTATTAGCATTGGCAGCAGCTTGTCACAGCTGAGCTTCCAGTCTTCTGAGCACCCAACTCAACTCGGCCCTTCTGTCTATACACGTCACACGGCCCTGAATGACAGCACTGAATGAGGCCTACTCGCTATACAAATGTGTTTCAAGGGTGTAACAGATGGAAAGGTGGGAGTTGGGTGGGGGTTACCTCAGCCTGGGCAGCCCGCAGCATGTTCTCCTGCTTCTGAAGGATGGCATTCACACGCTCAAAGAACTCCAAGCTCTCCTCGGAAATCCTGCCAAGAAGAGGAAGCAGACTGACAAATTATCTCTAAATATAGATGAAATATTTGGAAAATATGTTTGTTTATGAGAAAAATAAAAAAGTGCAATGCCCGTTGTAGCCCTTATGGTAAACAGATACATAATCTCATCAGTGTAATATTTCTGTATGGTTATTACATTGGCGGGATCACACTGCATCTTGTTTACTGACACTTTGGACAAGTGCTGTCAATAAAGATGATCTTTTCCCTTTTGATGTCGAACTAGGCCTAGTGGACTCCATTGACTGCAGTTCAGCTCCACATTAGAATCAAACGACTCCTTTTTTCATGCAATAAGAAGGAAAGCTAGTTTGAACCAAAGCTCTTAGGAATCCAAAATGTCTGCACTCTGCATGAACCATGTTAATCTACTATGATGAGCAGGGCTGTGTGCAAAATGCAAATGATGTGTTCTGTGTCCTCCAGGTGTGAGTGAATCCCCGGACTCCCGCCTGCCCCAGTTGTCATGGTGATACAGACACATTCAGGGAGGGAGTAGCTGGCTAAATACCTTGGGAAATCCCCCCCACCACCACTTTCACCCTGACTTTCCAGCCCTCCCAAATCTCATGCCGGGCATCTTCCTCCCTGCCAGTATGGAGATCACTAGGGCAGCAGAGCTGTCGGGATCAGCCAAACCTAACTCCCTTCAGCTCCCAGCTTCTGTTTTCTTTGTCGTCTCTCAGAGCAAAACCCCATCACATTATACATATGAGCCATCCACAGAGGCCCAGTCACGCTCCTTTATTAGCATCATCACACCACAGCAGGCGTGTTGCAGCCCATCCCATCACCCACTGACTCTCGCCATGGTGGGGGAGCGGATGGCAAACCCCTGAGGTATTGATGAGCTCTAATGGCATTCATGCTGAGAGAGTTGGTCAGGTTTCAACTGGTGTCAACTTCAAAGGTGGATGTTCTCAGGTAAAACAGCTGAAATCTTTTATCAATGTCAGCCTTAATATAAAATATTCTCTCTCCTATTTTGAATAAAAATTAGACCACATCACAGTTTCTTAATCAGTCAGGATTTTTAGTAAAGGCAGCAATTACAGATTATCTTCATTAACCTTTGATCTGACAATTATTTTCTTGACTCTTTTGATTAATAATTAAAATATATATAAAAAATATATATATATAAAATATCAGAAAACTACAAAATGCTGATCAAACCATTGCAGAGCCCAAGTTGACATCTTTCAGATTGCTTGTTTTGCCTGAATAACAGTCCAAAACCAAAAGATATCACAAAATCTTGCAGTGACTTTTGGGTATTTTAACCTACATACATGACTTTAATAATCAGCATGATTGCTGGTTGATTCTAATCACCTAATCTAGACTCTCTTTAATCTCTGTAACTGTTTCAGGTCTACTCTGCAGTCCCTGTTTTGTCACAAAAGGATGGAGTTTAACCTTTGATTGTTAGCATTAAAACAACTTTGCAACAAAGATAAGCCTTCACTTTTCAGCCCCAATGGCTGTTTTTTTTAGATTTAGATGTTGCCAAATGCTGATCAAAACCTGAGCTGCTATTCTGATCTGAAACCCCATAGTCAGTGTTTGAAAGCTTGAAGCCACAAGCCGAGTCTACAATCTGTGAATGGCTCCACAAGCGAAGCCTGTTCTGCTGACAAGACATGGGAGGCTTTGTTTTCATTTGCAGATAAAGTACAAATAAGCTTCATTTGATTGGAATACTTGTGTTAAGAGACACTCAACTCCCTCAACATCCATCTTCAATCGTCCAGGACCTCTTTTCATTCAAAAATATGTCCCATTTTTTGTCCATCAGCTTGAGGATTTGACCAGACAGTCTGGGATCTTTTGTCAGTGCTTTGATGCAATGTGTTTATGTGCAAAAAGAATGCCCAAATAGAGCAAATCCAGTCAATCCTATTTGATGAATCTAAAGAAAACATGACGCTGATACCTTTCAACCTTTTTTGTACACACACACACACACACACACACAGAAAATAACAAACTGATTTGATGTTGCTAGGAAACAGTGCATTTTTTTTACTGTCATTTAATCCTAATTTGTTTTCAGAATTCATTCAATTTTGTTGTCTTATCTGGAGAGTAAATCTGAAGGGAAACAAATAAAAACATGAACACTGAACTTCTTCCATCTGCGAGAATATGTGTTTAAACGTGACTAATCGGGAGTGTGAGGGTGACAGCAACCCTTCACTTCCAACATCAACATAATATGGCACTGCATACATAGTAATTAATATTGCAGACATCACTGTTGTGTGCAGCATGAAAGGCAACTTGACGTCTGTATGCATTCAAATAAAAATAAGCAGATTTTAAAATGGGATTCATCATGGTTGTCAGTGCATAATATCAGCCAGTGGCTCATATCATAACAGAGGATCTCCATGACAAGGATCACCACTCAATAAACACACAAGACTGTTTGTTTTACACTAATTACATATTTGCTTAAGAATGTAATGTGGAGATACAATCGCAGAATCTCTCCATTCAATAACTCAAGCCTCTTGAACTGCTGACTGACAGAACATGAGCCTGGAGTGAAATTATTTTTTTAACTTGGGTATGTCTTATGTTCCTTATATTATATATTTTGGACAATATAGTGTAGTATCCGCTTAAGTATTGCTGAGCTAAAGGAAAATCACTCCTCTAACTGTAATACAAGTCTGAGCCTGTCAGCGGCAAAATCAAGGACTTCTACTGGATATACAGTTTATTGTCTGTCGCTATTTCCCTGTTTGATTGCAGCCCGGTTCACAGTGTCCAAAAAGGTCACAAACAGAATTACACAGGTAAATAGGATCCAGGTTGAAAAATAACAACATTCCCCTTTAACTTTCACCCCCTTGACATTTGAAACACATCTACAACTCAGTGTGCTGTACAAAAATGCCTCTTGGACAATAAAGGCCAACATAATGGACTTTTTGCTAATTTGCATGATGTGAAAAAAACAGGGATGTGAACTCTCCTTTTTGGATTTTGACTGTTTTGGCACCACATTTGGAATACTGCACTGCGTCCTGAACGTACACACCAAGTTTAGTTCACATCTGGAGGGAGCAAAAGGTAGGGCTTTTGAGTGTGTGCAATTATTGAAATGCTGCATACATTGTCATGATTAAAAAAGTATGTGATTAGTCTCACTCCTTCATTAAACAGACTTAAACAAGCTTAACTTGACTTTGCTCAGCTGTGTGAAGCCCAAAACTGTCTCACTGCTGCTTTAATTTTGGCAGTTGAGATGCTTTCTTCTGTTGACCAAGAAAGGGTATGAACCACTTGCGGCTATATTTAATAACTTCATTGCCTGCACATTAGGGTTTTCCTTTAATGTCATTCTGAATTGATTGGGTTATTCTGCATTAATTAAAAAATGAGAGCCTCAGTACAGTGTCACTGAGGAGTCAAATCCATTAAGGACACCGCAGCGAGCTCACAATTCACAGTAAAGTCAAGTGTGAAATATGAAGTCCATCGAGGTTGACAGAGATTTAAAAGAACAATAATAAACCAAAAATCTCTTGGGCTTTATGCTGTTTAACACCCAGTGACAGTGTCTTGTGCATTTTCACAGAACCAGCTCACATAAAAGGCGAAAATATAATTTGCTCTAACTGAATAAAAAAGTTCACCTCAAACATGCTGCTATCTGCTCTGAGAGCTCAGCTCTGATGGCCAACTGAATGACTGGGTCAACAACTGTAGACGTAGCAGCCCAAGTCTACCCAGCCTCATTTACAAATTCTCAATTAAAGCGCGAGTGCAGGCAGGTCAGCAGCAGTCTGAATGGATAACAAAGATCAACAGCCTGTCTCTAATGATGAGCGCTCAGGGTATGTGCACGGCTGAGACTCAGCGGGAAGGATGTAACACCAGGGAGCTGGCATGGGAAATGACAAAAAGGTGAGATACTGACAAATCACACTTTATTGAAGAACACATATAGGACCCTCCTGCAGCAGATTTTAATTAAATTGTGTTAAGAATAAAATAAAACATGCTAAATAGATAAAACTGAAGAAAAAAAAAAGAATCAAGAATATGCATTAAATAACGCACATGAAAAATTGTCACTTATTAGTCTTTCAAATCCAAAAATTTTCAGTGTTCAAGAAGGCATCTTAGGTTATCTTCCACGTTAAAAATAGACATGGTCGTCAGTACAAGTATAAGTTAACATGGGGGCAGCAGCCTGTATTAGGTTGCTATAGAAACCTCAGGTTCATACTATTACTTTTGGCTTCAGATGAAGCATCAAAACAAGACTGAAAAAAAACAAGATGACTGGTTTTACCTGTGCCACTTCATTTATTGCTATGAGGCAGAACAACTCTGGGAAAAAAACCTTCAATTGGGAAAAAAGGAAAAGGAATACACCTTAACAGAGATCAGACAAGATCATAACCAGGTTACAAAATCCACTATGCTCCTGTTTATTCACGCCCAAGATCACAGCGCTGTCAAGCCACGGATAACATGACATTAATCAACACATTACACAATATCATAAGAGAAACCTTGAAGATGCTGTACTTGAAAAACTGAATTATTTTTTCTAAAATATGATTTTGGGACAGCTGACATTTTGACTGTTCAATGACAGCATGAGGCTCGGTAATGTCTGATCAACAGTCCAAAACTCAAAGATATTCAATTTACTAGAATTTAAGATGAGGGAAAGCAAAAAGATCCTTACATGTAGGAAGGTGCAACTGTCAAATATTTGGTGATTTTGAAATGTTATTGAAATTATTACTCAATTACCTAAATCATCATCACTCATTTTCTTTTGATTGACTTCATGTAGTCCAATGTACCATTAACCCTGCATATCAGCTGGTGATATCACAAGATCATGCGCAAATCGCCAGATCACATATCACACGATAATCCATCTTGTCAGGTTCAGAGTAATGCGTTTGTGTTCAGAGCCACGGTGATCCGACCATTCAGCATCCTGTGAGGCGCTACTGGGGGGAGTACGAGGGGGTTGATGACGACACAGAGAGACAACTGTTAGTTCAAAACCAAGCCACCACCATAGTGACCACCATGCAGTTCGACCAGTGGCCACTAGGGGCAGGTTTCATAGTAGAGCGATTTCTCATTGTCCCCCATGTTAAACAGGCCGTTTCATAGCGTAATTAAAACTATTTAAGGCCTGGTACAAACAAAACATTCTAGTCTGTATGTTTAGGTCATATCTCCATGACAACACTGAGGGGGGTGAATTTTCTTGTGCCTGGCTAGTTTTTAGTTTGTCGGAGGTTAAAGTTTATGAATAATTAGGGGCGTGTCCTCGAGTGACAGCTAACCGCTGACCCTTACTTCTCCTCAGGTATACGTCAGACAGATGGACGTATCTCCCTCGCCCCAACGTTACATCAATGCACTTTTTTGGTAAGGGGAAATGAGGCTGAGTCAAAGTCTGACAAGACGGGTACTCCCATAGACGAGTCCGATTCAATCCAGTTCAGAGAACGGACCTCGGTGGGTATGCTACGTCCATTTTTTATACAGTCTATGTTCAAAACAAAATCTTTGTTTTCGCTCTTCTCCTGAGAGACTTTGACAGCTCGTAATAGTGAAATGGTTCATCTAATCCCCCGTCAGGTTTGTTTTGAAAGTGCCTGTCCTTTTCCGCAGTTTCCAGTGAAGGCTTCTCAGACTGTCTGATGAGTCAGGTTTATGTGCCATCTCAATGATATACAACGTTTAATCTATTTAGTTCTCTATTTATGGTTATTTACATATGAAACACATAAGTTAGCAAGTCACACGGGGAAGCCATATAATGTTATTATAGCTTTTATTATTGGCTTTTATATCGTTAAAGCAATGAGCAAGATTGGAACGTAAGGAAGCAATGTCATTATTTCATTTGGATGACAGTTTTCACTCTGATCCTTTTTGTCCATTTTGCATTAATGTTCTTGATAAAATTAGAAAATACCCATTTGTGAAATGTTTAATATACACAGTATATAAAATGAGGCTTTACCATGTGGTGATTTCATATATACTAGTTATTTATTGAATTACCAGAAAACGTGCTAAATCCAGATAAATACAGTATATCTCAATCAATATATGAAATTACTTATGTCAGGATGAAAGATTTTGGTCATATTGCCTTGCAATGTACCTGTAACTTTCATTAATGTTAAATTCAAACACAAAACACATCCATACATAAACTACAACACAAGGCGATTTGCTCTCCTGATTTATGATGCAGCGAGATGTCTACTCAAGCAAGAGTAGCAGCGTGCTGTACTAACGGTTCATTCTATATGTTGAAGGACGTGTGCGCATCAGAACCATATGGTGTTAACTGATGCAGAAGAAAGCAGCATTTCTGATCGTCTCAGAGCCTGACTGTGCATGTAATAGTGTAGTTGATGTGTCCTTGGGGGAGCGGCAGCTTGTGCATCGCTTGCTCACAGCAATACACAACTCTGGAATAAATGTCAAACACATTAAAACATTCTGTTGACAAGAAATAACCTGTGGCTCAAGTTGGACAGCCAGTGGACCACAAATGAGTAACAGATAAAAAAAAACCTGCTGTGGGCTCTGGTAATTTTACTTGTAGTTATCAATATAAAGCTGTTTTTAACCTTTTCCCGCCGCATATTTTAACAATACCGCAATAATACTGATAATCGTGATAACCATTCATACTGTTTCATCTGTACCAACAATCATTGTCCGACAGCAATACAGTGGTTGGCAATCTAAAAGGAAAAGCATCACAAGCTTCTTTTTAATATTATAAGTTCAGGCAAAACTTCTGCCACTCGGTGTGCCCGGAAGGATTGCAATTCAATTCAATCAGCATCAATACATTTTTTCTCAGTTAAACTCTGAATGACAGCACCCCCAGTAAAAAAAACAACTTTATTCCACGAATGCCACATCCATGAGAAAACATCAAACAAACCAGCATTCACAGTATTTGCAGTAGTGTGTATGTTTGCACTCCAGTGACTCACCTGCGAGGTAAGGGGTCAGGAGAGTGTGTGAGGGGGCTGCCGGCGGTAGGTGGCGGCTCCCTTCGGCTCCTCAGCGACTGGCTCCTCTGAACCTGCCTGAGCACACTACTCTTCAGGTCCAACAGCGTCGTCATGATCTTTCACTGCCACAACAGACACAAAGAGCAAGAGCGTTGTAATAAGACAGTCAAAATACATTTTGTTTCCGCTGTGGGACCATATTCATCATCATGTTTCTAGAAATACAGTTGGCCCATGGGATTCTTTTTGTCTAATCAGCTGCATAATCAGCCCCATTGTTCTTTTAACATAATTATACTTGTCCTCAGCAGAAGGTGTGTTCTATTACTGCCCGAGTCCGACTTATGCCGCGGGGGGTGCAATTTATCTTTCACCTTTTGGTCTGGTCAGTTCAGAGTTAATCAGCCTTTATTTTTGGGATCACACTTTGTACAAAATATACAAATCAGTAAGCCTTGCAGAGCTGAGAGCCACAAGAGCCCCGTAACAGCAATACCATAAAAAGAATCATCACTAAAATTAAATGGCCATGGTTTTGAAATGACTCCCCTGCATGTCTTAGTCATAGATCTCAAGCCTCTGCAGGGCAAAAAAGAGGATCTAATAACTATACCCCGAATATGTTGCAAAAACAGTTTCGTCAAAGCCAGATGATGCGAAAACAGAGAATTTTAGGGGTCAACAAAAGATTAAAGTGTACTGTACGTCGTTTAATAATGAAGCACTAGTGGTTAAATGAGAAGCATTTTCAGTCATCATTTATGAAGCTACCTGTACAGCAAATGTATTATAATACATAATTACCTCTTGGTGAAAATAGCTTTACAATAAATGCCAGTTTGATGTTTGCACTTGACTTGCAAAATGATTTAATTAAATAATTTCACAACAGGAAGTTGTGTGCGTGCGTGTGCTTATAAGTTAGCGTTATAAGTGGATTTCCGTACCCTTGGACATACAGTAGCCAGGCTAGCCGTTTCCAGTTTATATGCTAAGCTACGTTAGTCGACTGCTGGCTATAGAGCTTTATATTTATCAATATTTGGGTATGTATGATCTTCTCATCTAACACAAAGGATATGTGTTCATCCCAAAAGTAAATATCTTGCGTGCTTTGACCAACTTTTATGGACAAGATGTATCATAAGAAAACACCTTTGATAAATTCCTTTTCTATTTCAAAGAATTGAAGAACTTTTTCAAAATGTATTTTTCATTAATCCACCTGGGCCTAAAAGTCAGATTAATGAATGTGTATATGAACAAATAATGTATAAAAGCATTAACCAAAATTATTAAGCCTCTGAACAGGTGTTATTAGTTAGTTAGTTATTCTGGCTGATGAGGCCTCTGCTCAGGTTAAAAGTGGGCCAGAGATTGGGAATTTATGAGTTCATAAATCTCCATCTTCCAATAAGAATGAATCAATATGAAATTTGTCCCACCCTAACATGTCTCTGTAGTGACAGCTAGCGTTGGTGTAGGTGTGAGTCTGTGTATCTGTGTGCCTGCATGGCTGTGTGTGTTTATGTGAATGTGTGAATGAACGTATATACATTTGTATGTGTCTCTGTGCATGAGTGTGGGAGGGTTGGGTTCTTTTAATTTTCTTCTCCTGATTTTATTTGATGTTTCTCTTCTTCTGTACATCTCTGTAAGGCACTTTGCGATACTTTTCTGTATGAAAAGCGCCATATACTGTAAATAAAGGTTGATTTGATTTGATTTGATAATAGGTGCAACAAAGCTAAAAGGAGACTCAGAATGATGTCAATCAATTATAGTCTACACAGGCCCACAGGCCCTCTTCAGAAGAAGTCTAATCAGCCACATTAAGTGAAAACACCTGCGTGGGTGTTCAGAGGATTTACAATAGAAAGCAATTTAGGAGGGAATCGGACTACAGGCATTATATTCAACACAATACAATTAGGACTTTTAGAATATTTAACATACAGAAGCTTTTTACTTTGATCAGGCTTAACAGACACAATCTGAGCATTTGTAGATGAAGGATGTTGTGACTGTGAAATACGAATTTAGAAAAATTGGCCTATCTGGCAACCTCAGAGAGATTGGCTCTGTGTTGCTAAGCAATTTCCTGAGACCGAGCGGGTCGTTCTCATTGCCACTTGCCATAAAGTGAACTCTCATTTTGGCTTTATGGCATCTTTAAAGTATAAATGAATTATAAGACCTCATAATAATATTGTGCACTGTCAGTGCTTCTTTCAGTGAAAGGGCTATAGGACAAAAATAAACTGTTCTGTTAAGGGATGTTCAATGAAACTGTGCACGTCTGCATTTTCCCCAAAGTAAAGAAAGTAAAGGAGAAAGGTTAAGTAGGCAAACTTTACCGTTTCTTTGCAACATCAGTTGCTTTTATATCAGCTCAGTTTATCCTCTTAACAATGACTGAAGAGTCTGTAGGCACAGGATATCTTTTGTGTAACGAAATATGTTTTACTGGGAGTATTCTATGTAATTAACTCAAGGGTCACATCATTTGCACAAATATTGTTTTTGAGTGCAATGCCCCTTAAATTAACTTTTTATCAAAAGTCAGACACTGGACGCCATCATATGTCTTCAATGTATACCCTTTATGAGGATTTAATCCTGTAATCTCACGGGCGCCTATAAATACCTGCAGTTCAATATTTAAGTCGGTCATTACACCCTCACTGGAACAAAATACCTTTATTATCTGCCATATTTTTTAAGTACAACATAACATTTCAAGCCACAACGGCAGCAAGAATGTTTACAGTGCAGGTTACGTGTCGTTTCACTATTAATTACAAGTCAAAATGCATGGAAATTCCAGCAGCAAAACACTCACAATGCTCGCACATCTGCCTAGCAACCGAGGATGAGAGTAAAGCTCATATCAAATCAAAGAGTCTCTTTAACAGCATCAGTCATCATACATCGCCTTTGTCCCTGCTTGTCCAATTTACTGCATGTTAACTGTGATGTGAGCTCCTGAGAATCTGACTCCACCTCGATGTCTGAGAGTGTTTCGAAAACCCCGAACAGTCAGCATGCTGGTGAACAGCAGTGAAGAAAGAAGAGACTCAAAAAGAAGGGCCAGAAGAGGACAAAAGAAAGAGAGGCTTTGATTGATGGAAAAGTTGTTTCAAAAGACAGTCAGACAGTCTTTTCAATAGTTGACAGCTGACGTCTGTACATCTGTGTGAAGAAGAAGCAATGAACCCAAGTTGCTGTGAGCTTTTTCTGATTTTCCAAACAGCGAAAGACACAATAGTCACTGTTATTAACAAACTGTTATTAATCAATTTAATTCTTTTTTTTAATGCACTGTTAAAGGTTGCCTGTTTTGAATACCAATGCTTACACCAAATGGTTCCAATAGAAACATATTTGCCTGTATGACTGCTTTCATTTGGTGCTGCGGGCCAATTGCACAGAGAGCAGTGTGCAGTCAGCTTTCCAGCTCAGAGTAAGCCAAAAATTCATGGTACATCATTGGCTGAGCCAAAAGGAAAGTATGCTATCGATCCAGGAGGCTGATACCTGTTATCCACTTGGAGCATTCACACTCTACTCTATTAGACTGAAGTGTCTGAGCTCCTTCTCTGTCAGATATCATCAATGCATCATTCCCAAGTGAGAAACAGTTGGAATGTCCCCTTTTTATTGAAATAAAGTAAACTTACGATTTTCAATCAAAGGTTTTGGATGTCTAAACATTCAGCTGGCCAACTACTTGTCAACATAAAAACATGTCTTGTTGTATTGCTAGGAAGTATTGAAGTGACTGTGAGCACTTGCCTTGTGTGATGGATTCATTCTTGTGTTTTTTGAATGCCACTGCTAAATGTCTTGAGAAAAGGCTTGCTGGAAATATGTCAAATAAGGCATAATGGCTAAATTCAGTTACTTAGATTTGTCAACAGGTATAAGAACCAACAGGGTAAATGACAAAGTGACTGTGGGAGGGAATATTATATTTGTTCATGCATAATGCATAATATGTCAAACATTAAACAGTTACTTTGGAACCTAATAATGGTGTGTTCCATTAATGTTGGAAGTCCAAGGTCAGAATTGGGAATGACATCATGCCTGTGACCATGTTCCAGTTACAATGTCGGAAAAAACATTATATTTAACGGGTTAGTCAGGCTAGCCGTACTTTTTAGTGCCCAGTTTTGTGAGACTTTTTTAGCTCCTACTTCAAAGTAGGTACTCGTCATGCAAAAAAGGAACTACTAGCCAGCCATCTGCTAGATAGCTAGCTAGTATGCTAATTCCACCACATTTTCATGCCACACTGGTTACAGAAAATGAGCAGAACAGCGGGCTTGTGCTGCCAACTCATTCCTCCCCGCTGCGTTGACGGCTAGCTAATTAGCCAGCACCTAGAGGACAGGCTGGCTGTAGCATGCCTGCGATAGGGAGCGGAGGGACCGCCTTCAGTGTTCCTACTGCCAGTGCAAATGCAAACAATAGAAACAGCCAATAAGGTACACAGTTCCTCTCAGGGAGTCCCCAGAACAGTTTTGTCTAAAAAATGCTTAAAGCTTTGTCTTAAGTTTTGTATTTTGTTACATAAATCAAATGTGCAGGTCCAGTTTTTGGAATAGGGAAGATTTACCATTTCAATACCTTTTCTACTCATTTGATTTCAATAAGGTTGAAGGAAAATCAAAACATCTATTTAAATAAGGAAACTTCAGAGGATTTTCAAATGATTATTTTTTTATAAAAACAACAGTACTTTGGCCAAAGAAAATGTCAAGGAATCATAATGGTTAATCAATTTTAGTGATGATTTGATTCAGGCAGTGTTATTTTTCTTATTCATACTATATATTTTATGTAATATTCTCAACACTACTGATTTTGTAAAGGTGAGACGTTGTTTTATGATCTACTTACTGGATGACTTCTATTTGACAACGCTATGCTCTCTTCATGACATCTTTAAAAGGCTGTGCAGCCGAAATACCTGAGGCAGGTTTTCTCGCTGTGGTAAACAGGAAAAATGTTCCAAACAAACCTGCTCGGGCATCACTTCATATCAACTACATGCAGGCACATGCTGACAGCTAACAGCCACCACAGAGCAGCTGTCTCCCAGGTGAACCCATTTCAACTACGGGAGTGAATCTCTCCCAACTGGATTTCCCTCTGTCTCAGCCGTCAACCCATAGTGACAAAACGGGTAGACGTGCAACTGCCGGTGGGGCACCGGCTGCTGAGGAAACACTGTCAAAGCCAAGAAAATACCTTTCTTGCTACATTGGTGATGAACTCGTGCCTGGAAACACTTGCTCACCAATGTCTCTCTCCTGTGAGAACCAATGAGCCTGGCAGCCAAAGGCGCCTTGCTGATAGGGATGGAGTGTCTCTATGGTAACAGCAGAGGAAATGGAGCTGGTAAATACAGGTAAATGGAATTCTACAAAGTCTCAAAAAAAGACCCTTGGTGTAAAATTGAATGTCGTCCCTTTTATATAGTAAAACATGGTGAGAATTATATATACATATACAGTTTATATGTAGTAGTGAAACAGTCTGAACAGGCCACAATCTAACACAACTGATTATTGTAATCACTGTTTAACCTATTCCTTATTCACATTTATTTTCTGTGTGATGTTTCCAGTCAGACCTCCGAGAAAAGATGGCATAATATATTAATATATTTATATTTTAATCAATAGAGCAACAATGTGTTCTGCACCAGTAGGCTATTAACAGCTTCAAACAGACACCTCAAGATCAGTGTTTGCAAGGTTTTCAGTAACACACCTTTCTAAGTCATTAGTCTTTGGCTGCTGAGTACTCCAAGTGTCAGTTTGAGCGTGGAAGCTTCATCCTTTAGAGTGTTATTGAGTGTTTCATATGTGAAGAGACGGAGAGAGAGAGAGAGAGAGAGAGAGAGAGAGAGAGAGAGAGAGAGAGAGAGGGAGGGAGGGAGAGAGAGAGAGAGAGAGAAACAGAGAGGAGGGGGAGATTATCATTTTCTACATGTCTTTGTTTTACAATCAATGTCAGCGGAATCAAAGGGAAATATTAACCGTCTCCTTCTATGATGACATTGACAGTCTGTGTAATTGAATAAAAGAAGACAAGAACGTTTTGAACTTAATTCAGTCTGAGGGGATACTGTTTCAAATCATGACTGTAAGTAGATTATTCTGTAGCGCTAATGTTAAAATGCATGACTATTATAACCTTTAGGACGGAAGCAAGAGCCTCATCATCTGCCATCAATGTTATGTGACTGCGTGACATATGGATGGATAAATGGATCCAGCTGCCAGTTCTGTGTCAAATCTTTAACAACCTTTACAGTGGAATGGATGTGGAAAAGTGTAGATGTAGATAACACATAATCTATAATCCAGCAGGCGCTGGCCCAAAGAAACACAGTGCATCAGGCTTGCTATTCCCAAAAGCTCCCGGTGTCTAGGTTGTCAAGTCACAACATGACAGCCACTTTGGCTTGGAAATTGATTACCACGGAAAATCCCAGGAATTGATGGTTGGGAGCTTTTGTCAAACGCATCTGTCTGCACCACAGCCAGAAATTACTGACAGCCACGCACAAAATATAAAACTTAAACAATGGCACCAAGCTTGCTCATTTTTACTAGAGATAATACATAATTTATTCCCCCGAAGAACACTCACTCCAGCAGAAAAACTGCGGTCAAAAATAGCAACCATAGACTCTTTATACAAAGGAAATAATGCCACCTCCAGTTTACGCAAAAACATCAATCTGCTTCTACAAGACACTCAACACAAGTGATGCTCTGAAGTCATACAACTGCTCACACACTATAATTAATGCTGTACTTCTGAGCCCAACTGCTGCATTACCATAACCTCTGTATGACGTCTCTTTGAATGTGTGACAAAAGGGAAACACTGGGGAAGTGATTTTTTTTTTCATACAGAAAAAATTACAGATTTTTGACCACTGCTCTTCTTTATGACAAATGGACTCATAATGCTTAGTGCAACATGGAGTAATAACTTGCATCAGCCATCTTATTTAGAGAGGATGAGAAAGCCACACAGATACAGACATTAACAATGATTTTGTCCAGCACATGCCAACCACAGCTCGTTTTCTATCAGACACACAGGTGATGAACGATAAAAGTTAATGCTTTTGAAAACCCTTTTAATCTGCTGCACGTGTAATTATTGTCAATATTAAAAGCACAGGTAAATTACAGGCTCGGAATTGCTGTCACTGGGAGAAAAGATAATTCTAGCCGAGAAGTCTTTGTGTGTGTGTGTGTGATTGAGAGAGAGAGAGAGAGAGAGAGAGAGAGAGAGAGAGAGAGAGAGAGAGAGAGAGAGAGAGAGAGAGAGAGAGAGAGAGAGAGAGCTCCATGAACATCTCCAAAGCACAAAATTGATTTATACACAGTGTGAAGCTAAGCAAGCATAATGTGTCAGCTGCTGAAAGGGTTGAGATCACATCAAGACCAATAGGCTTTTATTTTCTCGTACTTCTTATTTTAAAGCACATATCCTAATACTACCAATGTTTTTTTGTTGTTGTTTTGCATTCAGAGTAAACTGAAATCCTATAAAGGCCAACTTCACTTCATCTTTATCTGATGTGATGCTGCTGTTATACCTGGTTATTGATGGGCGCGGGGCATTTCTAGCTTTTGAAATGTACAGAGTAATATCAATACAGGGAGCAGAGAGCATTAAAAAAATGGTAAAACTATAAATCAGCTCACCAAAACCTTACTCACCTGTCCAGTTTTGGAGAAGTCAATGCTATGTAACATTTTTACTGACATTAACTTTCAGTGCTTGTCTGCCAGAATCTGGTTTCACACAGACACAATTTTAAGCTGCTGATCAGGTTTCCAGCATTGTATTTAAGATCTTTACACTGAACAGATTGGGAACTTTTGGCCACGACACGCACATATTGTCGCATTTATGATCTTTCTCCGCACAAAAAAAAGTGCATCAGATGTGAGCTCGTGGGGCTTCACCGTGTGCCAACCATAGCATCATTCCTGCAATGATATTATCTGGGTATCAACAGAACTTTATCCTCCATCAAAAAGACTCATTTCAAATGATTTTCAACTGCAGGGAATTCAGATCAACAGGTGGCAATGAACCAACCTCCTAAATAATAACAGCAGAGCGGATGCATGCTTCTGCTTTCATTACTCTAAACCGAAGACGTTATCTTTTCATGATGTTAAATGCTTCAAAAAATCCAGCTCACCTGTGTCTCCTGACAGTTTTCCAGTGAGGAATGTTTTGACGGCCGTGTGTGTGTGTGTGTGTCAGAGTTCCTGAGAATCAAAGCTCCGATCGCTGCAGCAGCAGGACGCAGTTTTACTGTGCGGACGAGGCGCAATCAACTTCGTGGAAAAAAACAACGTTTGGGTGTTTTTCTTGCGATACGCGACAGATAAAAGCTCATTTTGGTCCTTCCAAATGCTTCCTGAGCGCAAGCTCCGCCGATGCTCACCCAAATATGGCCATAGGAAGTGAAGCGACACTTCAACGCCCTTCTACTGCTGTCGGAAATATCGCAATTGTGAGTTGACCGCACGACAACAGACGGTTGAGGCTAAATGCAACACGGGAAAATGTATTTTTTTTATTATTATAAAGAGACCCCTTAGTTATGACGCGAAGAGGCGGAGCTGTGAGGACAAGTGCCTGTTAAAGTCATATTTTAAAATCTAGGGCTAAATTCCAAATGCCTGCTTTTCTTTCCTTTCAGCCTGAAGGCTCCTGCAGCTGTCTATAGTGTGCACTGCTGCTTGCATAGGCTACTACTTCTTCTAAACATTGACTTTGGCCCTCTGGCTGCACAAAGGATTGTGGATCAGAATGGTCAGAATAGTCAGAAAGGCATGTTGGGTTGCATAGTTAATGCAAAACAAGGCTTGGTGATAATGCATTCTGCATTTTACATACTATGTATTGGGACATCCAGCATATTTTTCTGGCTAATACAATGGTAGTATGGGTACTGAAAGGCAGGGTAAGTGTAGACTGCTGACCGTTATGGTACTTGTGGCCTGGGCCTATTGTTACTGTTTTTACTCTCATTACATACCCGGACGTATCTGTAGCCATGGCATACAGTGTGTGCTGTTTCTAAATTCTCCTGATGAAAAAAGTGACTTCACATGACATGATGAATTAGACAATTTTCCAAAAAGTGAAAAGAAATAAAAAAGCAAGTTGAACTTGGTGAAGAGATGTCTTTGTCTTTTGCTAAACAAAAATGTATTAAAATGCGGATTAAAAAAAGGTTTATTATATTATAATTCTTTTGTGGTCAGATCTATTGGCTACATGCTATAAGTACAGAAATGAAACAGCTAAAGTAAACAATAATAGCCTATTTAGACAACCTGGCCAGGAGAGGATGAGCGCAATATTGGCATTACTTTTTTTCACATGATCAAGGTTAATATTTAAAGAGACTTTTTTGCAATTAAAAAGATAGGCAACATATTGTAAAGGTTTCAATTTGATTTCAAATAAACTGCTGTACATAGTAATTTCACTTGACTATTATTTCATCAAAACCTCAGTAGCCTAAAGGTAGGCTATTTTCTCTGCATGCAGTTGATTATTGATGGAATTCAATTAAAATTGGGAATTTACGATGGGCACTTGAAAGCATCATTTGACTGTTGCTGAGGGATGTCTCCGAGAAAAATCCCCTCAGCGATGGAGGGAGCAGGTTCAGCTGTCACTCACACTGAGATTCATGTACTTTTACTTTGTTCTGCCTAATGAGCTCATCTACTGCTTTAATACCACACACACACACACACACACACACACACACACACACACACACACACACACACACACACACACACACACACACACACACATATTTGGACAGGATCTCAATATGTTAATGCATACTTTGGGCACCATGAAGCTAATAGTAATTAAAACTGTGCTTACTGTCTATTTTAATTATATAGCCGATAACATTAAACATGACACAATTATATTATACCGCACTACACAATGGACAGGCTACATGCAGGTGTATAATATAAATTAAATCATGTGGGTTTCCACTCAAAAAGAAAGATCAGAGAGACTAGAGGGACTGCCCCAAAGACTGCTGTTTCATTGTATATGTTCACCGTGTATTATTAAGCATTAATAGCCTGCATATGAACTATTGTTTCCTACTTCTTAATAGAGAATTAAGCATGGGATTCATATCTAAATAGTGGGGAAAGTGCATCATTTTCTTTATGCTACTTGTGTTGATTGGACACTTACATGTTCCGTGTCAGTGCTTCATTGAATGGCACTTTTACAGTAATATTTTCAGCACATGCAAATAAGGTGGATCAGATGATAAACAGCATTTCAAAGCCCTTGTATCATAGGACATGTCAGACACTTTCTCACTCAACTGTTTGCACATTAGGAGACATGAAGGAAAGGGCATCTGCACAAATGCTTTAAATAGAAAGAGGAACAATAATTATATGCTTGTAGGGTAGAGGTGCCTCACTCTAAGCATAGAAATTATTTCACACATGGCCATTATAACAGATGCTGCAGTCAGGCACCATCTCATAGCAAAGGACTGACAATTCATGAATGGAACCCTTCATCAGCATCAACAGAGTCAAAGCTTATCAACACCTTGCGATTAGTTAGTTTCCTTATCACTGTTTACCTACAATAATCTACACAGGAGCCTGTTCTGCAGCTTTCATTGTGACCTGGATGATGTGGAACAATTGAAATACTAAGAGTGAAATTTGTTTTCTAATGCTCAGATAACAATGAATCAATTCTGATCTGTTATTTGGAAATAATGTAGCATGGTATTGTGAATCCCTTCTGCAAACCTCAGGCTATTAGAAAAGGTTTTATAGCAATTTTGGACATTTTGTCTTGACAATCACATGAAAAATATGACCACAGTTCAGCTCTATGTTGGGCAAATGCATATGAGATATGAGATAATAGCCGCAGTTCAAAATTAATCCTACATCCATTGCTTTTCAGTGATATTCAGTGATAATCACTTGATCCTTTGGTGGCTCGTGATTGGATAACTGTCAATGTTAAAGGCTTGGGTTGTTTGTTTTTTAACTTTGTTCGGTGTTTTCTCAATGCATATTAATTTCCTCTTGTGACTGATTGCGAGTGCCTCCTGAGCTGAACGAGGAGGAAATAAAATGAAAAAGACAGACGAGGAGTCTAAAGCTTGAGTCTGGAGAATTACACCAGAAACCGTCTCTAATTCACTAATGAGGAGGGGAAAAAATACGTCTCTCTGATTTTGATGTGTTTTGACATATTTTTAAAATCTCAGCAAAACTGAACAGAAGGATTTTCCTCCGTTGAGTGATAAGGAAAATGTGACCCTTTGCTGCGTTTCCATGGACACATCTTTAGAGAATGTCCCCAGCTGGCCCAAGTGTTGACAGCAAATAACAAGTGAAGGATTAAGTTATAACCAAGACCAAAGAAAAATTGACTTTCAAGTCTAACACCTAATTTGATCAAAGTCCAGCTTTGACTAAATGGAACAATTACAGTAAGTGTTTTTTTTAATATGTTTACTTGTGTTTGTTTCTTTTGTAATTGTGTTGATTGATTTAAATGATGGATTACTTATTTGATGCACTCCAATCATATCAAGAAAACAGTAGCCTACCAATCAATGTCAAGTAACTGCACTTTCTTACCTTCCACAAGACACACTTCAATTTTTTGAGACATTTAAAGGTCATTCACTGTGTTAATTATTTTCTTTTCTTTTGTACATTTGAGATGTTCCAAACCAGTATAGAGAAGACAAGTGTATTGTAAATTGCCTCAGCTATATCGCCCTATAAGTGGAATTGGCTGAATAAGCATATGTAAACTGAATGCCTCCAAATGGAACCTGTATTTACCATCCACTGTAGGCTACACATCAATACAGAGCAACCGTTGATCCTGCTGACATTTAAATTAGAACTCAACCCCAACCCTGCAAATTAAACAACCAAGGCAGCAACATGTTTCCATGTGTTTCCGCTCAGATTTGACCAACTTTGTTCAGTGAGGAGCAGCACAAAGCTGTTTTCAAATCTTCAAAAGTAGCAGTACATATGCTCAGAAAAGACAGAGGGTTTCCGGGGCATGCACAGCCAGCCAGTGGTAAGTAGTAAAATCCTCAGTGTTTGGCGCCCACTATCACTAATACTTTAGAAGCTGCAGCACAAATACATCTGGATGCATTTTGGGGCAAACAAATCACCGTCATGCATCAATCTGGTTTTCATCAACATGTATTGATCCCTGCGTATGCCAAGATTGTTGGCTCACTCTCACAATGACATCAGACAGAGGTCCATCTCTACACAATAAAACGGTGTGCCAATCAGTGTTACTTAGTGTTTACATATCATCCCATCAGTGAGAACAAGCAGCTAATCAGAACAACACAATACAATTGTCACTATGGACATGATGAGTGTAACCACAGCACCATTTCTCTTAACACACTCTCTTCAATCAAGTGATGAAACAAGCAATTATACAACAGCATCATATGACGTTGTCATTTATTCATTCATCTTCAACCGCTTATCCCAGGGTCGGGGTCACGGGGCTGGAGCCGATCGCAGCTGACATCGGGCGTGAGGCCGGGTACACCCTGGACAGACGCCAGTCTATTGCAGGGCACATAGAGACGAAGAGAGACAGACAACCATTCACACCTAAGGGCAATTTTTTTTTTTAGAGTCATCAATTAACCTAACACGTGCATGTCTTTGGATTGTGGGAGGAAACCAGAGTACCCGGAGAAAACCCATGCAGAGAACATGCAAACTCCACACAGAAAGGCCCAGGCTGGGATGCGAGCCTGCAACCTTCTCGCTGTGAGGCGACAGTGCTAACCACTACACCACCGTGTAGCCCATAAGACATTTTCAGCACCATCAAACATTACTTGCATACTCACAATATGCTGCATACTGACTTTCTCTTCATCACAATTTGCAAAGATGTTTTATTAACATGCTCATCAGAATTTCACCTGATTATCACAAGAAATAAAACTGAAAATAGTCACACCACATAATATCTGAACATTTCAGTGTCAATTGGATGCTACCTTGAGAAGATAATAAAAGACAAGTACAAAGTCTATTGGCATCATTAAATCCTTGTTCTATTCGTGAGTGTATTTTCTCTTTTTTAACTATCTTTATCCATCTCCTCCACCCGCTTAAATGAAAAGGACACGTATTATAAGCATATTGTCTATTCAAAGGGATGACTAATTAGGATTAAAACGCCCCTGCCATTAAGGCGGAAATGTTCTGACTATCTTGTTTCATATTTAAGATGTGCAAAGGCATGGACAAACAGTAGTGCACTTACACTTCTATAAGAACTGATGAGGTACTCAATATCTAGACTCATTGTGCCTCCCTCAGGCGGAAGAATGAACTAACAAAGAGCAGTGTAAAAACATTTACCTTTTTTATTCTCGCGTTTCTTTCTTATTTGTAATAATTTTGTTTTTGTTTTGACAAATAAATGGAAATCGTTGATTTAGCCTCAGATCGCTGTAAATTTCTGCTCCAGAACATGGGCTAATTTAAAAGAAAATGGGCAAAAATTGTGATTTGCTTATCCTCCACATTTTCACTCAGAAGATTGCAGCTGTAAAAAACTAAAAGCCGACTCAGGGTGGATCACAGCTACCTCTGTCCCTATAGGTGTATTACCTATGCATGCCTACCTACCTAGTATAAAAAGCAGAAACAAATACCTGAAACGTTGTATAGTGAAAGCTGTAGGGCTATAATGTGCATGTATGAACACTTGAAAGTTATAGTGGTGCATTTAAATAATCTTATTATTTACAATGCAGGTTTAAATGAGAGAAATACCACCAGTGATGGAGAGCTGGACTTATGTTTGTGCACTGGGTTAACCTTCATGGGCACTACAGTACATCTCCTACAAAGGCAATTTACAAGAATATTGGGACGATAATCTACATTTTAAAAGCCATCTATTGGAAGGTAATGCATTGCAAAGACATACAACAAGCATGTTCTATTTATACATATTGGTATCTGTGAAGTTTACAATGAGGCTTATGCAGCTGTTAAAAAGAGAACTTTTGTATTATTTTTCAGCTAGAGCGTCACACTTTACAAAGCCAAAAAGGACATTTTGCAAGAGGAGCTCCAAATAACAGCAGATATTATCCAAAATGAATCTACACATATCTTGCCCCAGTTTACGGGTACATTCACATTTCCAAAACAGACGAATAACAGTCTGGGAGTCACAAAAGGCACACTTCAGATCTAGATCAACATTTGAATTTGATAAAGAAGGATTTAATTGGGTCACATCTATGAATAATTTTAAATTACACTTCTTTCACCTTATTAACCTTAAACATTTTCCCCAACATAAGTTATTAACACGACTATTCCAGTAAAACATTACAGGAGAAACAGAGGTAACATTTCTAGGTGTACTCTCTTCCAGTCCAGTAGGGGGCGATGACGTAGTTGTAAACCGCCTCACCAGCAGCCTGCCAACACAAACAAGAAGAAGAAACCGAAGAAGAAGAAGTTAAACGATTCTGTAGCTTTAGCCCGAATGTGCCTCCAAATATGTGACAAATGGGAGGTTAACCACATTTCGGACACACTCTCTGCTTAAACTGCCATCACTTGCAAAAACCATGGAGGACTATCAGTTCCTGTTGGACATGAACATTTCGACCGAAAAGGACTGTTGCTGTTTCTGCTGCTCTTGTTGTTATTGTAGCTACCGCTAGCGTTAGCCAATTAGCTAACACTGTTGTATTCGCTCCCAGCGTAACCGATGTTGATTCACTGGTGCGGAGCAGTGCACCGCAACAACAAGGTAACTCTGGAGCAACTTGCAGGCACCAACAACGGACCTTAGCGATGTTTATTTTACGCTTCATAACTCATTAGCTAATTGACCATAGCCGGTATTTTGGGCAAGGTTGTTGTGCGCGATATGCTAACGTTATTTGACAAATGAAAGTAAACATCTAAGTTACAGCGGCATGCATAATGTCATTACCAGCTAAGGTCAGCTAAAACACTAACGCTGCCAGCAGTTTTTGCTGTCTGCAGGTTTGGAGATGGAGCAGCAGAAAGCAGCCAGCGTGTTGCCCCTCGTTCTTAATAGCACATCTGCCTGAGTTGTAACGCATGTGAAAAGAAAAAAACATGTCTTGCAAAGCCGCAACCAAGGACAAGAAGTCGAGCTTCAGTAAGAAGCTGTTCAGGCGAGGATCCGTGCGCTCTGTTGGCAGTTTTATGAGCAGAGTCCTGAGGACACTCACTGCGTTATCACACTTTGGATCTGAAGTGCAAACAGAAGATGACAAAGATGATGGAGGATTTTCCACTTTTAAATCTGGTAGTAAAGATGTGCCCATGGATGATGGGGACCTCGCGGGGTTTCTGTCTGGAGAGAGGGTTCCTGGAGTGTCAGGTCTCAAAAACCACGGGAATACCTGCTTCATGAATGCAATTCTGCAGTGTCTCAGTAACACTGAACTCTTTGCTGAGTACCTCGTTTTGGAACACTACAAAGGCGAGGAGCCGGATGAGGACAAACCAAAGACAAATGGCCTACTTCTGCAGAGGAAGGGTCCTCTGGCCAAAGGGGAAGTTACTGAGCAACTGTCAGGACTTGTGCGGGCTTTATGGACTTTTGAGTATACCCCGCAGCATAGCAGGGATTTTAAGGTAAATGTATTATCAGTGTAAGGATGGTTTCCTGTTAAGAAAAAATCCATAGCCAATGCATGCTGAAAATGCCAGTGCTACTCAACACTACAAAAATTATGTTTAGGATCTGAAGCTTCATGATCATCATATTAAAGTTGACTTAATGATAAACAGTGCTGAGATTTTGACCTTGCAGGCCTTGTAACCTTTGAACCATGCTGTTTGTTGCAGAATGCTGTGTCAAAGAATGCTACCCAGTTCAAAGGGCATGCCCAACATGATGCTCAGGAGTTTCTGCTGTGGCTGCTGGACAGAGTACACGAGGACCTCAACACAGTCAACCCCAACATCAGGCCCGCTATAAAGGTGTGTTTACAGCCTTGTGGGGGTTATTATTGGCATAGTTTGGTGTCTTATCAAAAAACAGTGATTGCATTTGGAACACTTCCCTCCTTTTTACTCAGCCATACAGGTCTTGGTGTCCGGAAAACTGTAATTTCCAGGTTTTTTTTGTTACATTGTATTATAACTGACAGGTTTTCAAATGATTCTGGTCACCCATGCATTTCACAAGTAAGCTGCTTTCACAGGCCTGCTAAGCTGGGCTTGCCTGGTCTTGTTTCCTCTTGATTCCCTGAAGCTAGTTGAGAACAACAGAATATATGAAGGCCATATGGCTTTCACAATAGTTTAAAAAAAACCTGATAGACTGCGGTTATTTATGACTTTTAAATCTGACATGTAAAACCTGTTTGTTGTTGCCCAGCCACCTATTGAAGAAGACGATCAAAGCTTAGAGGGGCCATCTCCTCCCCTCTCTGCTGGGTCATTTGTACAAGAACTTTTTCAGGCTCAGTACAGGTAGGCTTTACGTCCAGTAAAACATCCATGTTTTTCAAGTATAGCCATACTATCTTTCTACTATATTATGATATTACATTTTTTCCCCAACAGATCTTCTCTTACTTGCCCACATTGCCAAAAGCAGAGCAATACATTTGACCCCTTCCTCTGCATTTCCTTACCGATCCCACTGCCACACACAAGGTCAGTTACTCTCTTGAGCTGTGCTACAGCATGAGGCGTGATCAGTTGACGGTGACAGGTTTTTACATGTTCATGACAAATTATGACAGGTTTATACAAATAGTTACCTGGTCATAAGTAAAGTACCATAGGTACAAACAGTTCTACCTATTTTTCTACAATCTAAGCAAGCACAATGTATTAAAGTTCTTCTAAGGGATGCCATTCAGGTTTAGAAGAACCTCAAGCAAATAACAGCATGTGTTGTTACAGAAGAAGGAATGTAACCTGGCGTGTTAGGAGTGCGGAGTTGAGAGTGCAGGGGGAGCAGCAAACAGGCTTGGGAGGAGTGTGCAGTTTCAAACCAAAACAACATTGTGTTAATTTAGGGGTGTCTTCAGTTCAGAACAATAAATCTCAGACAAAAATGTGAAGTAGAGGGAATTAAGCTTACAGATATACACTATAATGAATGTCACAATTGCTTTAAAGCATGGGAAACCCTGCTTAGCATAGTCAGAATGTTTATCTGTGTTAACTGTTGTTTTTGCCAGGCCCCTGTATGTGACAGTGGTCTACCAGGGGAAGTACTCTCACTGTATGAGGATTGGAGTTGCTGTTCCCCTCAACAGCACCGTCTATCGCCTCAGAGATGCTGTGTCACGTGAGACCAAGATCCCAGTGGACCAGGTGCTATTCCTGTCTCTTATCAGCTCAGGGTCTGACACAGTGAGACTATGTTACAGTCACACAATGTTAGCTCACTGCTCCTTAAGCCAGTTCTACATCGGAACAGTAGTTTGTCATAACTCCTGGTATGAAGTTGGCTCAATATACAAAGCAACATTTATTAAACAACTGAGTGCAAACATTGCTTAAAGCTGGCAGGATGACAATGCCACAAGAGTAGGCTAAAAGTAAAAGGAGGTAAAGCAGGATGAATATATTGTGATAACTATTTTTAAATGTACTCTTTTCTTCTCTTTCAGTTTGTTTTGACTGAAATGTACTTTGATGGTTTCCATCGTTCATTTTGTGATGATGATGATGATCTTGACATCATTCAAGAGAGTGATTCCATATTTGCCTTTGAGACACCAGAGACCTTCAAACTGGAAAACATACGCACAAAAAGAGGTAGATCCTACTTAATATCATTTTGCAAATATTCAGCTTTTTCCACATTTAATTACTAGAAAGGAAATCTATCAAGATTTGTTTTTATGTTTCACAGGAAGTCTTCTGGCAAACCTGAATCATAACAACTTGAAGTACGGGTCAGAAATTAGCAGGACTCCATCTTTCATGCAAGGAGCCATGACTCCTTTAACTGCATCACCTAATAAAAACCAGGGACCAGAAAAAATTATCCTTCTGGTGTCTAACAGGGCTTGTACTGGCCACCAAGGAAAGAGGTACTACAATCCCAATATTCTATATTCTGTGATGCTAAAATGTCCTCACGTGCCCTTTTCTCATTTACGTGTCAGTAATAAAGATTGCAGTATCATTATAACATAATATCCAGTTTCTGGTACTTCTGAGAAATTATAGTAATGGGTTAACGGTCTATTGGTGTTGTTCAACACTTCCTGGAAAAATTGACAATGACCAACAAAGTACATTATGTTGTTTTAGGTTTGGACTGCCTTTTGTACTGTACATGGAGCGCACTGTGACCTGGGATGCTCTACAGAAAGAGATCCTGGAGAAAATGCGTCATCTTTTGAGGCCAGGGGTCTACATTCAGGTAGGAAGAGCAAAGCAGTTTGTCATTGCAGTATATAAGTTGGCGCTACACACAATAAGCTGGTTTAAAAAGTGTTTTAATGGGCATCCCTGTTGTTTTTCTAATTACACCTGTTTAATAAGCCCAACCTACTGCTCTCACAATGCTAACAACTGTGTTTCTGTACAGGTTGGACCTTTCAGTCTTCGGGTGGTCGGAGTTGTTGGTATTACCTACCTCCTTCCTCAAGATGAGCGACCACTGTGTCACCCCACTGTGGAAAGGTCAGTTATACCTGGGGTAGCCAGTTTATAGTTGGCCTACTTGGTCAAAGAAATCCATAATAACCTTTCATCATATTCTAATTCAAGTGTTAGTAGGTTATGGGGTGAGGTAAAAAGGACCTCCATCTCATACATTAACTTTTGCACACATGACTCATTAGATCTTTTCCTCTCATAGGCCTGCTTAGGTGACATGCCCTAACATGATTCTGACTGTTTGTTAAATGCCAGTTTAGCATGTTTGGTTCCTACGTAAGTTTTCAACAATGAAACGAGTTACAACATTGTTGCTGAATAGAGGTGCATTATCGAAGTTGTTGTGATTGATCATTTCATAACAACTAAACTGTCTCTGAATATATTGTTGTTTTGCACACAATTCTATAACCTAAAAGGTATATGTTAACTTTTAACTTACATATGCTCTTTTAGAGTGAATACATAAAGTAATTTACACTATTGAATAAACCAACCCTCTAAGAAAATTATACTGACTAACCTCATTTTTAGATTGCATATGGATTATATGACATTAAACAACAACTTTACCCAATAAAAATGTTTTCACTTCCATTTCCCACTATTATTGTCTCCACTACAGAGCATACAAGTCCTGTGGACAAGGGGGACCACCACATGTGAAGATTGTGGTTGAGTGGGACAAAGAGACCAAGGACTAGTGAGTGTAAAAGATTCTTTGCGATTGTTCTGTGGTCTTTTTATTTAATCTACAGTATGTTTGTCCTGCACAGAATGAAAAGAAGCCAGGGGTTGACATTTGTTTGCCGTAATCTTCATTGGGAACAATATATTGGATTTCAGAAAGCTAAACTGCATACAATTCAATTCACTTTTATTTATAGTGCCAAATCATAACAAATGTTACCACAAGACACTTTATATATAGAGTAGGTAAAGACAACACTCTATGACTTATACATGATTTACAGAGACCCAACACGTCCCCATGAGCAGCAACAAAAATCACCATCTTTAATAATAATAATGCTAGTTGTTATAGTTATTATATAAAGCAATCTTGTGCACATACACCAAACTGGATGGGTTCAACTATTAATTCATACCATTACCTTACCTTGTAGACATGACATTGAATGCGTAATTTTTGTCATTTTATTAAAGGGCATTTGTTAACAGGCAGACTAACACATTTGGGCATTTTATGTAGAAAGCACAATGAAGATGACAGTATCAGTTTTTATTTTGAATAATAAAAAATATGAAAATCTTCTTTGCATGTGTCAGCTATGACAGAGATGAGACATTGTTGAGAACAAGGTGCCACCCGTGATTAAGAAGAAGAAGAAGAAGAATTACTTTATTTATCCCGCAACGGGGAAATTGAATTTTTTCACGCTTATTATTAATCATGTTACACACACAGGCCCAAAATACAGTACACACATGCACAAAAAGGACCTATACATGCAATTAAGGAGAGATGTTAGAGCGAGGGGGCTGCCAGTGACCGGCGCCCCGAGCAGCTGGGGGTTCGATGCCTTGCTCAACAGCACCTCGGCAGTGCCCAGGAGATGAACTGGCACCTCTCCAGCCACCAGTTGACGCTCCATACATGGTCCACACAGGGACTTGAACCAGCGACCCTACGGTGCTGCCCCATTTTTTAAAGGCCCTGCCTCAGTTGCCAAATTTTGTACTGAATTTGTCAATCAGGTCAACCAATCTTCATCATAATGTGACTGCTCATTGGCTTAGAAGATGTCACAGTCAGTCACAGCCCAGTTTTCAGTTTAAGATGAGGCAAAATGATATAACATTGTGCAGGATTTTTGCAGAAACAAGTTAAGCAGCTCCTCAAACTTAACAGGCATTTTACAGGACTAAACCTCCCTTGAATGTAGGTGCATCTGCTACTCATCCTATTATTTGCTTTTGAAAAAAAAAGTTGCTTAATTTCTTTTACGAATGTGTGTGATATGAAACCGTTAATGTAAACACCAGTCTGTTTCACTGACACAATCAACGACACACACACACACACACGCACGCACGCACGCACGCACGCACGCACGCACGCACGCACGCACGCACACACACACACACGCTCAAGTCACGTGTAGTTCATCAACTTTCCAGGTTGGCACTAAAGTAACAGTCTTTGGCAAACAGGTTTAAGAGTATCAATTTAATGCGTTGTGGGGATTTTCCTCAATGTGTTTGGTAATGTTTGTGCAGATGTGTTGTTTGTGAAGCTGCTCTAAGTCCTTTTCAATGCTGCTGCACCCCGAGGCAAGATCTAGTTAAGACCTTTTAGAAAAACTTGCAGTCCTTAACAGTTTAGGACTGTGATCATCATAGATATTTGTATTATTATTATTATTATTATTATTATCATTATTATATCAAAGGACAAACTGGATAACTGTGATGTGTTAAACAATTACACCGAGTGTCTTGAAGTTTTTTACTACTTTACTGTTATTGGAAGCAGTTTTAGGCTAGATCTTATGATCCTCACATGACTTTGCTGTTGAATGAATGAACTGTGCTTTATGTTCCCACAGTCTATTTGGACACACAGAGGAGGAGTACATTCCAGATGCTGAGAGTGTGTATCTGCACAGGGAACAACATCATCAGCCGCAGGCCTGCACCCTAGCTCAGTGCTTTCAGCTCTACACTAAGGAGGAGCAGGTAACATTTGACCGCACATAGCCGGTAAACGCAGACACACAAATGCATGCACAGTTGATTATTGCACAGTCAGTAGTTTGACATTGCAAAATAAATCTTATTGACTTTGAAGTACAGCCTCACATTTGTCTCCTCGCCACCACTTTATCATTCCTTTTAAAAGCCTTTCACTTCGTGGTTTTACTGTGTATTTGACTTCTAATGCTATGTTTGTAATAAACTGAGCACAGGCCTACATATACATTTTGGTTTGACCCGACTGCAGTTGCTCTGGAGGAGAATAGAGGGAAACGAGAAGAAAACTCAGGGCCTTACCCTGTGTGTGAGGCCTATTTTATAAGCAATGTGGTTGGAGCTTGTCCTTGATGGTTGCTGTCTGGTCTGTGTGTGTTTCAGCTGGCCCCAGATGATGCCTGGCGCTGTCCCCACTGCAAGCAGCTGCAGCAGGGCCGCATTAAGCTCAGCCTGTGGACGCTGCCGGATGTGCTCATACTGCATCTCAAGAGGTTCAGACAGGTATTTGAGCACAACCAAACACTCCTCCAATAGAAAATAGACATATGGAACCAGATCTATTTTCGGAATATCAAGAGCAAGAATAACTCTTGTTGCTTTTCTTTATGTGTGTTTGTGTTGGACCATGTTAGAAATCTGAATATAGTTGTTGTGAATAGGCCCTTCTGTGTCTGTAGCACTGATTAGTCAAAAAAAAGCTGGCATCAAATATCTGGTCAGATTGGTAGTCTAGTTTTCTTGGATCATACAGTCCTGATTTAACTTGCATAATTTAAAAATAATTGTTTTGGAGGCGATACATAGCCTCACTTGGCGGGTTTTTAAGAGATTTAATTTAATTTCTGAAGCATTCATCCTTTCTAGGTTTGACTTAATGGCTCTTAAATGTAAGAAAAGAGCTGACATTTTAAATAACTAATAAAGCACTAAAGGATCCTCGGTAATGTTTGTAGCTACTGTTTACTTTTCATGAAACCAAAAATTAACAGCATGAATCTGCCTGAAAAGAGTTGTACTTTAAATACTGATGTGTTTATCTTGGCCTCTGTTTCAGGAGGGGGACCGGAGGGTGAAGATGCAGAACATGGTGAGGTTTCCGCTGATGGGCATGGACATGGCACCTCATGTGGTTAAGAGAAGCCAGAGCAGCTGGAGTTTACCTTCCCATTGGTCGCCATGGAGACGTCCATATGGCCTGGGAAGAAACCCAGATGACTACCTGTATGACCTGTATGCTGTGTGCAACCACCATGGGAACATGCATGGAGGCCACTACACAGGTAATGCTTTAAATAATTTTTCTAGTTCAAAAAGGTTGTGTATTCATCAGACATTTTGACCCACTCTTCCCTTTGCTTCGCGCTCACAGCGTACTGCAAGAACTCCATTGATGGTCAGTGGTACTGCTTTGATGACAGTGAGGTTTCACCAGTAGCTGATGATGACGTGTGTCAGCAGACGGCCTATATACTTTTCTACCAGCGGAGGACAGTTATTCCCTCCTGGTCTGCAAACAGCTCTGTTGCTGGTCAGTATTTGTTTTCCTACCTTCTGTCTAATATCTGCTATATTTACAATTCCAGTCATGTGGAAGGAAAAAGTAGAGTATAGTGCATTGCAATATTTGCATGAAAATAGCCACAAAAGTTTTACCACAGTTCCATTGTGACACAACATTTGGGTTTAGCCATTGTGATTTTAATGTACCTACCACACGTAGATTTCTTTTGGAAATTGTCATATTATTTGAAGAAAATAACTAGATAAAATGCCTTACCGTGACTTTGAACCTATAAAAGAAAAAACATTGTCTTGTCTTTTACACAGGTTCCACCAGTTCGTCCCTGTGTGACCACTGGATCAACAGGTTACCTGGCAGTAGACCTGCTAGCTTGGCCTCTGGAGCCTCATCCAGACGCACCTCTCTGGCATCACTGGCTGAGTCTGTAGAGTTTCCAGTAGAGCGAAGCGAAGATGATGGTGAGACAAAGCTTATATTTGTTTGAATATCTTTGAATTTACAGTTGTGGTGTCGACCTATATACATTTCCATCCATGCATGTTGTCTTCTGACTCATATTTTTAATTTCACATCACAGTTCTAACAGAAGCACAAAGTTAGCTTTTGAGTTTGGTCTTCATAGAAGCAAATCCATGTTCATCCACCTGTCAGATGAGACTAAAAAAAATATCAAACAGAACATGTGGCAAATCAGTGATGGCCAAAATGGCGAAAGAGACAGCTTGCTTTCATTTCAAACATTTCATTGTTTGTATTGTGTATTCCACCTTCAAAGTGAGCACAAACCTGGGTACAAAGTGCTATATTCCTTCAAGTGACAGTATTTCTGTTGGAATCAAAGGATACCTCCAAGGTTTCTCAGAGCTCTTTCTAGTCATGAACTCACCACCTAAACGTACAAACCCAAACTCCAAAATCCCATTATTATTTTTATAGACAGAAAAATACAGGAACAAGGCACAACGTGATGCGACGTGTGTCACATCTGACTGGGACGAGCAAGAAAATATGCTTGACAGAGGTCTGGGAGCTCTGTACTGTGGGAAGCCTCACATACCCAGTGAATCCAAATCGAGACAGATTTTGGATTGGTCTGCTGTTTGTGGTTAATATAAATGTAGGCTCTGTTTAAGCCACCAGAATATAGGGTCAGCATAGTCCCCAAAAATGTTGGCCAGGCAAACTGATATTTAACTACAACTTTCAAAGATCTCATCGACAATGCTTCCAAATTATGGAATGTATGTTTCTAAGCAACCAGTTTTCTATTACTGATGGGGCTGCACAACAAAACTTTTTTTTTAATCGTCTACTCACTTAGTATCAGTAGAAAACTGTATTTTAAAACAACCATCTTCTGTCTTCAGTTCAATTATTTTCAGTAAAATAATTTTAGAAATAATTTCCCTTCAGTTTGTTTAATTCAACAAGCAGTTTGTTATATTTGAGCACATCATACGTTATTGCATATTGCATCTTTTCCTCATATTGGGCAGTTATACTTATGTTAAACTCCTACACATTTGTGCCATCAATACTTGATAATATGTGATTATTATTAAGTCATCTCTAGTCATTATTAACTAATTTATTAAATGTATTTCGTCTTTAGTTAAAGTTATTCAAATATATTTGGCAGAAATTTCAAAATGTGGTTTGGTAAATTCTTTTTAGCTCTCGTAGTGAGAGTGCATCAACACATTAGCACTTTATAATTGTTATGGTAACTTGGATTATTTGATGGTTTCCTATGGCACTATGGTTTCCAGTTAAGCATCCTTAAAAAAAATCAATTTCTTTCTTTTTTAGGAGGATTCTCTGTCCGGCCTTTTGTGAGGAGCATTCAGCATCAGAGCTCGTCCTCCAGGTCGTCTGTCGCTAGCCCTTTAGCCTTCAGCGACAGTGGGATAAAGCCTTCTTGGTCTCTCTCTGCGAAGCTGCACATGAGATCCAACTCGCCCTCGCGTTTCTCCCTTGACTCTCGATGTTCCCCTCCTCTAGAGAGGATAGGAGAGGCCTGTGATGACAAAGTTTCCACTTCCTGTTTTGGCAGCTACAGTAGGCATGAACGCTACTTTGGCAGCAGGACTCCCCAGTCTATGACGGAGAGCAACTTCAGTGACCAGGACAACAATAAAAAGTTTGTAGACATGATGTACTGCAAGGCTCCCACTCCGGTGGAAAAGAAGAGCTCCAAAAACGAGGCAACTGAAAACAACAACCAGATTACAGCTGTAGACCAAAACATTCTACCCGCCCAAGCTACTCCCTCCAAAGAACAGAAACGTAAGAGCAGTATCGGAGGATTTGCCTCAAAGACAGAAAGCACTGGCTCCACAAAGAGTTCCAGCAAAGTGGAGCAGGAGAAAACCTCCAAAAAGCGTTTATGCTCAACCCATAAGACCTCTACTGCTGAGACGTCTTCCAGTACACCCTTGAAAGGCAAAAAGTTGAGCAATACTAAAGAAAAGAGTGTAAATGCCAAGAAAAGCACCTCTACTCCCAGCAGAACTCCCTCCAAAACAAAGGAGACAACCCAACCTCTAGATGCAACTCCACAACGTAAGCCATTTGTGCGCTCCACACCACAGTCTTCAGCTTCTCCCTCGCCAACTACAAAGAAGAATTCAAGCGTCACTGAAAAAAGGTCCATGAGTAGTCAGAAAAGGCTGATAGAAAGGAGTTGCAGCAGAGATTCTATGCACACTAGCCCTCTGGTCGACAGCCTTCGGGGCAGCTTGGTCTCCCGCTCTTCACTGTCTAAGAGTGGGGAAAGCAACAGGCCTGAGAGGAGATCTGTGAGGAGCTCCAGCAGCAGCTCTTCCGTCACTAGTCTGCGCTCACCCAGCGTATCCACCAGAGATTTGCAGCGCAGTAGCAAATCTGAAGAAAAAGGGTTGTCTTTCTTCAAGAGTGCTCTCCGACAAAGGGAAAGCCGCCGGTCGGCTGATTTAGGAAAAAGCACCCTGCTTGCCAAAAAGGCCTCAGAGAGGACATGTAAGCAGAATGGACAAGCCATTGACATTGGTGGTGATACTGGAAAGACGGGACACGCTGGGTCTTCACAGACGTCTAAAGAGACTCATGGATGTGAGCCAAAGTCAGAGAAAAAGGAGTCTTCCAAGCCCCCCAGCTCTCTCAGTCGCACTCTATTAAACGTTGGCAAGTCCAAGTCTTCCACTTCTGAAGTAAGTCTCAAGTCTCCCGCTAACGGGAAGAAGCCTCTTGAAAGGATGGCATCTTCCCGTAAGCTGTCATCAAGCATGCAATCTCCTGCACGTACAACAAAGAGGCCTCAATGATATACCCATAGTTATATGAACTTACATAATGCAGCTATTTTCTTTGTGCCTAAGTTTCAGTGAGCACTAGATGTATTTGTAAAGAGACAAATCTTTGATGTTATGGTTTTGCACACAGATATCAGATATATATGCTGGCTTTGAGGTTTGAATATTGGCAGCCAGCTTTGAGTATTTTTAGCTTGACTCGATAAAAAGTAAAGTACTGTAAGTTGTCTGCATATTTGGGTGCCAAATAGTAGCTTAGTATGCCACCAGTTCTAGTTTTTAAGGCAGTGTGTATTGTTACCAATAACACCTTTTTAGCTTTAGGTATGGTTTTGATGCGAGTGAGACAATCGCCTGACACGTTAGATGTTTTCTGGCGTGGAGGGTACATGATGTGCATGCCGTATGCATTCAACTGTACAGCAGAATCTGTTTAGTGTGCACTTGAGGCTTTTACGACAGCTGACAGAATTCCCTGTTGAAATCCGTAAATCCAATTATCTTTCCTTCAGACAAGAGGCTTGTTATATCTTTGAAACGCTGCAAACGTTAAATTTAGTTTGCTTGCAACATAGCCTGCTGACGAAACCAGATTTAAAATGCAGCAGCTTGTGCATTAAAATAAATTAATGGAGGAAGAAGCATTTTCACCTCGTATGCACCAACAATGCACAATTTGTTTTGTAGAATAACATTTTTCAGATGAAAACGGAAGTGAGAGTGGCTGTTGATGTTCAAACCTAATTGCTGTTTTATAAGCATTTAAAACATTAGTGAGAACAGAACTGTAACATCAAAAACAAGCCCTGGACAAATACTGAAACTGAGTTGATGCTCACACGAGAGAGTTTCATTCCGAAATAATAATAATCTCAGTAGTTGTCATAGATTGTTTAAAGTAAAGCAAAACCTGCAATCTGTTTTTCAAACACTTTCTCCTTGCTTTGATTCATAGGCTGTTGTCTGATTTTAAGGAGAAAAGGACATTAGCAGACTTTATGTACTGGAATAATTTCATGTTTCATCTCTTCTTGAGAGTGTTGATTGATATGTAGCTGACAAGACAAATAAGAGCTGACGTTAAACTTCCCATTTACGTACATTAAAAGAATAACCACACAGAGGTGATGGCAGGCCCTGAGATGAAAAGGAATTAGAATCGGTACACATATAGAGACAACTTTTCCAATATTTAAAGACCTTATTTTTGTTAAATATTAGTACTTTTTTTCCATAGAAATTTATTTTATTAAATGCTTAAAGGAAACTCCTTTTTTTTCCTCAAAGGGATGGTGTATTTTGGAATGAAACCCTTTAAAATCAAAGTATATATATATATATAAATACATATATATATATACACACACGTTTCTGTACAGATATTGACATATTTACAGTATATAACCCATGTTTTCCTTTCCATGAGCAAGATGAAAATGATCTTAAGCGCCTTTCAATACTGTACACGGAAGCAAATAATTGCCTTTGGCAACATAGTAGTCTACTGTATGCATCACTGAGTAGGAATGTTGTATTGTTCGCACTTTGTATAGATAGAGTAGTTTTCTTTTACCCAGAGCAGTCAATATATACAAACACACACACTTAATGTAATTATCTAATTTTTAATACCTTGTCATGATTTCAAGACATATCGTAAAGTAGTGGCAACAGGCCTTAGACTTGAAATGGTAAAAGGGTACATTCATCTCAATGTTTTACTACACCTGGTGCTGAAACAGACCAATGCTCCTCTGGCACTGATGTTTCTTAAATGAGCATGTTTTCAAATACTGGTGTTCAGAACTGTGATCACACACTTCAGTGAACCAGAAACCTGTTGGCAGCAGTTATCATAACCTGTGGTACCTCATTGGAGAAGACGATTTAATTTTTTCTCTTCATCATGCTGAAACTGAATATTGATAAATGAGCCATTTAATGAATCAAACTAATAAGAAATAGAACTCCATTTATATTGTCCCTTAGCAGTTGTTCGATTATGGATATGTAGGCTGAATTCACTCAACTATCATACTATCATCTCAAACTATCATCATTGTATATTTATTTTGCAGTAAAATGATAGAAGCAAAGACAGAGGCAGGAGAGTGTCACTGCAGCTGCCATGATGCTTGCTGGCCTCATTTGTCATTGCAGAATGACCCCACATGTAATTGCAATATTCATACATTAGATACCAGCACAGTGTATGTTTTTAATGAATGAATGTAGCTATGCCATTACAATCCAACCATTAGTAAATAGTGTATACTTCAAACATTAACATCATTTTTAACTTATAGATCTACAGCATTCTTCTCAAATGTTTCTCTGTAGCATCTACCAGGTTTACATTTGTTCTCAGATGGTTTCAGATGAGGAAATACCACGCAATTTAAACATGCATGTATGTTATCTAACTAGCCTGTTCACAGCTTGAGCAAATGAAACGGTTCAAATAAACATCACATGATGTAAAAAGCTGGAAAGCAAGTGGTTGTCTTAGAACAAGACATTTTTTATTTGTATGCGTCAAACTCAAATATCAACACCAGGCTGTTCGCCAGTGCACTATTGGCAGGTAAATTGCTATGGTGACACTTTTAAACCATATTCGACCGAGGGATGTATTTTCTAAATTCAACAGACATTTGTTGGGAATATTAATTAGACCATAGAAACAAACACAAAAAAAAAAAACAACAAGACTTAAAATAGTGTGCTGTCTCGAGCTGTTACCATGGAGTAGTGGAAAATACATCTCCTGCAGACCTGGGATATTTCTATGTTCTCTCACGAGCTGACCAGCAGCCTAGTCCCCCAAAACCTTGTGGTGCCCTTTTTAATGTCAAACCATTCTAAAAAAAATATACTGTGTTCAAACTGTCATGGACCAGATAAATAACATACTGCTGTTTGAAATATGGTGGGTTTGCCTTTAGCTGCTCTTTTCTTATTAACATTGTAATCTATCAGGAACTTGTGCATGGCACTTTGGATCAAAGCAGGACAATTTTACGTCGTTTTGGCTTTCACCGTCTTGTTTGCCTGTTCTAAAGTCTGTAATTAAGTTGTAGTGGCTAGTGGGCACTTTAGAGCTCGATCATACCATTACACGTACTTGTTTGTCCATTCCTCCACTCGCTAAATAAGAAGTTTATTGGATTACTTATCCTTTCATGTAGCCAAAACCCAGTGCATTAGGACTTTTGACAATTGTATGTAGTTTTTATTGTGTAAAATATTTAAATTGAGGTCCAACCAAACTTTTAATGACGCTAATTCATGTACAGAAATGAACTTTCGCTGAAGCTGTGGCCTGTTCTCTTGTTTTCCAACCATAATTCATTCATAACAAATGTGTTTATAGCCACAATATTGCCTACATTACTGTTTTGTTTTTACCATGTAAGATTATAGATAAGACATGATGGTGCATTCAGTAAGCGCATTAAGTAGTGACATGGTGGTGTTGTACAGTCTAAATTCTGCAGAATATTGCAGAGCTCTTGTAAAAATTCCAATGTATGATTTGAATGTCAACAGTATCCTGTATTATGTCACAGGTACCTGCTGTAACTTACCGACAGCCATGACACTTTATATCAGTCGCTTCCAATCCTAAAAAAACGTTTTATGTTTTGAAGAGCAATAGTCACATCATTCATCAATTAGACTAAGGAAGCTGAGGTTTGAATGAACAAAAATGGCAACATGGCTGACTTCTGAGAGCTCAAAAAGCCATCAAAGACAAGTACTGTACTCCATACGTGAAGTATATCAAATTAATCCAAATACATACCTGTTGAAAAAAACAATGTCAAAATCAATGTCAAATACAAGAGGATGAATCAACATTTTTACAGAATTGATTTTCCTCACTGCAGTTATTGTCTGTGTTTTTTATTCGTTGTCAATGTACAGAATTGAGAATGATTAAGGAATGCAGTATTGCATGAAAACGCTAATGCATGTATTTCTTTAACTATGCAATAGTCTGCAGCTGTAAAATAAAAAGCAGAGCATGGCTGGTATATTTTATTGCTCAATTTGCACACCATTTCAATATTTAGAAATTGTAAATTACAGAATGTCATCTGTACAGTTAAAATCGATCCATCTTTCAAATGTATTTAATGCCATGCTTTCTTTAGCATTCCACCATTTAATGTTTCATTTCTCAGTATCTTGTTTTGTAATTCTGCTGATCTGTGCTCTTTGGGTGCTCCTACCAAACTGGTAGGTCCGGGTTTTTTTTTTTGACAAGATGTTTTATATATTTGCTGTTGTACACCAACAGAGACAACACTATGGATGCGATAATCTTGATGTGATTACTAAATACCCTCATGTATGTATGTATTGTGAAAAAGTCTTCCATTTATTTAGTAATAGCAGTTTGTGGACCCCTGTTGAAATGTTCTAAGCTGCATCAAAGATGTGGCCAGTCTCTAATATAAAGGCAACTCAAATAAAGATATATATATAGCTAAATGCAATAAAGAAAGATAGTACATTTGTAGTTTTATATTGCATTATGTAATGAACAACTGTTCAGTTAATCCTTTTTGTAGTATTTATGGCACATCATTCAATGCAATCATGATGTGATTTCTATTATTTTTGTATTTGAAACTTACAGTTTATCAGCAAACAAAAACTTCCAAACATGTTTTTTTTCCTGATGACTATCTGATATAAAAAAATCAATCAGTCGCTAAAATTCATAAAACAGAAGTCAATTAAGATTAGACAATCCTGCCGAGTTATTGTCGAGACAAAGCTGTTTTGTTGACGAAGTGCCACTTTTTAAGGTGAAACCATTAACTTAGGACATTATCTGCAACATTTGTGAGCATTTTACCACTGAATTAAATTTGCAATAAGCACTGAAACATCCAAAATCCTACATTTGAGATACAAACATCAGATATTGCAAATACTGTAGTGCTGCAGCAATACAGCCATGTTGTCCAGCATACTTATGACTCAAAATAAGTAACTTACATTGTTAGTAAATTGTTTTTGGACTATTTTTTAGCAGATACATGAGTGTTTTGTTTGAGATGTAAACACTACAAGCACGATACTGAAACTTTTCAGAAGCCTTAAGCAAATCTAATTATAATGGATAGTTTGAATCTTTCTTAGGAGGATACAGTAACCAAGGAGCTCTGTAATGAATGAATGTCATAAGTCTCATTTTAATGTTTTTTAAGCTAACAAAGAACACTATAGTGCTAAATACATAGTGCATCTCCCTCTTGACCTTAATGTCTTGTACTTTTTTTTCATCAAACGATTTGTAAAAGACATAGTGCTGCATTGAGAATTTTTTCATTTATTAATGCTGTTTTACCGTATTCCTTCTTGTACCGGGTTCATGTAGCGCTTTTTTTTTTTTTTTTTAATTTAACATGAGATCATCTGTTCCAACATCTGCCTCTTCACTTTCCTTAAATTCTTTTTTCTATTTTTTAGTTGAGACATTCAGTAGTACTGTGTCAACGTCTTTTTTGTTAATTTATTTCTCTTTTTTATTATCATGTATGCACTTTTAAGTTTTTTTTTTTTTTTATTTCTCCAAAAGGACAAAAATATGTATATACTTTGTTGGTTTACCATTGCAAGTACAAAATGACAATTCTGATTAAAAAATGTGAAAGTACCAGTGGTGTCTTGTTATTAAGGGTTGTTTATGTGAGTTTATTCGTTCCTACACCAGAGGGCGCTTTTCTCTAACAAATTATCCATCAGCACAACTCCACACAACATGAGACTCACTGGTGCAGCATTTAAAAGAAATAAAGTTAAATCAGTATTGAACTTACACAAAGTTTTGTATTTTCCTTTTCCTTCAGAGTGATTCATGCCAGAAAAGCCTGTGATCTCCACTTGAGCCAGTGATGAGTGTAACCAATTAACAGTGGGCTCAGATCTGCACGACTGTCCACAGTCTGTCTCCATATACTTATTTGTATTCTCGCAGCTGTCAAGTTGTATTGTGGCAGCAGCACGAGACACATTATGAAGGTGTTTTTATTTTTAATCTTCAAAGATCCCCTTTCATCCTGTTATGCCATGTGTGAGCAAACAAATCAACTGCTCATTGTCCCGCTGCCGCAGAGACTATTATCTGAGACCTCAAGGTTGCAATACATGAGTGCCTCTAAATATTTGGGCGGCATTATTATTTCAAGATTTTTCAGGACGCAGACTATAGAGTGTGCAGGAGATGGAAGTGCAGATGCAAGCACGTCTGAGCTCAGTTTTACTCAAACTAGAAACGTTAGATTAGTAACATTTTTTTACATGCTATCAGATTAGGAAGGAAAGAAAAGTGATGAGGCACACAGCCAGCAGTGTCCAATAACATATTTACTATGATAAATCAACAGCTTATTCGAATCAATTGATTATTAATCTTCAAATGTCAAAAAAGACAAGTGATCAGTGCTGGCGCTTAATACTTTTTCCACTTCTTATTTTGGTTATTTTCATTTATGTTCATCAGCAGTGGGGGAAGAAAACCACAACCTTAATTAAGATTATTAAGATAAAACTTATATAAGATATTATTGTACATATATATGAATGCATATTTAAGTGTCTTTTAAATGACTCATCCCTCATGGAATTATTCAATCACAACATGCTAAACCATCAAGTAACCGCACAATACATAAAAATAAACCAAACATAAAAACACTCCCACAAATAATGATCCAGGAGATATCCCATAATCTAAAACTGTAATAATACCAATTGATATTTATTATTGATGCGATGAGAGTAACTAGTAACTGCTGTCATTTAAATGCAGTATATTATATGAAATGTAGTGGAGTACAGTTGCCATGATATCACTACACTCTGTTTCAATATGTCCACTCAGCGGAGTTTACGGGTTCAAAGGTGTGGACCAAGGCATGAGCACAAGTATAAAGAGGCATACAGTTAGAATAATTAAATACAAGTAACTCAACTGTGTACTTTAGTACAGTACTTGAGTAACTGTACTTTTGTGCGACCCAGCTGATTGGAGTCCTGCAGCACATCTTCAACCTTAGCCTGAGTCTTGAGAAGGTCCCTGTGCTGTGGAAGACATCCTGCGTGATACCAGTACCGAAGAAGGTGCGTCCCAGCACCTCCGAAGACTACAGACCGGCGGCGCTGACGTCGCACCTGATGAAGTCCCTGGAGAGGCTGGTCCTGTCACTTCTTCGGCCCCTGGTCAGCTCATCACTGGACCCGCTACAGTTTGCCTACCAGCCGAGACTAGGTGTGGAGGACGCTATCATATTCCTGCTCCACCGTGCCTACACCCACCTGGACAGACCAGGCAGGTGGACCCTCCCCTGGTTTCCTGGATTACGGATTACTTAACAGGTCGACCACAGTATGTCAGACTGCAGGAGGGAGTGTCTGACACTGTGGACAGCAGTACTGGAGCTCCACAGGGAACTGTTCTTTCCCCCTTTCTGTTCACCCTGTACACCTCAGACCTTTAGCTCCTCTCTGAGTCCTGCCACCTGCAGAAGTTTGCTAACGATTCTGCAATTGTTGCCTGTGTCAGTGAGGGGAAGGAGGAGGAGTACAGGGGCGTTGTGGACTCCTTCGACTCCACGATTCTAAACGCCACCAAGACTAAGGAGCTAGTGGTGGATTTCTGCAGGAGTAAATCTGCCCCCACACCCATCTCCATCAACGGTGTGGCTGTGGATGTTGTCCAGGATTACAAATACCTTGGAGTATACCTGGATAACAAACTTTACTGGTCCAAGAACACTGAGGCTGTCTACAAGAAGGGCTAGAGTCGTCTCTATTTCCTGAGGAGGCTCCGGTCATTCAATGTATGTAACACCATGCTGAGGATGTTCTACCAGTCAGTGGTAGCCAGTGCCATCTTCTTTGCTGTTGTGTGCTGGGGCAGCAGACTGAGGGCAGCAGACGCAAAGAGGATCAGTAAGATCATCAGGAAGGCTGGCTCCGTCCTGGGGGTCAAACTGGACTCTTTGGTGGCAGTGTCTGAGAGGAGGATGCTGTCTAAACTGCACAGCATCCTGGACAACAACACTCACCCTCTCCACCAGCTGCTGACCTCAAGCAGAAGCACCTTCAGCCACAGACTCATTCTCCCCGGGTGTAACACTGAACGCCGGAAGAAGTCCTTTCTTCCAGTGGCCATCAAACTCTATAATTCATCTCCCCCGGTCAGGTAAGGAACAGTGGAGACACTGTATCCTGAGAAAATGTCACTTTGTCACTTTGTCACTTTATAACACCACTGCATCACTTTATTTAGTTGTATTGTAACTTACTTCAGTAAGAAAGGCTGCTACACTTCACTGCACTTTACTGTAACTAACTTACTTCAGTAAGAAAGGCTGCTACACTTCACTGCACTTTACTGTAACTTAGTTCTGTAGGAAATGCTGCTACAGTTTTAACACTGTTATCACTTATCGCTCCTTATCACTTATTTAGTTTGTACTTATTTTTATTTCAATCTGCTGCTAAACTGCACAGTGCGTATTGTTGTATATTGTATATACCTACGCTTAACCACAATGTCTGTTGCACTCTGTCACACTCAGTTATTGTTTGATTTATTTTATGTTAGCTTTATTTGATTTGATTATGTTAGCTTATTGTCACTCTGATCCTTTCCCATCTTTGTATTGAAACTGTTGCTCAATAATTTCCCTCGGGATAAATAAAGCTTCTTGAATCTTGAATCTTGAATCTTGAATCTTACTTTCCACCACTTTTAATCAGTGATAAAAAAAGGCACCAAAACCTTTCTTCTACTTATTCATTATTCAAATACTCAATTTAGTATTATTGGATGAATTCCTATAAAAAATGCATCTTTGAGAGGCCAGAACATCATTGTCTTCATTCAATATAGCAAATACAGCTCTCTGGCTTTTACAGTTCAGTGCAATAGTAAATGTTGTGAGTACATAATCAGAGCATCTGGCCCACATATTTAAAAAAAGGCCAGAAAGTTGTGGCATTTGTCATCATCTCCCACCACCATGCTGATTTACAGTCAGTGGGTAATCGCAAAGCGGCTGTTAAACAAAAGTTTTAAAGCACTTTAGTCTGACTCAGCATGTTGATTTATGTCATAAAACTGGACAGACAGCCAGCTCTTGGCTGAGATCCACCTCATGAATCATTTGAAATTTCCTGGTATGCAGAAGATGCCATTTACTGCCGTTCTCCAGTGCTTTTAAATGGAGTCCAACCAGCATCTGACTCCTTTCACACGATAATATCACTCCCCCACGGTACAGTGGAGTTACTTTAGCAATTCGCCTGTGGTGTTTATCTCCTTTGTCCCCTCTTTTGACTCCACCCCAGAGAGTGCAGAAAAATCAATAATAATTGATTTTAGAAGGCAGGAAAAAGCCGTTGGAATTCAAGGGAAGAACCAGGGGAAGACAGAGACAGAGAGGTACTAGCGGAGGGGTGCAAGACCCTCAGCATAATATGCAAGTGCTGGCACAGTTAAAGGTCACAAACATGAACATGTATGTAACAACCCATTATGGAGTGTCTAGGTCTCACAGCTACGGAGGTCTCACATAAATAGAAAATAAGAATAATGATAGCTGTGAACCTCCTGTAACTGTAAGTCATTTTTAATCCATAAGGAGGATGGAGAGTGTTCAAGTGCAGCCAAATGAACAGATGATTTGAATTAATTTTCTTGAAGTTTGAAGTTGTTTTTTTATGTTTATTGTAAAGTGGTTAACAATGTGTCAATAACAAATCCTTTGTAAAATCAGCTTCCCTGCTATCGGCATTTGTTTGTCGTGTTCCTCCTTGTAGTAGCCAATTAGTTGCCTGTTTTCACTATCTGCTGCTGGGCTTCATTTCACATTCACTTTCACACTGCTTGTTTGTTATCCCTTTTCCAGCCTAGACCACTCAATCAACCTTCACAGGGAAATGTTCAAAGCAGGACAGGACAGCAACAGACTCTCACTACAGAGAGGAAGGGCTGTTTGATTTCTATTGCAGGATTCGTCCGGGGTCCGATGGGTCAGTGTGGCTGACAGCTTGGAGATTGATAGTTGAGATCTTTCCCAGGCGGAACAGTGTTGGACAACATGAGCAGTGATCCAAAGCACCAGAGGAACTGGGTGGAGGTGGGGCAGCTGTGGATGTGGTGTATGTCTTAGTGAAGTGTGAGTGGTCTTTTGGATGAAGGCCATGTCCCCCAACCTGTCATCAGGACTGCTCAATGGCACTCAGTACCTGCAAACTTAGATCTAAGCACCTGGGAACCCATCAATGGCTCAGGACAAGTCAAATTTAAAAGAAAAAAAAAATTCCTCCCTTTTTGTTTCTTGTTCTCTTTATTGAATTTTTATTATTCCCTGCAGTCATTTCCTTTCCTTCTTTATCTAGTGTTTCAGACAAAGCAAATACACCAAGATTAGCATTGAGAGAAATCGTCACTCTTCCTGATTTTGATCAGAGCCATCCGAACGGTGAGTTGATTTAATATAGATGCGCACAAGCGTGGACATCCAATCACAATACTGATACAGTGTTGCATGGATTTTTTTTTTTTTTTTAGGAAAATAACACACATAAAAAAACGTTTGTTCAATATCACAATAGCTATAGCAACAAAAAAACATTGATATATGTGTGATGGGGTCATGCTCCACTTTCGAGCGTGTGCGTGTGTTGTGGGAATGTGGGTGTTGATACAACGTGTATTCGTTTATTTACAAGATTTTGAATATTTCAAGTGGAACTTTAATTAATAACAGACACAATATCTTCTCATAATGTGCAAAATGAAACCATTGGCACATATTAAAATATGGATATCAAAAGTATCAATAAGATGCAAAAGAATACAGATGGTAAGTGTGGATTGATGTGTTGGCATGGCTGTACATCCAAAGCATTTTACAGTAATAATATGCAGTACAGATCCCATTATCAGCTGTAGGATTAGAATCAGACAGGTTGTAATTACCCTTTACCCAGATTTCTACTGACGATCTTCACTGTCCTTTCAGTTCCGATGACATGTAATCCTGTGTTTGGCCACATTTCGATCAAAGCGGGATAAAACATGCCGAGTTTTTCATTTGCATATATGTACATTATATACAGTACATGCAGGAATTTTTGGGATACCAACAGAACAAGAAGATTATGGATTATTTCTTTGGACCGGGGTACTTGTTTGTTTACCTTGACAGATGCACAGAGAACTCCCTGAAAGCAGCATTTATACTGAAAGCATCGTTCTGGTGGAATAAAGCAAACTGAATAATAATTAGAAGCGACCTTGTTTGTGAGATACATGCTCATCTTGCACCCAAACATGCACTCTTCTTATTTTCAGGGCTTTTGGAACATGGAAAATATATTTTCCTGGGCTTATTGCTGCTTTTCTACTGCTTTGTATGTTCAGCTAAGGATTTTCATCATCTGCAACATTGACACTTGCTTTGTTTTCGCCCTATGAGCTTTTGTTTGTGTCATAATAGCAAAATATGGTCCTAGAGACACCTGCTGTAGTAACTACCACAGAGGTGGTTTTGAGTAAATAATATATCTTTGTATGTCCGTCTGTGGACAAAGTTTGCTGCTGCGATAGCACTGCAACCATGCAAGATACAGTGACAAAACTTTAAAGGTTGAGATCAAAATGAAGGTCAGGGTCGAAAATGGGTGTGGTGCAAGCAAGGAGACCGAAAGTAGGGAAGGCGCTGGCCTGATAACCTTGTAAGATACAGTCATGAAACTTTACAGATTTGAGGTTGAGATCAAAATGAAGTCCAAGTTCAAAGGTGGGTGTGGTCCAACTACGGTCACTATGCTGTACACTTGACAAAGTGCAGAAGTTCCTCTGTGTGGTTACCACTGAAAAAAAAGAAAACTGCTGAAACCAAAAAATGAGTCGAGCAGAGTCATATCATGGAGTGAAAATAACAGGCAAGTCAAGAAAATGTCAAGTTGGCCATTTCTTTTTGCAAAAGAGTGAAACCACATGACGGAGTGAGAGCTGCCACATGGGATAATGGGCCCACCAGCTGCCAGACAGCATCAGAAGTCACTGTCTTGCCATTTCCAGCCATTAAAGTCAGATGACCACCTGTTGGTTTATGAAGAAGACAGTGAAGCCTAAACTGTCAAGGTAACACACAAGTGTACACTTGCCTGTCAAGTATGAAATAGTTTACAAACGAAGAGTGGATTAACCTTTTCAATATTCTATTGCTGTTTGCAATTTCTTACCCCGACCAAGGATGTTGGAGTGAAAATGTATATATTATCTGATAGAAAAATAAATATTGCATGACCCTTTATGGAATGCTTTTCTACAGGAACAAAAGGATTGAAGGAACCATATTTTAAAAGGTGGCCTCAGTGCTCATGAATCCTCTTTATCATGATTCATGGTTTCATGAGCAGAGCAGCTAATACGAATATAAAGCCAGATGCCGCCATAAGCTGTTTCACCATTATTTATTTAAGAATGAATATTCTCCAACTGCACTAATATGTCCCTGGGCTTAGGGAAATGGCCTAATGTATTTGTTAAGCTTGGTCTGGGATTCTTTATTGCCTGTCAAATCTCTAAAAGTAACCCTTTATCATGCGGTTTTATTTCCATTCTTATCACCCCCTACAATACAAAGAATCCTAGTGGACGGCAGTTGGGCCTGTGGAGGCACCGAGATCCACATAAATGATCATATTATTATTACCTGCAGTTACAGCTTTTTAAAAACTGTTATAAAAATTTGATGATGTACAAATGTTATTTATTGCATATAAATGCAGGTACGTCTGTGAATGTGGTGAACAATCGTGAATAAGCGAGATCCTACAATCGTAATGTAGCACTAAAACACAAAAGCTTCTGTATTTCTTAATGACCTTGATATAAATCATTTTTTCCACTCAAATTTACATAATAAACTTAAAGCACTGCATGGGAGTGAATTGGTTCTTTAATACAGATTAAAGGATTTATCAAAACCTTTTGTCCACTTGCAGAGGAGCAATGGCTGACAGAGAGATAAATTAACTTTACACAGGAATCTCTGGTGAATTTGGTTTGTTGGTTTAATGTGGATGAATATGGGAACAAAGTACCACCCGTCCCATGTACCAAAATGGGCTTATTTATGCTTTTATGAGTTTTCAAGTCATCCTTGAACCCCCCCGATTAAACCAGGGCAAACTCTTTTAAAACAGCAACTGCCTTGTTTTTTCCCCTCTGTGTACCATTCCCCAGTGAAAGATAGCTTTTAAAAATGAGAAGTGAACCACGTATTGTATTTCAGCCATATCGCAATGAGTCAAATTTCCCAGTCACCTAATAGCCTTGTGTCATGTTCAAGACAAGTTTAAAAAAAAGCCATCCTCTCTGCTCTGCTAATTAACAGTGAGAAGAGGCCCTATCACATTCCCCAGACTCTCCTTTCCACCAATGAGAATAACAATGAACCCAGCAGAATGAATTATAGAGCGTCCTATGCTCTGAAGAATAATATGAGCACTTTAGTACACAGTAAGTTTTGGTGACCATTTATAGACACTTCTTAGCTGTTTCCAGAGCCCACAGAAACTGACTAATGAGTGCACTCACAGCGCTTAATGAGTCAGCCACGCGTTGGCTTTAACCAGAGCAGCACCCTAAACCAAAGCTGAGTTTGAGAGAGAGAGAGAGAGAGAGTGTGTGTGTGTGTGTGTGTGTGTGTTTGTGTGTGTTGTGTACCAAGCTCTCCTCCTCAATTCCCACCAGTCTCTGACTGGCCTTTCAAACAGCCTTTCTTCACTCATAAGCCTGCCTTTGCTTTTCAATTCTGGTATTTAAAATGCAAATACTGCCATAATTTCACCTTTTTAATAACTATACATTTTTTAGACTTCTGTAGATCCTAAGATGAAAATACTTTTAAACGATACATGGTTCTGTTTAAAACAAACATTTTCATATTTTCAATGAAACATTTATATATAGAAATTTATATTGTAGATATATTTTGTTTTGTTTCCCCCATTCTTCAGATTCATGACCTCAATACGACAGCTTTTATCTTCTCTATAGAGCCAGAATGTCCTAAAGAGTTCATTTAGCTGTTACAGTAAGAGATGAGATGAAGCCCTTAAGAGCTGGAGAACATCCACTGCAGCCAGCTCCTCATAAAGTAAGAAATGTCAGCCGTGGCTTTGAGGCAAGCTGTTTAAGTCTACCTCCATAATTATGATGTAAGGAAACACATTAATGAATAAAATATCAAACTGTGCCTTGAGTATGTGGACTTCAAACCCAGTGGCAACTCATGAGGATCTTGACACTCTTATTTTTATGCATTTTTAATTGGTGGTATAATATAGGGAAGAGGGAAGAACACAGGCCAAAACGAACTCCCCGAAAAGTCTTTACAGGCAATGCAGAGGCAATTTACAGCAATTTAGTGTGGCTGGAATCCAGTAGCTTCCTTGGGCGCCTCTTTTATTTTCATAGAAGATGCAGTGACAGTAATGAATCATAGTTAAGAACACACCGCAGTGTAAGCTGTTTATTAAACAGTCAGCAGCTCATTGCTTTTGATCCTTGGGAACATCAGTGTAATAGATTACAGTCCACCACCTTCTCTGGCATTCCTTCCCCTTCCACGTTTCACACTTCATACTTCTTCAGCAGGAGGAAAAAATACAACAAGCAAACAGATCTGAGGAGACATCCATTGGAATGTGAATGCAATGACCTTGGCTCATGTTATCCTCCTGAGTGTTGAGTTTCTGTGGCTGAAGGCAGGAATTTAATCATTGCATTCTTTTGTCTGTGAACAGGTTCACTCTGACATTCTGGTGAAGGACGATATATGTTTGGAGAAAGTTATCAGGTCTCACACAGAAGAAGAACCCTTTCAGTTTCCCCCAACTGCGTCATTTATCATCAGATGATTGATACTTACATCTGGTGCTGACACGGGTCCATTCCTCTTAATTCTGCTCAACATCTGCTACTATAATGCCGGAGCAGCAAGTCAGGATGGGGCTATGTTGTTGATTAGTGTGCACCATCAGTATTGGTGAGGTTTGCGACATTGACAGCGCCTGTCAAGTCCTGGAGATATTGATGGTGAAGGACGGAAATGTTGTTTTGTCACTCCTAGGAGGCCAGGGAATGTGAATGTATACACTTTAAAACTTCAGTGACAATCATAAATTGTTTTCGGTTGTCCCTCGCAAGTGCTTATATGAGCAACTAGAGCGATATGGCACTCAAATGGCTGTTTTGTCACTTTGAACTCTAACTTTAAACTTGTTGTTGCTGTGTTAGTTAAATAATCCTCTGTCATACTGGTATCCTAGACCGTCCTCACCAAAAAAACAGCTGTAGCTTAAATAGGTTGATTGTACAAGCAGTTTATTACAACCCATATTTACGTTTTTTTGTAAGGTGGAAACCTAACAATGGAAAAATTGAGGTGACTTTTAATATCCATAGTGAAACCGAAAGTCAATGTTGACTTTTGAGTTAACCAACTACACTGGTATATAACCACATCACGGATGTAACCATGTCAGGTACTTACATTTTACCCCAAACCCATGGTCCTGTGGTCTTTTCATAATCAAGCAGGTTTGTTGCCTAAACTCATCATTCAGTTTCACGAGGTTAACCGCACATTTAAAATTGTGACCGTTTCACAACTTTAAATACTGTAGTGATAAGTTTAAAACTGCCACCTTGCAAAAGTAATCCACCTAATATGTCATTAAAGTATGAGGATGTGTTGGATACCCTGATCACCTCTACTAGTATTGTTGTAGCCTGCGAACCAAAAGCAGCAGGAGTTCTGCAAACAAATATCACAACAACAAAGAAAGAGTACACATATCCAAAGAAGTGGAAGCCAGAAGCATAATATTGAGACATCTGGAAGACAACTGTGTAGGAGCAGGCTATTGATATTCATATTTGTAAGGCAGTTGGCTGTCTGATTGCATCCCATGAATCTCTTGTGAGATAGATAGCTTAAAAGGTTGTTAGACTGTCAATAGTTGGTGGTTCAAAAGACCCATTACCTGAAATCATTTTCAGTGTAACCTTAATCTAATGTATTTTTAATAAATGTTATACAATTCTGGCGTGACTTCTGTAGAAACTATCTACTCAGGTCAATTGCTTTAGTTGGTTGCTTTGGTACCACTGCTGAAACAAATAGTTTGATATTCTATTGAGTAACTAAACTCAAGTCTTTCTCTTTTGGCTGTTTTGTCAAAACATTTATCTGCAACCATGTTATTGGAATTAATTTTCTCTTACCATCTCAAGGTGCAAATCCATAATCACACAAGTAGGGATAAACGCAAGCATTAAAAAAAAGGGAATCCAACACCTTTTAATGACACCAAATTGAGTGTCCAGTTCCCAAATGTTTGCTTCATATCTTGAAAAGAAGAACTGCATGTCCCATGTGCACTTGCACAACGTTGCACAGGTGTACTCTATTAGGTCATATTGTACGTTTTAGGCTTCCCTTTTTGACAAAACATTTGTCCTGATAAGGTTCTGGACACAGCATATTTATTACTAAATGGTAGCATTGTTCACAAGTGTGCAGAGTCTTCTTTCTCCAGAAACTGAATGTATTAATTGTGTCAGATTCTGGCATGTGTGAAATATGTAGCCCACCATCTGCCCATCATCCATCTTCGATTCCTCGAACACAGTCCAAAGCTTCACAGATTGCAGAGAACAATGAAGCCCATACATTACATAACATACAGTACAAACCACTCCTTCCCTTGCCCTCAGTTGGCTCTTTTAGCAAGAATTTTCCTCTGGTGGTGTTCTCACAGCGGGGGAATCGTGAGTCTAAGCTGGTCTATGCTGGTCAAAACTTTTTTCTCTCTCTAATACACGGAGGGCCTTTGATGTGGATACTGTAATGGCTGCAAAGAAAATGCCTGGCTGGTGATATATATAGAATGTGTGCACCTGTGAGGGCACAAAAAACCCAGACATATTATACTTGTATTCCTATTTAAGTGAGCATGTTTCAGTGCTGCCACCTGTCAAATGTAAGCGGCAAATACTACATTGCATGGTGACTCCTAGATATGTATCACATCACACAGAGGGGTGTGATGCATTGTCTCACTGTACATAACGACTGATTAGAAAGATTAGAAGAATTCCACCCCACCTGCAATAAAAGTGGCATTAATCAGTGTCATCACACCCTGAGAACCCTCTGCCAGGTATTAACCAGCCTACAGAATACATTGAGACAGTCAGTCCCACGCTTGCTGTGCTTAGCATAAGGATATGTGAGCGCAATCTTAAAGCTGTTCCACTAACTGAGACAGAGCATCTACAGAGCCCTGTTCCTGGGAGCATATAATTTCCCATTTCAGCATATTGGCCTGTTGTGTAATTAATCTTAATTTAGGGGCAGAAGGTGGCAGGGGAGGGTGTTGTATGGAGGTTTCAGAGATTGGTCTGCTGTCAGGTTGGACCTGTACTCCGGTCTGTTAAAGAAGAAAAGAGGGAATTCAACACAATCAGTTGTCATCCAGCAAAACCAAGCAGGGATACATTTACAGTATCTTTTGGGATCCTGATTAGTTAAGTAAAGTTAAGTTAGTTTAGGATATTATGCTTGCTGACTAGTCTGGCTATCTACCTCCACAGGCTATGATTATAAACCCCTGTTTAGTCTATTTTCAGTGTCATGAATCACTACTGGTTTCATTGTATTGTCTTCCCCTAAGGAATTAGAGAAATATGTGAAACAGAGGTGTGCATTCCCTTTCTTATGATTATCAACACAACATAAGTGGCAAATAGCACTATTTTAATTGTCACACATCAGAATCAGAATCAGAATCAGAATACTTTATTGATCCCCGGGGGGAAATTCTTTCGTTCCAATGCTCCGTGCACAGTAGAATGAGCATGAGCATGACTATAAAGGTCCCATATTAGTCACTCATTTCCAGGTTCCTACTTGTATCTTCACGTATTCATGCTTTAATACAAAAAAAACAAAAACACACTTTTTCTTGTTCTGTCTGTCTGAATATATGTCTGCGTTAGCACCTGTCTCTTTAAGCCCCCCCCCCCCCTCGTGTAAAAGCTAATTCCCTGAGACCAACATGGCTGCACATAATAGGGTATCTATTTTCTGTTCGCAATGGAGCCAAATGGATGAATTTAACATGAAATATGACTCGTAGCTTTGCGGACTAAAGTCGAGCTAGTGTTTAAATTTAATTGGGATTGCAATTTATTTATAGAATCTGTTGAAGAACACAATGTGCTGCAGGATTTATTGTTAGGTATTTTAATGAACCACAGGGTCAAGGGGGCTTCAGAACATCAAAATAGCCGCAAACAAATATTTGCTATGTAAAGATACAGTGGAGTAACGGCGTCCTAAGCACAAAATTAAGTCACTGTTTAGGCGCGTTTTCATTGAGGTAAAATGTGGCCCGGGGAAAATTGCAGGGCACAGCTTCTCACTTGACGTGTCTCCATTACAAAAAAGGCCCCAGAGGAATTTAAGACACTCCGGAGCTGACGTATCACTCTGAATGGGTTTCGATCATCGGGTGATCACTGATACGCTGGAGCAGCGCTGCAGCACTTCTTTCTCCAAGTGAGAAAAACAAAATAGTTGAGGTTTGAATAATCTAGTTGACATTCAGACAACAAGGAGCAGCTCACATTGAAATTAGGGGCATTACGGCGAGGGAGACCCACCTTATACTGGGTATACAACTGTAATGGAAATGTACCTTTTCTCTCTATGTCTCTATTATTATTTGAGCTTCTTTATTTGTTTTGATAGCTGGTCCAGCTGCACATGCATGTGAGTGCCTTGTGCATCGCATCAGATGCTGAGGGTCATTACAAAGCATCTGTATTTTTTTGTCCAGCATTGAGTACAGCACCTTTAAGGAGCGCAAAAGAATACCAATGAGGACAGGAACAGTTTTCAATACAGTTTTCATACTTCAGGAAATTCTGCAAGGAGCTTATTTAAAAAAAAAGAAAAAAAAAGAATAGGATATCAATTGCTCAGTAGTAAGTGTTTTAGGCCACATGCTCCTACACCACCACACAGAATAATGAATGTGTTTTTAATATTACAAAGATAATCAGGCTGATCCTTTCACAAGACAGCAGCTGGTTACTCTCTTCTACTTCTACCACAGTCTCAGGTTCAAGCTGAAAATCCCAGTGGCATGTTTTAAATATCAAGCAGTTCAACACTTGCAGTAATTGTGCATATTTGCATTGATGGGCTCGCTGTTATTTCACTTGGATGATATGCAGGATATGTCATGCGGGGGATATTAACATCTCCCCTTACTCCATCTCTTTCTGTCTCTCCTCCAGTCCTCCCTCTCTCCATCTCTCCTCTTTCCTCCTTTCATCTCTCATCTGCAGTTCTTGGCTGATCTGCCACCATCTTTAAAGTCGCTCTGGATCTCTGAAAAATTTCCTTGCTCAGCAGCTATGGACGAACTGATCCTCACACCCTGCCGCTGTATAGAGGACAGGTGAGATAGTGAGATACCCACAATTCTACCCACACACTCACTCTTGGTAAATGGCAGATTTATATGATACTACACTTCAGCACTGAAAAAAAGACTCACTAAATACTAAAAAAAATCCATTTCCCCCATGAGTGTGGAGGTTTAGATGAGAAAACCTTTGTCTTATGTTGCAGCAAAGGTAGAGAGACTTATTTCAGTTACCACTAACTGAGAGTCAACATGTCTGGCTTTATTTGACCATTGGTAACACACGGCCTGAATACTTGCAAAGATCTGATGTAAGGCAATCCAAACAAGATAGGCTCTTTCGTCTAATCAGAGTCTGGATTGTTATTGATCTTCTCTTCTTTCTGCAAACAGAGGCTCTGGAGTATTTTTTATCATTTCACAGTGAAGCAGCTTCTATCCTCTGACTGTTTTGGTTTAGTAGAAGCCATTTGATTATTTTCTGCAGGCAATGATTTGCCCTCCGACTGGTTTGTATGGAGTAGAAGCAGGAATAAATACAGTACAAGTTTACATAGCTGCTGGAAAGGTCCCAAATTATAAAAAGTGAGGTTTCCATGTCAATTTTGATTATAAAGCAGGCTGATGTGAGGTGCTTTACAAATTCTATAAGTATCAAAAAGCTCAATCCACAGAGAAATGCACACAGCCCTGTAATTCATAATTAATTTGGTGATTAATCAATTTAAGTCATAATAAGTGTAGTTCTCCTACAGCCCGTACACACAAACTGTGTCTTTAATTGAGCCGTCAGGACTACAGTTGTGATGTCACAACTATACTATATATAACTTGAAGGTGCCGTTTAAGTGCCATTAGTTATTCCCTGGCTGCAACGACGGTGAAGTGATGCTGATGGTGCATATGCAGAAGACCTGGACATTCTGACCAATCAGAGCAAACTGTTTTTTTTTTCAGGAAACAATGTGATGACGATTGTTCTTTGGTATGTATCCGATCATTCTACTGGCTTGATCTATATATAAGTGGAACTCTAAAACGAGTTACAAGCACTCACAGAACAAAGTGACACAAAGCAGCGTTCAGTATAACAATGCCCTAAAGGGTTTCCGACTATATACAAATGTTCACTTTATTCCTATGATGTGAGAATAGATAGATAAGAATGGGGCCCCATGGGAAGAGATGATGGTTTGAAGTTATTGAAACAATTTTGATACAAAGTGTGGTGGGAAAGGTATGTTATGAGTTTTCACAGAATGGAATGTAACAGATTCACAACAGATTTTTCAAACATTCTCAGGATGTGTGCTTTATATCGATATCTCACCCACTTCTTACAGTCAGGTTTATTGTGTCCTGCAAGCCTCATGTCCCTAGTTTTGTAAAAAATACCATAACAAGGTAAAAATAGTGAGTCTATCAATTACCTGCTAGCAAACTGTATTTGATTGTGCAAACACTAGTCAGTAATTGGTCTTGCAGTGTTTCACAAGAACATACAATCTGCCTCTGCAAGCTATTCTGAACATCAAACAAGCCGGTCTATATCTCTAATAAATTATATAAGACACGGTGCTGCTCCTCTTGGACATGTCAGCACAAACAAATCCTCTGTACAACACCTTGCACTCATTCATCCCTTTATAATGAGACATGAACTCTTAATGAAACATCAATGAAAAAGAAACCTATCTTAAGTACTTATATAAGACTGTTTGCCTCAGTGTCTAGATTCATGTTTGTTTTCAGTTTCACTCTGACAGGGCTGACCTGAGGATACGCTTGAGTGTTTCTGAGGGCAGTGGCCCATCCGCCTTCGCTTCACGTCCCACCAACAAACAGTGTGTCACTTGGACATGTTATTTACCAGACTGTTGCTGTTCTTGAATACTACACTTGAGCGAGATGTCCCATGGAAGAAAGAGGTAGTTTCTCATCGTCTGTCAAGCATTGAACCAGGCTTTTACAAACTAATACCATAGAATACATTTCTCCTGCTCTTTTCCTGATGTGTAATTTATTTATTAGATAATGCGGTTTTATTGTCAAACCATTCAGACAGCCTGTAGCCACACAGGTTAATCTGAAATAATTACTGTAACTGGATACCAAAACAAAACATTACATTCATAATTGGAATTGTAACAATAATATTGTTGATGTGCATGCAGTGATTTTACTGCCTCTGACTACCACAGTGCATGAGTGGGAAGGGTTGACCCACATTTGCCTGAAGCAGCAGTCAAATCATTTCACTTTTATTGGTTTCAATGAGCGTTCATGGCTTATTGTTTTAGTGCTTCTGCACCAGGAATCACTGGAGGAAATGTGGCGCTCAAGACACTCAAAATCATTTAAATGTTTAATTCTAATCACATTGTTACCACCCGCGACAGCTGTGGTGTAATGTGTGGTATCATGGTAAAATGGGGTCCTGGAGACACCTACTATAGCGGGAACTAACAAAGAAATGTTTTTTAGTATTTTTCTATGTGTTTTTATGCCTGTCTGTGGACAGATTTTACCACTGCTATAGCGTCGCAACCATGGATGATACAGTAACTACCTCCTCTCAGCAGGAAGGATGCCAGTGATTTTGGTGAGAATACACTTGCTGAAAAAAAACCCAACACCTAAATTCATCATGCACACTGCAAGTCACACCACTTGTGCAATCAGAAGTGAGAATCGAGTGCAAAATGAGCAGCTTGTGTGTGGCGGGTACGCAGTCAATAAGCTGCTATCTGATTCCCACAGCAGAGTCTTCTGATTGTTCCTCCAGACAACTTTGTGTGACACATAAATATTCAATTGCCTTCAGATCTACCAGATATGTAAAACCAAGGATCAGTGCAATCCATTTCTCTTTCTTTTCTCTTTGAGTTTAAGTATGAGTGTTTTATGTGTTTTCAGGTGTTTAAAATACAACACCATCTTTTCAATATCAATATATCATTCAGTTTCATAATTGAGCCGCATTGATAAGACAATGTCTTTGGTTTCTGAGTGTTTTGGCTCAAACTCTCATTCAACTTGAGACATTTTCATTCACACCAAGTGGAGCAAGGGTTTGGTGCAGACTGGAGTGGATTTACAACTCCTCCAACCTGTCCCATTTTCTCAACATTTTGAAAAGTGATGATAAAACTGTCACAGAATTTGCCAGAAGCTCTTTGTTTCTGGACATGAAGCGACTCAATGTTCTGACACAACAGAGCCAGCAAGGTTTCCATAGCCTCCAAACAAAAAATCCAACCCGATGCCAGAAAGGACACACTGGCTGTGTGGGGTTCAGTCAGACTGATCTCAGTGACCTGAAGTTATTCTCTAGACTGAGTGAGGTCTGACCTTAACTTGAATTTCTTTCTGAAGATACTATGAAACTAACCTTACTCCGCCAGATGGATTGAATCGCAAAATTTGCATTTGCTTTGCTTATCCATCTGGGAACTCTCGGTTGGAGATCTTGTGGGAAGGGGTAGAAACACTGGTTGCTGATTGGATAAATCATATGTCTATTACCACCTTTGTTGGTGATGGACAGGCCAAATCAACCTATCAGATCAACAAAGCGAATGACGTACTAAGCATCAAGGCAAAGTAAATAACATGTCGGTAAAGGATATTTGCCTTTTGTGTAACATGAATTTACGGATATAAGGCACAATTTCAGGTGCACGGTCCATATTCCAACAGAAGGATTCAAGAGATAAAAGCATTAGGGAGCGGCTTGCTCGATAGCTGCGCTCATCTCATCCGCAGAGGCCACTGTTGCGTCACACTTCGAGCAAATTCAAAACCAACGCTGATTGGTTTGGTTGCTTGAGCAACGTTCTCCAAATTTTCTCTGCCGCAGGTTTCCTGACTGATCTGCGAGTAAAATACAATGGAGCTTGCGAGATCATCCTGATCTCTACTATAACTCCCCCCAGCCTATAGGTGGGGGAACGTATTCATAGTTCGAGGACTGTTTTTTAAAATTTGTATTCATTGCCACAGACGAATAACAAAATAATTTACAAGACAACGGTATTTATCAACAAAGACAAGAAGATATTAAGACAAATGTTCGCTTGTTGGGAAGTTGGCTAAATAAAGCTCCAAATTTAGGGTAAATTTCGGGAAGGGAAAACTGGCATGGCCATTTTCAAAGGGGTCCCTTGATGTGTGACCTCAAGATATCTGAATGAAAATGGGTTCTATGGGTACCTACAAGTCTCACGTTTGCACTCACTTTATAATAATCCCAGACAATTTGGGCAAAAAACTTGTTATTTTCACCTGTTCTAAAATGGTGTATTATAATATTTCTGGGGTCCCTAAACAGTCTTGAAATTGCATAAATTGGGCCTGACTGCTCTCCCACAGCTGATACTGTCTAGTGGATTCAATTAGCCCAATAGTAGTAGTGAGAACATTATTTGAAATTTGGCCTCAAAAACGACTTCTAGTAGCCTCTAGGATAATCACAGCCTTATGAAACTTCACAACCACAAACTAGAGATCCAGGGCATTCAAAAGATGTACTGCTTCGAAATGCTTGCCGTCCAATCACCGAAAAATGCAAATCTTACAGGAATCTTCGAATGTCAAAACATTTTGATCACAGCACGGATGTCTTCCCCAACATCTTGGTATCTTGATCTGGTATTTTGGAGGGATTTTTGACCAATTATCAATTCTCGCGTGGTAAGAAATGGTTAAATGCATCATCAAAACTGTATAACAAAGGATATCACCTCACAAATTGCTATAACAACTTAAGAAAATTTTGCATGGGAATGTGAATCATAAATGTTCTAAGCCCTTAGAGACTTTCACATTTAATACATTTTCATTTGACACAGTGCTGAGCTGCAGCTCAAATTATTCTTCAGGTTCAGTTAGGCTTTAAGATAATGTATATGACTTCTATGTAGCATCAGCTGTTTACAGGCTACTTTGCTGGAAACAGACAAGCTCGCCATTATTCTTGCCATCCGCTCTCCTCCCAGCGATGTAGTCTGCCAGCGGCAGGCAGAGGGACTGGCTGGCTTATGTAACTTAAGCATTCCTATTTACAATGTGAATGACTTAACAGAAAAATGGCCTTTACGGTATAGTTCTCGGAGGAAGTAGACAGTTCCTCTAAAGGAGTTCCCAGAATGGTCTGATCTGAAAGTGCATTATGAGAGACAAATTAAATTAATTATGTAAATTGTGAAACTACATGCACTCAATAACAGATTCAGTATAGTTTGCTGAGAGACTATGTCACAGTTGGAAAACTTTCACAGTCTGACACAGTACACTGAAACACATCAACCTGCTGTAACTTTCACATAGTTGAGTGTGACAGTGATTTACGGAACTGAACTCTCTCACTCTGTTGCTTAAATAAACACACAAGCTGTTGTAATCGTTAATGAGAGCTGCAGAAGAGTGAGAGGTGCGTTCTTCCGACCATAAGCCTAAAATAGAAGGAAGTGTACCTTTCTGTTTTTTTCAGGAATGGTGTCAAGTGTTGATGTTATTAAAATAGAGACAAAGCAACGAGTCTATGAGCACTGTGTGATAGCATATATACGTTTTCTTTTGCCTCAGTAAGAATCAGTCAGTCCATGTGAAAGGATCTTAAAATGCATGAATATCAGCATTAAAGACCTATACGCTCATACATACAAATAAAGCTGTTACCTTAACTGTGTAGTAGCTTACTAACTGTACCTGCCACTGTTACCATGTGTTTTTTCTTCTTCTTGGTATTGATATTACAATCACACACTTAATTGCTAACACATTGCTTGAAATGTGTCTTAGGGAAGCCTAAAGCACAAATTGTCTTTGAACACAAAAGATCAATTGTCTTCAATGATCAAAAACTATAGCGCTGCGCTGATTCTCTTTGAAGATTAAGGCCGTTCTGCTGAGGGCTCCTGATTTCAAACATTGCTGATTCAGTAACATTTCATAACCCCTGCACTGAATAATCACACTCTAATCTATTTTGAACAACAAACTCTGCACTGTTCATTCTTGTATGCAATAGTTACGTTTTGATACAAGTGGTAATGAAATAAGAATAAATATATATGTATATGGACAGTTTTTAACAGATTTTACTATATTTGATCATTTTATCCTTCTGGACAGTTTACCCCTGCAATCTAAGGCAACATTGAAGCCTTAGTACTCAATTCAGGTGTTTTGCTAAAATCCATTTTTTTAAGTTTGTTTGACTGTTTACATTATTGTCAAATGTGGCTAATAGATTCCAGTGTGAACTGGCCACAGTCCTCAACTGACCCACATACAACAAGAACAAAGATATAAACAAATCTGACCTGAATGATTTAGGACCACATACTAAAGTGGCCCATAACAGACTTTAAAAATCAGATTCCTGTGATTTGTGCTGTTCACACTGTTATGAAAAACAGTGACTGTCGCGTGAGCAAAAAAAAATTTGCCTAACTCCTCTGGTTAAAAGTGAACGTCTGATGGATTAGTGAATATGCAACAATAATTGCATTATGAATAACATGGAAATGGAGCGGCATATAGATAGACAAGCTCTTTGCATGTACTGCTTTTTTTGTACTGTGCTAAATAATTATGTTAGGATTTACACTTTACTCACTGCTGTCTCTCCTTTGAGAAAGTGTTAATGTGATGTTTGGAAATGTGCGCACGTGTTCATTAATGCACATGTTAGTATCCTGGCAACAAGGCAGTAGACAGTTGATAGATGACTTTTGTGGTAAATAGTTTATTCACATGAAACTGTTCATGATCAAGTCTGGATTTTTAAATATATATATGTGAAATTGTGTCTCATTGCGCCTGTGCTATTTGCACATAATTCAATTAATTAAATTATATTTGACACACATTCTATGTATATGAGCCCTGTTGCAAAAACAGTCCAATTTAAAAATATATAGCCCTATGCAGTTACAGTGAATTTATTAGTGTCTTTGTAGAGTTTGTGGTTATGAAGTGCATTTTTAAGGGGTGTCTTCCACTTCAAATCATCTTCTTTTGTAGTCTGATCTATGGCACATCGTCTAAAGTGCTCATTAATGATGTATTAGGCTTTTCACCCATCTGCTATTAATCAGAATGTTTATTTTTATGACCGATCTGTGGATTTACCACGGAGCCGCAGATATTGCTGAAGTCTGTGAATCACTAGTATATGTTTGAAAACACCAACAGAACTGATAGAATGGGATATTAAATCCCAAATTTTGGTTTCTCTGTGTCACGTTTAAATTCCTTTTGCAAAGTTTTGAAGAATGCCTTTGCACCTCGTCAGCCAGGACCTGTAGCTCTTGACCTTTTCTTTTTCTCTCTGTCATTGCCCTGTGTACTTTGTTCGAGGCCCAAAGGCAACATTTACTTGCCACATGGATAATTGCAATCCGGAGCAAAAAAGGGCAATGTATTTTGTGAATTGGACCTGATGGGGACGACAGCAGTTGCAAGTGATGCAAAATGCATGGTGCTATCAGCAACCGCAATCCGTTCTATGCATTTGCCCCTGAGTCTGTTAAATTGTGGCTCCTGTCGTCTTAACATGGTCTCTCTCTTTGGATGCTCAACAGGCTCCCGTGCAGCAATATGTGTGACCTTTACATGATGAACCATGTGGGGCCATAGCTCTGACATGTCGTTTTGTCTTGGGAGTCTTTTGTGAAGAGGCTTAACTCTCCTCAGTTCAAGAGTACATGACAGAGTTCTGGGTTTTTTGAAAGGCCACTATCCATTTTCAGAACATTTAACAAGCAGCTGGGACACACTATTTGCTTGGCCCCATGAATCACATCTGTTCAGCAAGATCCTCCCCCTTTATTTGCAGTAATGTGTTCTTAGCTTGAGAAAAGAGCTAAGATCTTCCAGCAGCACATGGCTGAATCCGGTCCCTCTCATTTGAAGGACAGGGAAGTTTTCAGGGAGGGAGGGCACTGATTCATTTTCACCCTTCAACAGTAGAAGCAACAGTGACTAATGTTTCAATACTGCTGTGTCCTCACCAGAGTCAAACAGAACAAAGACAAGGCAGACTTATTTATAGTCAACCTACGCTAGGTGAGCAATCGTCATTGGATAATTGGTTAACCAGTATTTCAAATCTATTGGATGGTGAATCCACAAGTGGGAGTTTCCTTTTGTCTTAAATGACGAACTGGTTTGTCATGTTTTCTTTAATCTTTGTTACATGATGGATACAGTAATTTTACTTTTTGATTTTTTTACTCCTAAATTTGTAACTTGTAAAGAGATTTCTGTGTTCTTTTGTCCCTGATGTAATTACGGCGCATGAGGTGTGGTATTTGAGCATTGACAATAACAACTCCCACTTGTGAATTCACCATCCAATAGATTTGAAATGCCGTTGAACCAATAATCCACTGAAGATTGCTCACCTGTTGTAGGTTGACAATATATGTGTTTGCCTAGCCTCCGTTCTGTTTGACTCTGATGAAGACACAGTAGTGTCAAAATGTTAGTCTGTTTGAACTATTCTGAAAGGCTAAAAATTAATCAGTGAGCTCCAGTCATTTCTTTCCCCTTAAAAACACATTTTATCTCTTTCTCTCTCTGCTTGACTTGAATTTCTTTAGCCAGTACATCTTTCTAACACGTTTGCTCTAAGTAATGTAAGGAAAGTATAATATTCACCTTTGCCATTATTTTATTAATTGTTTGTGATGTTAGTAATGTAAGAAGAAAATGTTCCTGTCTGTTAAAAGGAAGGTTTTGTCCAAGGTTATTGCTACTTACTATATGGAAAGTGTCTTGAGATAACTTTTGTATAAATACAAATTGAACTGAGGCTTAGGCTGTTGCACTTACTGTAGAATGGGGGCTGTGGTTAAAAGCATTTGACAAATCTCTAAAATTGAAATGTAACTTTGAAAGTGAAAGAAAAACATTATCATAGTTTCTCCTTGGTAGCTATGGACTGTTGATGTTGCACCATGTCAAGTCAAGAACAAGACAAGAACTGGGATATTGGATCATTTAGCAAAATCTTGGATTAGGAGAAATTCAATGGCAATGTTTTAAAACATTATATTCCAAAATATCAGCAACATTGTATTAGTGATTAAATCTCCCTTTTTGCTGGCTAACAAACTACTCACTGTAAAACCTTTCCCAGGAAAATGTAAAAATATATAGACTCTATAGGGTCTGTGGGCTGTAAGTCATTTCATCTGATTTTGTGGGGTCTCAGGGTCAGGCATACAAAATTACTATAAAGAAATGTAGACAATCTTCTCGCTGTTACACTTGCCTATATAGGTCATATATAGGCGCCAGTAATAAACTGAGACTTTTTCATGAAAGGTAAACAAACTTTTCTTACCAAACTTATATGCACTGAGACCACTTGCTGTCTGAAAAGTAGGAAAAACAAATCTAACATGCCTTACAAATATTTGGAAAATAGTTGACAGCAATAATAATAATGTGATTTGTACTATAACGGTCTAAAACAGCGAAAAACTCCCATGTAGTCCTTGCATTGCCATCAGAACATTTGTCTGTTCTGTTTCCTGCAGCTGACAAGTCATTTATTTTTAGTGAGAAAAAAACATATTCGGAAAACTTCAGCTTCAGCTACTTTAAGAGGGGTGTAAGCGTTGACATGTCTAAAAGAAAGACATTCACTTCAAAGTTGAGCGATGATGAGAAAACTTCGACTTCGAGAAACAGTAAAAAATATCAGCAGCAAACAGAATTGTAGATACTAGCTCTTGACACTTTTTTGGTAAGTCATCACTCTACACTTAGAAATAACAGAGTGAAAATGTATTCATAATGCGAACATTATAAATATCCTCTATTTCAGTCTCAGGGAAACCAGTGCAAAGCAGCAGGCCTTTGTAGTCAAGTCAAGTTTATTTATATAGCACAATTCAACACCAAGGCAATTCAAAGTGCTTCAGACAGAACATTAAAAGCATTGGAAAGAGACGCACATAAAATTACATTTAAATCACATAAAATAACATTCAAATAAAATAAAGAAATGTTCAGGAAATTTCTGACAATTCATTTTCAGTTGTCAATTATAGGCAATATAAGTTAGTGCAGTACAAGCAGTTAATAAATTATTTTGTCTACTTGAAGGCAGTGGCAAACAGAAAAGTCTTCAGTCTTGATTTAATTTTATGTCGCATGTTTTCTGTCCCTTGCCGTACAGTATTTATTTATCAAGGAGTTCACAATGGTCTGTAATTGCTCAGTTATTTATTGAAACTGAGCATATCCAAAATAAATGACTCGTCATTTCTTCAGCCCTTCTGAAATGTACAAAAGCCCATTCTGACATCTGTCTCTTCATATATAACATACTTCCTATGGTTTTCTTTACCTTGCAAAGCAGTTGAATTCTCGTGATAACACAATATCACATGTCACTCAAAAATCCATCTTTCAGGCTCCAAGTAATGCGTTTGTGGTCAGAGCAAAAGTGAGATACTGGCAGTAGAGGGGGGACGTGGGCGCATGGGCTGACATGAGAGGCGACAGCTTTTTCAAACTAACAATGGCGCTCCTAAAGATGTTAGCGTAGATTCTGCAATAGCATCCGCTTTGTCAGAACTGGAGTGTATTTATTTATTGAAAGGAAATAATGGCACCGAAGGCTTTTCTTGATGGAAAAGCTGATTTCTGTTTTCTCCTGGTTGACGTTGGCAAGAGTTTGATTGACAGCCAATGAAGGCTTCTCAGATGGTTCCGGGTTACAAAGGGTTGAATAAAGAATCTCAAAATGAAGAAAATTCTTGATGAATTTAAGTAACAGGGTGCCCTTATTACTTCAATTTTTTGTTCATCCGATCAAGAATTAAACTTAACACTGGCATAGTAATTGATCTACAAATTATGATTTTGAGGGTGAAACATTCCTTTAGACTGAATATTGTTGATGGACCAGTTTTAATAATTCAGTAGTCAAACAACTTTGATGCTGTAAGACACAAAGGCTGGCAATTCCACTGGAGCTCACTGTAAATCCCAGTTATGTCGGCAAACATTAATAATCCTCTTACATTTTGAACCCGTATAGTGCAACTTGTCATGCATTTCAGATTTATTCTTTTGTTGCCTTCATATTGCTTTCGAGCGTCTCTGACAACCAGAAGCCATTAAGATGTGCCCATTTTACAGGCCTGACAGAACAGACGAGCCTTCTGACGTTTTTTTTTTCACCTTCTTCCTTCGATTCTGAGGGTGCGTGTGAAGTCATTCACATGTTACTGTACAAGAATATAACTTTTAAAATCCTGGGTAAATGTTTAGTTAGTGACTTTCTTAAATTTACCAAGAAGATGAGGCTGGTAGAGTGATGTTTTTAAGGTGCATTAACACACCATTTTCAGCTATTGCTCTCTGAACACATTGTTTTGAAAGAAGCTAAAATGAGGAATATGTCTATTATGGCAGATCACACATCTTTTATTTGGGCTAGTAATAATTTCCTTACAACAAAAACATTTGACATTGCCACAGCTTAAATCAATGATTGTGTTGTGACAAGAAGTGTAACACAGTGGTAAATCTCTAGTGCTTTAGAGTACTGATGGAAACTTAATTCAAACAAATATTGAGATGAATTGTTTTCCCTCTAAAAGCCATGCAGCAGATCCATGTTGACTGTTCATCATTCTGTTCTCTCTCTCTTTAATAATGGGTGCAGTATTACCAACTTCCTAATAATCTTAATTAAGTCTCAACTTCCCAACTTCAGCCACTTCTAAATTACTCTCCATGTCTTGGATTTTCTCCATTGTACTTTTCTTCATTCATTTTAGGTTATGGTTTACTTTGCTTAAACTTTATTATAATTAAGGCCTGACCATGAAATTGCCAGGGGTCCAACGGTCTATTATTTTGTAATGATTATAATTTTTCTGATGCACAGGGCGTGGGGTGCTCAAACTAGAAAATTGGAAGACATGTCAAAGTACCAGGGTTGGGGTAAAGCTCCTCTGATGCTCAAAAATTTTTGCGGGTGGTACTTGGTTTACTCAAACTCAAGAAACACACATGAGATTTGAAAGAATATACAGCGACTGGGTTCATGCATGCTTAGCAGTTGCGCCAATCTTCATGTTTCACATTAGCTCTGCCCAACCAGAAGTCTTTCATTTGAATTTTATGCTTTTTTCCCCTCCAAACTCCTCCTTCAGGCTTTAGCTGATGTGTGGTACAGTATAACCTTTAGTAGACGGTATAATTAATATGACGCTAAATTGCAAAGGAATGGGATATACCTCAGACGATGATGTCATAGGTCATGTGAAATCACACACTACAGATATGGCACTTTGCGAAACATGTCCAAGAGGATTGATCCTCAATACTTTTTTTTTTAAATAAGGAGGGCCATTGTCCAACCTGCCCTAATTCTGCTGCTGAGACCATATACCATGGGAGACAATATAAGACAAGAGAAGGAGTTAGACTGATGCTGACTGAAGGAGCCCATTTTCTCTGAAAGCATGAACATAATGATACAATTGACATTGATAAGTTACATTACACTAAACCAGAACCAGTGTGATTGCAAAGAGCTTCAGTACAATCTATGATAATTTCCCTCTGAGAATCTATCCCAGGCAGGCAGAAGCAATCTCAGAGGCTTTGCATTTTGCTCTGATTGTCTCCTGTTTTTACAAAGTAAGACCATTTGTTCCACAATTACAGAGAGTTATATTGAAGAATGATTCACCATTTTTTCCCCAGAATGCCTACAAATTAAGGGTCAATGAGGCATTATATCAACAGAGCACGTCCTCCATCCATGTTTACGGTGCTGATGGCATTTTATTCACACCCTGAAAACAATTGCGACAGCTTTATGGCTCCATTTCATTAGAGATGGCTTCATAAATCTCAACCACACGATAATAATTACATCTGAATAAGCAACACAAACATGTGGTATCGATCACAAAAGCCAAATAGAAGAATTTGTCTTGTAATACATAGCTGTAACACACAGACTGTGTGGGTTTAAATACTGTAAGTCTCTGCAAACCATTGATCTAATCATTTCTGCAGGGGCGCAGGTATCTTAGGTGGTCAAGAAGAGTAATGAACACAAAATCTGGCCTTTCAACCAGAAAATGGAAAATAGCTGCACCTACTGTATATGTAGAATATATGGCAAACAGCTCAGTGACTCTTAGTAATAGCTTTCAGAGTACCTGCTTTCTTTTCCTTTTTTCACCCATTAATAGTTAAGTGAACTCTCTGCGTTGTTCAGATTGAAGAACTATTCATTTTCACTACCTACTGGGATTTTAAAAGTTTTAGAATCTGTATGCTTGAGCTGCTTTTAGCTGAGGCCGGCGGGCTGTGGGATTTTGGAAGAATGACAAAAGTGGTGAAAGTCTGGGTAAGTGGTGGTCATTTGGCAGAGCTCCTTTTTGTATTGTGCTCTCCTGAACACGCCATCGGCCACATTCATTCAGTTGAATAAGGACTTAATTATCTAAGTTACAGACTCAGACTGACTGCATTTATCAGAGGAGGATGTCTGTTATCACTGCAAACCCCTTCTTTTCCTCCGGGGGTCCCCTGGGCGCAGTCCTGTACACTGAATTGACATCTTCTGTGATCCCACATTTAAATGGAAGACAGCAGGCAGTGCAATCCTCTGGTAACACTGAACAACTATGTGACTTGCAAAGCTGAAGCCTTCATAACATTTTGTTTATTATTTGTCTTCCAGTTTGTTTTTCCAGAAAAATAGCATGAAAAAAATGCTGTTTAGCAGGTGTCTCGGAAGGTTCCAGATATTACAGTGTTAGAAGGCTGTTATAGTAACAAGAAATGATCTCTTGCTATATATCACAGACCACTAATAACCATTCATTTACTTTATCAATAATGGGGGATTACCTCAAATATTTAAAGAAGCAATTGTAACACCAATTTCTGAGTCTGGAGAACCTGAACAAGCTTGTAATCTCATTATGTTAATTTGGGGCACTACTTAGTAATATGTGTTACTAGGAACTGACTGCCCAATGCTGCATTTACATTCTCTGTCCTATCCCTAGTAACAGTTTTAAAAAGACTCAGACATTAGTACCCTTTTTGTTATACAGCTGTTTTCCTTTCCTGCTTTAGCATATAGTTCTATTTTGCATGAGAACAATGTAATGCAAATCCCGACCTCACTTGCATGTGAAACAATATGTTAGTGGCTACCGACCGCTGCGGTATCCCACAAGCTGGTATGCATCTAACAACACTACTGCTTAATTAGTTGACTGTGTGCCTGGAGACCTGCTCTGCACTTGCCCTTTCAGAAGGTAAGGCAAGCAGCACATGTTCAACAGACCAGAGGAAATGAGGTGAGGGGAATGGTTTTCACATTGGTCATTAGCACAGGTTTGCAGGTGTTGCTGCATTATTCCTCTTCTCCCCAAGAATGCATGGTTTATTTAATTTGAATCTTAGTTATTATTGTGACACTAAAACAGCTTTTCAGTTGTTTTACATGAAGCATGAAACAGCATAGCAGAAACATCAATACATCCTGAGAAAAGACCCACATGCATTTGCCGAGGAAATAAATCCTATTTTTTTGGCACATCTCTTAATTTAGAGGAACAGCTTGTTAGTATGATACCCAGTGATAGAACATGCTCCTGTAAAAACCTTGGGAAATGATGACATATTAAAAAGGTGCATTGATGCAGGTAGAGGTTAGCTTAATGAGATTTCCTCTGGAGGGGTTTCTAGCTGCCAACCTCCAAATCATCTAAAGGGAAGTCTGCTCTTCTCATTGTCCATTGGAGAAAAGAAGAACATCCTCATTATCTTCCATTGCTTTGGCTCATTACGAGGGCCAAGAACATGTCTCCATATAAATACTTCAATGCTGTCCCCCAAATGGAAGAAGTCCTCTTGGAGAAAGTGCATATTCCAATAACAGACAACTTAGATACCTGCTAGCTTTACATCTGCACATTTCAAGTGACATCAATAAACAAATAGCACCAAACTTGGTACACAACATATAAGAAGCCAATAAATGTTAAAATATTCTATGCTCATTCTATCATTGAATTTGAGTAGTGTGTGAGTTATTGATGCAATTTTTGAAGCACCCTTTCATTAATGGGCTTTCTGCGACACAAAACATTTGCAGTTGTATTTCTCTAGATGGCATCTCCACAGTGAAAAAAAAACCTTTTTGGATTTACTTTTTAAAGTATTTTACTGCTGAATATCAAGTACAAATCACTCAACAATATTAAAGGTAATGTACTTGCCTCTAAACTTAACATTGGTGGAGAATTGAGTAAACGTTACTTAACTGTGTTCAACTATTTATCTAAATGTTTAAATAAAGTCTATCACGTAGTAGATTCTGGTACTTTCATTTAATGTTTAATTACTTTGTTGTATAAATTTATAGCAACCTAAACACTGCTTAAGATGAGTAATTTCATCACGGCCAACTCATCACAGCCCTTTGGCACACAGGCACCTTTTACTACTTTAAAGAAGCACGGCCTTACAATCTCATATACTCTCATTAACACGACCCTGTCGTGTTGGGAAATTCTAAATAATTATATATAATAATTATTCTGATAGCTGAGATCAGACCCAAACAGTGATATATCATACTTGGTGTTTATGATGCATTATTGGGGAGAATAAGGCATTTTTTCTGTGTGCAATGCACCATGGGAATTTTCAGTTAGACTTTTTCTGCTGTATCTCAGTAACGGAAGGTCGTAGAGAACGGCTAGTACAAAGAGGCTAAATCATCAATCAAAGATGACGGTATTTGGGGGTATGACCAAGCCCCCATCACAGCAACTTCCTGGTTGATCCAGTATGGAATTACCAAAAACTGTAGTTCTCCGTGTGGCCACAGTTTGCATAATAGAGCAATTTCTCATTGACCCCCATGTTAAACTGGCTGTTTTCACAGCATAATTAAACCTATTTAAGACATGACAACACTGAGGGGGGGGTTTTGTACCAGGCTAATTTTTATTTTATTGGAGGTTAAAGTTTATGAATAATTAGGGGCACGGCCTCTTGAGTGACAGCTAGCCGCTGGCCCTCGTTTTACCATGGAGGTATACATCAGCCAGATGGACATATCTCTTTCACAGAAAAAGAACAGTGTAACTCCAGTTCTACTGCACATGTGTCATACACCCAAAGCACTGCCATCTTTGATTCGTGTCCTTGCCTCTTTCCATAGCCTTGTCGTAGAGAGAAGAAAGTTTAACCCTTGAATATGTTTCCATGTATATTCTTTCAAACGATGCCACCCCTGAGTGTCTTTGACCTACCATTCCTGAGAAATGTCACAGTTATCACAAATATGAAAAAAGGTTACATTTACTAGAAATTATCCATCCATGATAAAATTATTTTCAGAGTAAAACTGAATAAGTATTTTATACTTAATGTGCAGTGACTATAAATCATTTAAATTGTATTTTTTAATATGTAATAAAATGTACTTTTACTATTCAGTGAATTTATTACATGATTAAAATGTTTAAATATATATATTTTTTGCTTTAGATATTTAAGTTCTCACTGAATTTTTAATTTTACTATGTATTATTATTTACATAGTAAATACATACAATGTATAATTTACATTCATTTAATACATTTTACTATGCCAAAAAGTTTGTTTTTTCAGTGCAATATAGAGATGACAGACATGAGCTTGTAAAGTGTGTGAAGTTTCAGGGTTGGGGCTTCAGTAGAATTTCAATTTTCTTTTCAAGGTTTCAAGGCAGGAGTTATAAAGCTCTTTAGCTGTGGAGTCCGTATGAGGTAACTGCAAGACATATATTTAGATTCTGCCACATTATTTCTTTTCATTTAACAAGAAGGAAAATAAATGGTCTCTGAGGTAATTGATTTTGTTGTGTACTAGTGGACATTTCTGATGAGTGGCAGAGGTTTTTACCTCAGAGTCTTTTAAAGTTCATGACATTTACAACAGCTTCTTTGGTATTTACTTTGAAGCTTAAAATGGTCAGACAGCTTTTAGTTACCCAAATAAATGTTTTTCCTTTCATAAGTGAGCAGTGTGTTTCCATTGACACAACTGCATGTGTGACATTGCAGGTGTAGGATGCCTTCTATTCTCCAAGAGAGCATACACATTAAAGAAGCACAGTCATGTGAGGAAAAGGTGTGAAAAGCTGCCATTTCCTTCTCTGCAGCATGTCTTGCATCCATGAATACCCCAAAAAAGTTCACCTGATATTATTCAACTGAAGTCATATGGAAAGTAGCCAAATGCAGGACTGATAACACATCAAAGTGTTCATTGGGTATCATATGGTGGCAGCCGTGTGGGAGTTTTCTCCTCAGTGCCATGTCATCAAGCCCAAAGCATTCTTGGGGAAAAGTTATAATTAACTGAGCTGAGGTAAGGTTAAGCTTATTGCTAAACTGGCATGTCTGCTGATGGCTCACTAAGTAGCAGGCAGCTACAGACGACATTGGCAGGTTAATCAAAAATGAATGGAAAATATCACAAATTACAGTTTAAAAACTGCTGTTGGCCAACTGAAAGAGCATGGTTGCAAAGTGAATATCTAATTTTCTTTATAAGGAAGGTCACATTGTCACTTTTCCACATTAGTCTAAATGTGACTATAAGGATGCTCAATTCATAGCCCTGCAGTGGGGGATTAAACAATGAAAGTGAAACACATATGGAGACCTATTGTAAGTCAAATGCATTTTTCATACTCCAAATGCTGTTTCATCATTACCATAACAGCTTAACGTGGCTGTTTCAGTTAGAGAGCTTTGCTTAGAATATCATATTATCTCAAATTTCCATTTTAAACCTCGTAGAACAATGAATCACAAATGAATGCATTTGTGAAATGACTTGTATCAGGAGGTACATTGTGTTTGCAACACTGTTGAACAAGAACATCATAGGAAACTTATAGTTGTTCTGATTTTCCATTAATTGTGAGTTATTTTTTTATAAATCAAATGATAATATAATTAAAAAAATAAATGAAGTAAAATTGAAAAAACTCAAATGTTACAGTTGCTGTTTCTTACGCCAAATTCGCCATAAACAAATAAGGATAAATAACAGTCAGAATGCCCAAACAGTTCAAGTGACGGATAATGGGAGAATGCCAATCCCTCAGACAAATTAGGCTTGATAATTGAATGTTAAACATAGAAACAGCATGCCAGCATTTGCAGCTTCAACAATGTTGGAAGATCACATTGTAGTCAGTTCAAAAATGAAAGTGTAATCTAAATCTGAATCCATATGAGACACATATATTACTTGGAGACTTAATTTCAAATAATTGCAGAGCATGTGTTTATAATCCTGTGACATCTGTAATCTGTATTTGCTGCCATGTTTCACAGAACATAGATAAAGCCAGCATAGAGTTATATATCATAATTTTGGGTTTTATCGCATTATTGCTTTTTTGCACAGATCATTTGGTTTTCTGAACTCTTCTTTCTCGTGTGTATCGTGAATGTTGGAGGCCCAAGTAGAAATTATTAATGACAACTCTGATTGGCTTCAGGGTGCAAATTCAGGAAGTTAATATAGCTACTTAGTATGGGGACAAGTTCAGAAAACGATATTTCAAGAGGAATCTTGAAAGTTAATGAGATCACTGACACGCAGGGCAGCATTAGGTAAGAGCTGCTCAAAAGGCTCCATACATACTTCTTTGTACAAAAATATGTTCTTTGAAATGTGGTCAGGTGATGTGAGTGAATGTCATGCCCCAAATCACATGAAGTCTGTGATTGCCAGTTTTGAGGCCACTGACTCATCAGATCACAGAGACTGGCATTGGGTAAGTGATTAGTGTTTATATTGGAAAACCCAGAATTAGTGTAGTGAATTGTGAATCAGATACTGATTGATATCAAGAGGACAAGAACACACCACAAGTATAGGTAATACATAGTAATACTGGACACCATAGGAAGAAAACACAACGTTTAGGCATCTGTAGGCAAGAAAAACAGAACATATCTAAAAGAATAATCCATTTAAAACGTTTGCCTTTTATTTTGATGATCACAACAAAAATACTGACACAGAAGGATCTGAAGTTAGACAAGTGGACTTTTGACAGTGTTATAGCATCTGTTTTATTATAGCTTTTTCTCTTCTCAGTTACAGTACATTTCTGCAGTAAATCTGTCACTGTGACTGTTGCCTTTGAGCTTTTGCAAACAAAAAGGAAATAAATTTCACTGCAGAAGCCTGATTTTATTATTCATTTGACATTTTGCTGCAACTTCATGTTGAGAGCTGGTGGTTTAATTTGAGTGGGATGCATATTTCAGCAATGTCATTGATGTAGGTCTGGTTAATGTTAATAGTTGCTGTGATGGTAGCTGGTTAATGACTTGGATAATCAATTAATGCCGGTTGCCTATTCATATGTCATATATGTGGTAAAGAAAGAAGATTATATTTTACTGTATATTTTTCTATATTAATTCTGGCAATCTATACATAACTCAATAAACTTTGTTATTTAAATATATCCCCATTCATATTTATCTCCGGGGATAGCCATCTCTGAAAACAGCACTGTTTCTGTATGCCACTTTCAATCCCATTTGAAGTCTTGTCCCACAGTTTCAAAGAATTTGACATTAAATGGCCTATAAAACTCCTGCAGCTGCTCTATGACCTCCTGTTCGATCTGTACGTGAGTCCTGCCCTTGGATTTGCCGAGGCAGCGCGGCTGGCTGCTGCTCTCTGGCTTCTTCAGACAGGGGAAGCCTTTGGTTCGATTAAAGTAGAAGTGCTTGTCCGTGATTATTCGTTTCAGTCCTAAAAAGTCCTGAACGCGTCCCATTTCCCCTGCTGGATCCGTGATCAGCCGCTCCCCACTCACAAAGTGCATCTGGGACAGGCGGAAATACTGCAGCCAGTTCTCCAGGTGCAGAATGTACATCCCAATCCGAATTGCGTTCCAGGAAGGGTCGACGAGACCCAGACTTATGTTCTTGAAGGCTAGCTCTTCAAAAGTAGGTATATTGGGTTTCTTGGAAAGAGTCTGTGTGTAGTCAGAGATGGCTCTCGTTACTGGGTTACGCACCACAACAATCAGCTTGGTCTCATGGGACATGCTGGAGATACGTCTGGGTGCCTCTCTGGTAACAAAGTAGCTGGGTGTCTTCTCTAATGTGATCTGGCTGTCTAGTGTTCGTGGCATTAGTCCCCTTTGGAGAAAAAGAAAAGAATGGATGAGTCAGCAAAAATGGTTGTTTTTCTGTCCAGGAGCATTTTCACATGTCTTTTCTGTTGGATGGATGACAGTGGTTATAAAATGTACAAGTCAGAGGGAAGCAGACATTATGCCTGCTTGTATCATAAATGCACAAAAGCAGCCTTAATATTAACATGTATTGTGATAAATGCACATTTACTATAGATTGGATTGTGAGACATTTAGGGTCAGAGTTAGAGAGGTCATAAAATACTGAAAACACAGGGTATGTGTCTTAAAAATCTTCTGTCTTAAATTTCTCTTAAAATACTACACTATCAAAATGCACTTTTCATGTAAAAGTCCTGCATTGAAGAAGTAAAATTACAACAAGTATTATCTGAAAAAATGTACTTGAACTACTCAAAGTAAAAGACTGACACCTTTCATTGTTATGTTATCTATATTGTTAGAATAATGTTACTGATCATGTAAGCAGCATTTTAAGCACATAGCTGATCCAGGTGGAGACTTTCTTCAGTCAACTGTTGTTTAATTCACTAAATACCAATGTATCACATTTTTACATGCTGATTGTGTTATTTCATTTTCTTAATTTGCAAAGTAACTAGTAACTAATAAAAGTAGTTGAGTGACAAGTACATTATTTGCCACTGAAGTGCAGTAGATGAGAAAAAATAGCAGTTAATGGAAATACTCAAACAGTAAAAAGTAAAACCTCAGAACCTTACTCTAGTACATTACTTAATGTCCTTAGTTATTCTGCACCACTGCTTATATAACAACAGTTTAAAATATATAGAAATCATGGCATTAAAGACACTAGAAAATACAGTTGTATGTATAATATTTCATAGACTTTAGATAGCAAAGTTAAGGGGTAACTTTCTGCTATTACAGAGCATCAAATGACTGTAGAGAAACCCAAATGAACACAACGTTAGATATTCATTGGTGACAGGATAGCTTGTACAATAAAAACATGCATCATAATTATCATCATCATGTTGCCAAGATAATAGCTTTGCAAAAAGGCAAATGTTTCTTTTTGTCATGTGTGTTTTCCTTCCAAGTGTAATATTTAATTCTGCTTTGGGACTTTGGTTCAATAAAACTTGATCAATGACCATCTAATGTTGTTTCTTGAGACAATGAATGCCTATACCACAACCTATCCACACTTTGTACTTTGTTTTCTGTAAATAAAACAGGGACTATGCTGTAAGTCGGGCACAATAACTCTACAGTTTGGTGAGAATAATTACAAAACAGAAGTAGCAAACTGTTTTTTAACTCACTTTATTACAGGAGATATAGTACTTGCATTTCTCTATTTCACAGCATGTGCAGTGGGTACGTTACCACGCAGTTCTGATGATTAAATACCACACTTTCTTTATTATTACTGGGGAAGGCTTCGATTAAAACCTAACCTTTCTCAAAGCTTTCTCTCTCATGGTAGGGATAGCCATAGGTTACCTCTAAAGTCTTGGAAATATTGATCCATTTAGTTTTATTTATGAATCCTGAATTGTTGGCTTGGCTGCCTCAGGGCCACCAGGCAACTATTAATCTTTTATGAGAACAGCACCTTTTCAACAAAACAGCTTTGCCACACACACACACACACACACACACACACACACACACACACACACACACACACACACACACACACACACACACACACACACACACACACACACACACACACACACACACACACACACACACGCGCGCGCACCCACACACACACACACACACACACACACACACACACACACACACACACACACGCGCACACACACACACACACACACACACAAACAAAACTTGCAGCTATTTTCCACGAGGTGCAACATCCTTGGCTGTATTCTGAGGAAACTGTCTTCGTTATCTGGCTTGTCAATTCCACACATTTTCACCATGCTTACAGATGAAGATTGTGTAGATGAGAGAACACATTGGTTCAAACTTCACATTTTCATATTGCAAAACTGGGCTGACAATGTGAACTCTGCAAGCTTGCAGATGGTTCTGCTAAAAATAGTATATAAACAGCTGCCTGCTGTTGACTATACAACTATATACACAACTATTCTGTTGACAATATGTTTACATATGTACCACAGCATGTGGACATTTTCCCTCACACTTGTTTTTTGTTTGGTTGCAGAATATAAAACTCCATGTGAGCCTGTCCATAAGAGATAGCTGCTAATTGTTTTTACAACTGTGAGTATAAATTACATGTTACACGTCAGTTATACAGCCCTGATGGAAATAAGGATGCGAAAAAATTGACAAGCCAGTGGTACCACTGGGATCAATTATCATAAAAGTGTAATGAAGGGTGAATGCACACACCGCAGTCAGCTCTAGTCATAAACTTTGTATAAAGACGCATCTTTACTTCGCCCCACTGTTTAAAATGAAGCCTAAAAATGGTCTTGTCTAGATGGTAACCCTAGAGGCGCAAAAACTCCTTCCCGACAACCTTAACTATCTCACGAGACTTTTGCAAATCTTGGGTTGCTATCTAGCCACTGACCCAAAATGTCCCGGATATGGGCATTGCTATCTTGCTTATTTGAAGCCAGAGTCTGGTGATCGTAAAGCTGCAGTATCTCGCCTTTACACACGCCCAATCACAAGTTGTCACACAGTTATGACGTTATACCCCATTTCTTTTACCAAACTTATCTGAAAACGAACACTTGAACATACATCAGCCTGATAAGAACTACCTGAAGTGACAGACAGCATCTTTGGGAAAAATGTATTTGATTTTTTTTGTTTGGATTTTGGCTTTATTTTTGCATAGCTGTCATGTTGTCCATATTTATATACAGTCTCTGGTTCCCCATTAACGTACATTGAGTTACATGATTTGCATCTAGATATATCATTATATATATTAATTATTTTAAAGTGGAAAAGGAGGGACGGCCGGTGGCGCAGTGGTAAGAGCAGTCACCACATGTAAAGAGGCTTTGCTGCATGTCTCCCCCTCTCTCTCTCACCCCATTTCCTGTCTGTCCTAATGAAAAACTGCCAAAAAAATAATCTTTAAATTGGAAAAGGAGCAGCCGTCAAAGCTCGTACTAAGGCTGGAAAACTTATATGCTGGAATTGATGTTGAATGGTGTACAGTACATAAGGTCTGGCCAGGCAGCAACCTCTGGGGCTGAAAAATTAAGCCAACATCGAAGTGCCAAAAACTGCAGTTCCTCGAATGGCCACGTTAGGCTGGCAAAGCAAATCAATCCACACAGACCTCCATGTTAAAATCCCTGACTTTACAGCAGAGACAAACATGTTTACAGCCTGGTACAAAAACGGTTTTGGTCTTTGTATCTAATCTTCCTGTTCAAGACAACTGTACAGGTGGTCAATTTTTATATAATTTACCTGCTTAAATTATTTTAATGCTTAAAGTTATGCCGGAGCCCCCCATATCAGCTCTTCAGAAGCCTATGGGTGACGTCACAGATACTATGTCTTTATTTTATAGAATCTATGGGTCTGGGATGTGAGTGGAAAAGTTGTAACTCTAACAGTCAGGGTATATCCACAGTCAAATTATACCGCACTATCTTTTAAGATTATTGTCATTGATGGATTAATAAATGCTACTTTAGCATGTTCTTCTGAGAGTAGCTGAATTCAAAGAATAAGAAGAAAAAGTTATCTTTGTGATGCATAAATTGTATATTCAGTCTCTATTTACAAAGGATTACATGAAAACAGAAATCATCTGACTATGACTCTAATCTCTGCCCTGTGGCTCATTAAACTGATACCTACAGCCTCTGCGTCCTCTGAGCCTGGTTGTCAGTTGTCCATTCAAAGGATTGTTTAACTAGCTGCAACTGCAGCCAATGAGAACAAGGTGCAATCCAGTGATCAAAGGATGTGACTCTTTATATGATTTTACTTATAAAGGATGCTTTTATGTCAGTGGGGACAGCATGGACCAACAGTTTCCAAGTTGACTGTAGATATTACAGGTGCCCCCCAGTGTTCCTCATTAACATCACTCCAAGACAAACATTTATTTGAACTAGCATTTTGTAGTTAGGACTCATATTTAATTAAAGGGCTATCACAAAATTATCATCCCTACATGCACCAGCTGCTAATTTTAATGGTTGCATATTACCCTTTAATGACCATATGTGATAAAGCAAACAGAATGCAAGTGACAACTCGAGATGTATTATTTTTGATAAATCATTTTCTTTGCTCACTCAAACACACCCGGTAGCAGCAGCAGCAGCAGCAGCAGCCTCATTTATGTATCTGGTTTTTATTGAGATAGCGGGAATCAGGCCAGAAGGGGGGCGTGTGATACCTTGGGCAGGTGTCTGAACAAACCATCACGATTTTTTCCCTCTATGCCTCCAGGAAACTATGTGCACTGCAGAGCATCTGAAAATAAAAGATGGAATTGAGGATCTTTATGGCAGGGGGTTCTTTCACTAAAAGCTGTTCGGTCCTAGCTTGGTGATGATTATTTGCAGTTAGAAAATCTACATGATTGTAATACTAATGGAACTGCTTTGAGGGTAAGCAATGTTTCTGATTCATCTTGATCAGTGTGCACGTATCAGCAACACACTTTAAAATGCATTTTAATATGACGATCTTGCTTTGCATTTGTTTTGGGACATGTGTGACCGTACAAACACAGACACACACCTTGATTACCTGACATTTGAGTGAAGTGCTCTGATTGATTACCGCCTTTTCACTCAGAGTCAACACTAAATTCTTCGGGGTAATTTACAGTCTTCTTCCCAATTCTTGGTGCAACTTTAAGTCAGGATGCATTACAGGATTGGCTGTGACATTTTAATCACTTTGGGAAAATGAGCCCAGGTGTGGGAGATCAGCTCGATACTGTAAATTAGATCTGTTCCTGATCAAATGAGAGGACATGGTTGAAAGCTAATTTGTTCTGGAGGCTTCAGCATTGCATTTGATCTTCTAATAACACGATTCTTGTTGGTAACTTCTGTAAAAAAATGCAAATTGTTATTTTATTTGAACTTTGACATTTGATTTATTGAAATTAGACCATTTCTTACTGTATCTAAAGCAAACAAACAAACAAACAAACAAACAAAAAATATGACAGTGAGGAGCAGCTCCATCTGTTTTAAAATCACAGGAAGTCACTGAAAATGTAAGGCAGTCACTAATTTGAATATGTATGGTGTTCCTTTTATTGTGACGGTTTTGATTGGAGTCCCTTCACCACAGGGAGACGTCACCGAATATTCCAATGTATGTACAACAGAATAATGCCCTCTATGAAAACATATTAAAATTATTCAACAGATGTATTCAGATGTATGGTTTCATTATTAAATGTGGCTTTTAAACTAGAATTACGGCTATGCAGTAAGATATAAATACCACTTTGTCGATTTTAACTATACATTTTACTGTTCTAACAATTCTGCTCTTTAATGATTTGAGGAAATGTTTTATGTTAGCTTAGTCTCCCATTGCTATACTCCTTGTATTCCTTTGAACCAACCACAATCGTCTTGGGCGAAGCTAAACAGATGCTACCCTTGCAGAAAAGGTAGTGGGGGGCCTGACATCCGGGCACGAGCTGGAAGTCAGGCTTTATCCAATCACTGTATAATCAGTAAGCCAGACTAATGTTAGCCTCATATCCCACTGAGAGAAGAGAAAGAAAGAAAGAAAGAAAGAAAGAGCATCCATCTGCATCTCTTACAGGTGGATAAGGTCGACAGTGGAAAGCAAGGCAATCATTGCCACTCGTTAATGAGCTGTGGTGTGCTGAAAACTAGTCTGCATATTGTAGTGACCCTGAAAGAGCCTGCTGGCTATCTTGCTGAACGTTTTATCTCTGTTGGCTCAGTGGAGGCAGGAGGTCTGGAGTTCAGACTTCCTTCCTTCTGGACGCTGCTATATCATTATGGAGGAATAAGCCACAAACATGGATTTCTTTATTTCAAAGTAAAGAGGACTCCCCATTAAATCCAGATACACATTCTCCCGCAGAGTTCCACTGGGGGAAACTTCTTGTCTTACTAAAGTATTTATACCATTCATCAGCAATGGATGTACAACTGCAAATTATTCCCTGTAATGACTGCCTAGTCTTCTGCCAGTTAATATCTGTAAAATGCTTGGTTGCTCTATTCCACGCTTTGACTTCTTCTAGGGCGCTGATGTATTAGTCATTCATCTGTGGTGTTGAAACATACCGAACAAAGCAACCTTTCTGTCAAGGGTCTCACCTCACACAACATACAGAGAAAACTTCATCAAATAACAGGGGAGTGAACACTGTCCTTAGGCAGATATTCGTTTTACACTGTGCATTTGAAACAAATCGTCTCGGCTGCACCTCTGGTTAGTTTTTGGCTGAGCATAAACAAGTTCTCTGTTATGCAGTACTTAAGTGCAACTCATCATGTAGCTGACTTTTATACTTTCTGGCTATGCAACATTAGCAGTGACTTCACCAACAGCTCTATCGGGGGAATGCACAAGAGTGATAGTTCTACCACAGCTACAGTAAATCGCCACAGTTAACGTGCACAGACAGTGAGGAAGATGCTTGGAGGAAGATGTTGTGGTTTAGATTCTAGTTTTCAGTAAGAAACAAGAACATGCACTGTACAGTTGCTGCGGGACTACTGAAGGTGACACTACACACACTTATATTTCTTTGATGCAAAAAAAATTTGATTTTGGCCTGCTGGTGGTACTGGAGAGCCCAGCTCAGATCCAGAAACTTCGGCTTGTCAGCTGTAATAACGGTGCAGAGATGCTGAGAGTGCAGACCAGGAGGACCTGGAAAGACCAATCAGAACAGACTTGGCTTTTTCTTTAGGCGTCTTCCAGAGACAGAGGGTGAATACAGGTATATTCAGATGGGCATCATGAGAAAATGTGTGGTGTTTTTTTTAACATTAAAGCATGTATACATGTTGTAGTAGAAACCCAAAATACAAGTAGAATCTGAAAATGAGCACAATATGTCCCCTTTAAAGTTTTAACAAATAAAATATGATTTATTCAGGGAACATTGACATCTACACAAAGATAATGTCCAACAGGAATCAAAATCTTCTGTTTCAAACACAGATAACGCTTGACAGATATATGGGCCCCCCTTAAACCCATGGATGCCAGAACAAATAGCAAAAACTAATTTCAGCTTCAATCCAATATAACAGAAGATTTTTTTTTAACCACTGATATGATCAAAACCTCTCTGACTCACAAACTAAACAAAGACTGGATGTTAAAAGCTATTTGGTGCAGCGCAGTTGTATTAAAGCACAGATTGCAGACTGTAAAGATACACTAGCGGAATGTAGCACTGCATATAGATTAAAAAAATTAAAAAAACATCTGGAAATGACTCCTTCACATACAACACGGGCATGGTTTTCATAATGTGAAGACCAGCGATGCAGTGAAACTGTTCATCTGCAGACTAGAGTGTCTTGTTAAACAACTTAAACTTCCAAAGAGCATACAGGTTCATCAGGGATGCAGACCATCAGAACGAGTAAAGGTCAGCTTTGAATCATCTCTTTGCGAACAATCAATGAACTCAGAATGTATTACTGTCATTTCACTGTGGTGTGAACTTAAAACAGAATGTTGCCTGTTGTGAGTTCAAGGCAAGTTCTCAGTAAATGTTTGCAGCACAAATACAAAATTGGCATGCAACAAGGCTACACATGGGAAATGCAAGTCCTTTACAAAGCAACAAACAATATGTATCTAAAAGCAGCTTTTTGATTGTCATTTTGCACATTATACATTACATGTGATCACCTCTGTATTCTCTGTCAAAACAACCAACTGTCCACCTTCATGTTTACACAATCATCCTCACTGTCTCCTGTAATTAAACAAGGTAATGTATATTATGGCAACAGGCTATTACTAATACAACAGTTGAATGAGTTGGAGGATTTCAGGCGTTTCATTTAAAAAACATTAATCACAGTGTGAAGTGTTTCTGCAGGGTCAGGGGCACAGAGACTTAGAGAACAGCCTTCCTCTCCCGTCGGACAACAAATGTTTGTCATTAGAAGGCAAATAATGAACCCTTCTCATTTAACAATATGCAGGCTCACAGGCTGACCATGGAGGTCCCAAATCAAAGTATCCATTACATGTGCTGTTTGTGTTTGGTCCCCGGGGTAATTTACCAAGAAAACGGTTACACAGTAAATTATAAGAAAAATCTCATGGGCTCTGGTGGCTGCGTGTTATCACAGTAAGCAGCATGGAGAGCAATGATGGTCACAGTCCTTGGCAATAAACAAAAAGCTTTGGTTTAGCAAAAAAAAGGTGGCATTTTCTAGAAGAAATAGATTAAAACTTTTATCAGAGATACTGCAAAGGCACGTAATGTCCAGCACACAATCATGAAATAATTTAAATTGCTTGTGTTATCTGCAGACTGAAGAGCTATCAGTAGTAACAAAAGGAAACAGCAAATTAATACTGAACACATGCACACATGCACACGCACGCACACGCAAACACACACGCACACGCACACACGCACACACACACACACACACACACACACACACACACACACACACACACACACACGCACACTCTCTCTCACACACACACACACACACACACGCTATGCAAATACCATGCAAAGTTGGACTAATATACTAAACTGTTGTGGCTTGCTAATAAAAACTTATTAAATGAGTGTCTGAGTTGTACACTGTGCCGAAAGCCTGTCAGCTTCAGAGTAATTGCTTCAATTCAGCTTTCATGTATGGGGTTTTTGTCTTGTCTTAGTTTCAACAAACAAACACATTTTTTTTTGGTAATTTTGCTCACATGATTTATGCTGATTTGGAGTTTTCAAATATCCCTTCCTTTTAGAAAACTGACTCGCGGAAATTGCGTTTTATACAAACCATTTGTTCTGAAATGTCCTGAAAAGGCAATACCACACACAGACTTGCTTCCCTGCCATCCAATCCCATTAACAGTTTGTATTACTCAGGTAGACTGTGCAGAGAAAATGTTCTTATGCAGCGTGATTCTCATAATGTCTATGCCACAGCACTTTCTAAAAATGCCATCTTCCGATTCCCTTGATAAGCATGGATCCGCTCTTGAATGGAGAGGCTGCTCCATTAAAGTATCACTCACTTAGATTACAGCTGTGATGACATCTGATCATTAATCAACAGCAACGGAGGCCTGCCGCTTGAAATTCTATTTAAGAGTTAAGAAAGAGCAGCCCAGACAAATACGGCAGTCCTGCGGCCAATTCAGCTAGGTGAGGAACAGAGGTGAATAACAATTCAGGGCTCTGAGAATCAAGCACCATTTTTTTCTAATTTAATAGAAGACAAACTGGTTGGAAATAACAGAATGACTGTGCCAGAGATATCTTGCAGTAGAGAATTTCTAGCCTATCCTCAGCCACATAATGGAATCAAAACATATTCATTGAAGGATAATACAGTTCTACAAAACTGGAAAATAAATTGCATAATGCATCTGACCTTGAACCAAAACCTATTTAATCACTGTCATTTAAACACCAGTCTCTTGTTTTCATAGAAAAAACATTGAATAATTATTCATGGTTTGGTCTACAGAGAGAAATGACTGACACTTGCTCTTCTTGAACAATAACACGTTGAATTGAGCCGAGCTACGAGCTGTCACATTAACATGTGACACGGGAAAGTATCCACAGACTCTGAAATGAGGACGGGAAAGCCTCTGAAATCCTAAACTGCTCATTCTCAGATGAGGATTACTGCTCATTCTGCTCATTTTTACTATTTTTGAAGGAATTTATAGCTGATGAACACATGAGCTTAAGTCCGTTATAGGTTTTTTGCAGCGCCATAGTGCGGCACCTAAAATAAAATGTTTAATAATCTTAATTCATATCAAATGCCCTTCATTATGAATGTCTTAATGAGTGAATGGCAGATAACATTCTTCCCCCTTCTTCCCCTCTATTATCATCTATTTGCGCAGTTTGACAGCAGCACCTCCTTTTACATAAAAGGAGGATTCTTCAATTTAATCAATGTTAGAGCTTGGAGAAGTTATTTTACACTATAGCCTCTAGCAATGTCAAGGATATTTAAAAATGAGACTGGGTAGTCCACAGAGTTTCAGTAGTTTTTACTTTTTAGTTAGATGGTGGGAGAATACAAAAAGAGATGGAATAGGGCAAACACAGGAGAGTTAGCTCAGACAGGATTTGATCCCTGGTCAGTGGGGACGCACTGGGTTCGCCGAGGGGGGAAAGTTAACAAGCTGACAATCTCAGAGGATGAGCTAAGGTAAGGTAGGGGTCTGTGACTGCTGGATATTTCCGGACTCAGAATGTCTCCAAAATAATAGTGCGTTTGATAGTATAATTTGCTGTAGGGACTATTGAAGCCCTAATCACATTTTATTTTCAAGACACATCAAGTGACAAACCAGACTGCTGTCATCAGTCATTTGTTGCTTGAAACTATTGAAACTACAGCTACAGTAATTCACACACAAATACATTTCCACCTCCTCCTGTGGCTGTGACAGCAGTGGGCTGTTACACTGGAAATGCACAAAACACTCTTTTATTGACACTTTTATTTAACATATGTGACAGGCAGGTGCGTGTGCACGATGCCTGATCGATTTTCACAAATAACCCAAACCCCGAAAGTATTTAAGAAGGATGAGCTGCTCTATTGAATGGCTCTTGGAAAGGAATGGAGTCATGAGATCTGGTTCCCAGCAAAGAGCAGTAATCCCTTTAGTTATTATGATTCATGCTCTGGGCACCATAAATGCCAATCATGGCAATCATCTAATAGTTGATAAGATGTTTAAGCCTGGAGCAAATAGGTGGACTGACTGATTAATGGCTAATAAGAAAGTGGTGCAAGTTGTGTGTGTTTTCACATTATTTCCTGAATGATTCTATTAAAGGAATAAAAGCACCATGTCTTTGCATTTCAGACTGGTTTCATCTGGGAAACATTTCAGAAAGAGTTGATTTTTAAATAATGTTAACCACTACATGTCTCTGAGCTGCACTGGAATAAAGACAGCTCATTAATAATGCAGAGGTATGCCTTACGAGCCCTCGCTGTATAATGTGCTGTTTTCTGTGTTAAATGAGAACCATCTAACTTTCTGTCCTCATCAACCTTTCTGATGATATTGTTCCAGATCTCCCTGCCTCCCCGAGCCAATTAATGTGGACCTGAAGAATATGTGTTGCTGTAGCATCTCATACAATTTCAACCCTTCTCAAGGAATCTACTGGAAGTGCTTCTGACTCCTGTGAAATCAATAGAGCTGAGATGCCCTTTTAAGTCTTGATGGTGTATAGCAACATGTTTTTGTTTGATCTTTAAGATTCTGTGGAGGATGGAAAAAGTGGCGAGAGAAGTACGAGTAAATTAGTGGCAGTGAAACGTCTGTTTTATCAGGTCTTGTATGGTTATGTGAATACCGTTGCATAAAATAAATGAGGCCACGTGTGTTCTGTTCAAGAGGCACAGTAATGAACACCCAACGTTTTTCAAAGCTTAAATGATCTGTCATATGCTCAATGTAGCAGGACAGACTGTTCAGAACAACTGGCCAGTTCACTGAAATTGACGAGAGTTAATTTGGTGTCACGTGTTGCATTTTTCTCTGTTTAACAGATAACAGCAAAGAGGAATAACTTAAAATACCATTGTGCTTTGAAAGGTATTGGGAAGGGGGCTTCAGAAAATACTATGTTGCGTTTAGCGCTTGATGGTGACCATGGTGTTACAGTTTTGGAAGCTAGTAAATGGAGATTATTTTCTCACACTTACTGATCCCAGGGTCAAGAATAAACTTCCATGCCCAAATTACTTAGTCAAAGTAGCCTAGAATTAATTATTGGCAATTTTAGTAATCAATTTATCATTGCATGCATTAATCAAGTAGCGAGACTGCTGGGCTATAATGCTCATTACACACGAGAAAGATAAGTCTGCTACTGAATGGAACTCCAGTTAAGATTTTGTCTGCTGTCCCCGAGGTCGAGCATGAACCTTGATGATAGCATATTAGCTGTTAACAGTTAAGAGTTAAGATGCTAATGTTTAGAGAATTGGTATGCTATGACAATATTAACCACTTTGCATAACTTTACACTGATAGGATAAGGCCTTTAGTTTTCGACATATCTTATACTGAACTGAAATGGATAATTAGTTGTTGATTCTAATAGAAACATCGATCAAAAATGTAACTAGGATTCCTCCTCTGTAGATTATGAATACAGCACCTTTTCCACTGGATAAAAACACCCACTCACATCGCCATTCATTCCTGGGACAAATTACTCAGCAGTAGTCACATATATTTATTGGTTCCATCTTTGATCATTAGTAAAGGAAACATGACAACCGGGAGGACATGCTAATTTTGAGCCCCTTTTCTGGTGCAGTGCTATGACGTGTACCTCCGTCTGTAACTCCTGCAACTTTTTGTCATCTCAGCCATAAATTCCATCCATCTCCATTCAAGCAGCGCCCAAACATCGTTCTACATTTGTCAGGACTAAGTTTAAAAGAGAAAAAAAAGAAAAACAAATACTGCAACAGTGTCACCTCCATGCTGCTTTCTACGATGACTGTTTTCTGACATGTTTGGGATGTTGATCGTAACACCATAAAAACAGTGTAAACCAAATTCCAACCAGTTTGGGGGCTAATTGTTTACTAATAACTATAGGCATCAGTTATAATAATTTTTAATAGTTGATACATGTGTTCTCTACAGGACTTCTAGGTTGAAAAGAAAATGCACTAAAACATTATTAATTGAAAAGACAACTGATAATATTAATAATAATAACACACCCTCAATTTACAGTTCATTGCTAGAAAGATGGAAAGGCCAACCAAATTAATCTCTCACTTTAGAGATGAATTCGACAATTAATCAAAATGGAAATATAGTTTATGTGACGTGATTCCACGACCCAAACATTGTGACAGATAATCACTGAGGGCCAGTCTAATACAATCACTCAGTCACTCATCAAGCTACTACAGCCTGGATAAAACCTGCCTTGGTGCTCATGGTATTGTTTAAGTATCTTGAATATGAACTGCCAACTTGTAACTGTTTAAACTGTTGATGTTGTGTTGGTGCTTGTTAATGAAGAAACACCTATGAAAAGAGAAAGTATAACTCCACTACAGTGTTTGTCTACTTAAGGCGTTCTGTGTGTATGTGCAAATTAATCAACACGTTCACAACGGGAAGGGAACATCCTTAATACATATGTAAATTATTTAACATGTGTTTGGCGTATTTTCTTACATTAATGCATTTTTGTAATATTATATCCTCTGGTCCCTTAGTGTGAATGTGTGTGTGGTGAATTATCTTGCATCTGCATGAGTAGGCTACATTTCTCTCGTACCCTCCTTATATGCACATTGTTATTTCATTTAGAAATGTATCTTCACACTGCACTTACAACTGATTTGTTGTGCTTGTGACTAAATATCGTAACTACATTGGATCCTCTACTGTAGGCAAAACGGGGACAAGGCAATTTCGTCTAACTTCTTCTGAGGTAAATGCTTTTAAATCGCCTTTTTTAATTTCCTCAAAAATGACTGATTGGATCTTTTCAGCTCTATAGGACTTTCATTTTCGGAAACAGATTGATTAACATTTTTTAAATTAGTCCCTAGAAACAACTAGAATTAAACTGTGTAGTGATCTTAGTTACAGCCCCAATGGTGTGTGTGTGTGTGTGTGTGTGTGTGTGTGTGTGTGTGTGTTTTGGGGAAAAAGGTTAATTTACACAACTTAACAAAAAACAATCATGGCAGAAACTAGGTGTGCCAAACAGGGCCTCTTTTTTTGCCAAATAAGGAATGGTTTAAACATTTCAGTCTATGTATAACCAGGGTCTCTGAAGCTAATAAATAAAATGTAAACATGCACATCCTGTACTTAAATCTTGAAAAGTTATTGAAAAACTGAGGCTGGTTATATTTGAGCAAACTATCAGCTGAGACATGATGGGAAATCTGTAGGCAGCTCTAACAATTAGACACAACGTAAAAGTATGATCAAGCCTTTGTTGGAGGACATTTGCAGACTTGAGTGCAACATTTTTAGTCAGTCTTAGCAATGGCCTTACGTTATTTTGAGATTAAACATGAACATTCTGCTTAAAAAAAAATGCCATGTCTATAGATTGAAATTGTAAAGGAGTGACAGAGAGAGTGAGACACAGTTAGGTGGGGTGATGTGCTGGGCTCAGTGCATGTTGTGAGCCCGTTTTCCTTCACAAATCAACACAAGAACATTTTGTGCCCAGGTGTAGCCTGTAAGAAGTTGGCTTGTAACCTGGAGGCTGCCTGTGTCATCTGATTGTTTGTGTGAATTGGTCCTACATCAGCCTTGTGGAGCTGTCTGTTCAGCACCATGGAGCTCTGCTGACAGATAACATCTGCAGCGCTGAGAAACAAAATATACAGTAGAATCAAACTTGTGATCTTAGTGGTGGAATTATGCTTAGAAATGTGTTTTTGCGTGTGGTAATGTGCGATTACCCCAACAACGATGCCTTTCACAGTATCCAACAGCAAAATGTGCTCCTTAAATTAAATTATAGGCCACTGAGAAATAGTTAAACATTCATATGACTGAGAGGTACCTTGGGCTATAACACTGCAAATCATAGTTGTCAGAAAGCGCGTTAAATAAAAATGAACATGGAAGTGTACACCGGGACTTTACATACAGTATCACAAGAGTCCCCTGCCCAGTTGCGCCAAGGGGTGACTGAAGTAAAAAATGCTGCATCGACACAGAAATATCACATAATGGGCAACTATCCCAGAAAAAATACTAATTTATTTTGCAATGTTTGTTTCATTTGTTTCTCACCTGTACCAGTCAAGCCCTCTGTCATAGTTTCTGTCGAAAAAGTGCGGCTCTGTTCCAAGTGCGCGCACATCTGGATGTATCCGGATGAACTCCAGCACCGCCCTGGTGCCTCCTTTCTTTACACCGACTATTAACGCATTGGGAAGCTTCTTATTCCCATATTTTTGCACAACACTCGTGTTTCTCAACTTCATGTCAGCCCACTGGCTTCCAGACGAGGCAGGGGCTTTACTTTGGTCGCGGGGATCACTTGATCCTCGCTGGGCAGCAGATTTATCCAGAGCGGACCTGACTTCCAGCGAAGCGCAATTGTCTAATCTTCCAAGAAGTTTCTTCCCACCGGCGTTCTTGCTCGGTGGGCATCTTTTCCCCTCGTAGCTCTGGTTTGTCATGATTGTGCTGCGACAAAAAATAATACTGTAGCACAAATAGGTGCAGGACAGTGACACAGTGAATATGAAGGCGAATCTGGCGCTGAATTTGTTCGTAGATGAGAGGAACCTATGTGCCATGTCTCCATGGGTTCAGGGTGCTGCATGATTTTCCATCGGAGTCTTCCTCCTCTCTTGGTCTGCGGTCCGGGTCTGGTAGTAATAGGTTCTAAAGTGAGGCAGACTGACATGGGGATAGGGGTGGCTTCTCGAAGGCATCAACTACACGTAAATCGCAGTATTCCTTTTCATAGGCTGCTGAACTGTGCGAGAAACTTGGAGCAGAATATGATTACAGCAGCCTCCAAGGGAAAAATGGGTCAGTCTTTAAACAAGTTTTTCTTAAGTAGTTGGAAGTGAGTCATTTGGATCAATTACTGGTGCCTCTGTCAAAACGAATCCCAGAAGAATGTGACGCCCATCTTTATCCTCCTCCTCGTGTGTCGATTAAGAGAGAGTCAAACGCGTCCTGTGTCCCTTTAAGCGCAATTATTCTGCTCACCTCCAAGGGAATTTCATTGCCCAGCCCTCATTTCCCTTTCATAAAGAAGTTGTGGAGACACATGCACTTAAGCAACCGGAAATACATTTTTAATAACCCTCCTGACGTCATACATGATCATAATTCTATGTGCGTTTTATGTTTAAAGGAACATACTGGATATTTTAGGGGATTTGGAGATTTAAAGATGCTGCATTTGGCTGTGATTTTAAATAAATGAGTTTATAATGTTCACTGTATTAATAGCATGCCTCATTTCAGAGTAATTCACCAAAAACACCTGCACACAGTTTTGTAACCAATTTTCTGCTGCATGCAAGAGTGATTCATCAAGGCTAAACATTCTCTACATGAATAGTTTCTTTTCACACATCTGGGCATTAGCAGCCTCTGAAAGTCAAGATCACACTTACTCCTCTGTGTTGCTATAATGCAGACCGGAATGCAAAGTGTTCAGCTCTTTCAATGTCATGGTTAAAGTTTGTGTTATTATGGAAAACTGGATAGCTTATGCAGTGCCTGGGTAAACAATAACAATATATTTTTTTTTCCACTTTTAGGAACCAAAATATGAATGTGACATTGTCATTCAGTGGCCCTGGCAGATACATGTCACTTGTTACACCATTCAGACATATTTTGATGTCATTAGTGGTGTAGAAAAACTCTTTTTCACAAAACTTAGCAAAATATACAAATCAGCACACTTTTTGTGTGTTCCAACAGTTGATGGTCTGAGACTCAACTCGTCTTCCTCTATGTGGCTCGTAATATTGTTCCACCCACAACTTACACACGTACTACACATTTAACTCAAACAACAAAATAACAAAATGTTAAATCAAAGGAATCTGGCAGGTTTGAACATTTTTTTTTTACAGGTACCACATTCTTCACCTGCATAATAAAATTCCTCAACATTGGCATTCCTTTTGCAGTACAATGTATATCATATCATATCAAATATCATCAAGTTACATAACTCATAAAACATAACTCTGTAGATTAAACATCTTACTCCCTTAGTTATGAAAGTTAAAAGTAGGCCTTAAATGGTTTTCAGTGTATACCATTACAGTACTTACCATTAAACCATGTGATATAATCACAGTTTACTCTTAAAGACATACTTTAGAATTATTCAATCTGAAAGTAGTCCCTCAGGGTTTAATTTTTGGCCCACTATTATTCAACCTGCGAATGCTCCCAGGACAATAGCTATGTAGACAATCTTGAGTTTCACTTAGCTTTTTCACAAAGTGACTGTGACCCCTTAAATTTATTCTATCAAGGCTTATAGCAGATAAATAGCTATATGCAATTAAATAAAGACAAGACAGAAATAAATCACCTCCCTGTGTCCATCACTTTATCTCATAAACTTTGCTGTTTCCTTCCTTCTTTTGAAAGACCATAATATTTCATCTTTGTGTCCAAGTTCCCCATGCTATGGCGTGTTTTTCACAAGGAAGAGAAAACACTGAACTTTACCTCTTTTGATCGCAGTATGTTTTCCCCTTGCTGTAGTCTTTTTGATGTTTTTTGATGTAATATCATGTGCTTCTTGCATTTGCTGCTGACAATATTAAACATATTCTTGGTGTGAGTTACAGGACATTCTTCTTTGTAATTTATCTCAAGGATCAAGTCAATTGGCAAATGGGGCCTTCTTCCAAAAAGCAAAAAGACACCGGTTGGGCAGTCATAAGCATGTACGGTCAATTTATCCTCATCCAAGGTCTGCAGCATAGATAAAAAGGAACAATTCAATCCTTCCATTTTTGGTGGTAAGAAGTTATCTTTCAATTTTCAGTGTCAGTGTTTCTGCCATTGTAAATCTTTTCAGCTGCCATTGGCTTATAAAAGAGCTCAATGCCTTTTTCATTGAAGGCCAATAAACCTTTTTCCAGAAAAGTCCAATACCAGACAAAATTGGAAGCACAATTTGAGTAAAGAATGTCGCTTTGCTTTTCAACAGATCACCTCGAGAAACAGTTTCCATCCATCTAGCAGTTGCTCAACTTTTGCTGTTTCCATATTCATGACCCTCCTGTCAGGTTTTTCAGCTGGGGTACATTCGATGGCACGGTCTTGCAACTGTGCCTGTTGTGTTATGTCTGGCTGATTATCTCCTGAACATGTGGGCTGCAGGCTGAGATCCACTCAACTTCACACTGCTTTGTGTTTCAACTGCACTGAATATTGCACGTAACTCTTCAGCGGAACACTGCTTTGTGCACTCATTCATATAAGAGTACTCACAGGTGTACAGGATGGAAAATCTGAGTCTGTTTTCATTTTTCATGGGTGTTATTTCGGGGTTATGTTGAAGTCTGCCAGTTCAGACACCTTGCAATGTCCAGCTAACATCTTACATTATATAATGTAAAAAACAGGTCAACGTTGTAGTAGCCAGACTTAGCTTGACATCTCTCAGCTAAACTGCATTAGCTTGCTTAACACAGTTGTCTACTGCTCTTACGCCGGTGTTTATTGTGTTTCCCTCTGAGTTGGAAAGTTTGTCACTGACAGATAAAAGATGCTCACAAGTTGTTACAGCAGCACCTGGCTCACACACACTGGCCCTCATTTATCAATCATCAAAAAAATAAACTTTTCCGACACAGAGATCGGCATCCTGACATCCGGGATGGAGCAAAATAAAGATGTGCTTTTTGTCAGTCTTAAGAGTGGAATAAAAGGGGCCCATAAAAACGCTGTATGGAAAAGAATAACGGAGGCAGTCAACCCGAAGATGCGCTCCACTGTGACCCGTGTGCGTACTGCTGAACCTGCGCTCCTGCTCTGTAGCGGGGTTTGCCAGCGGGGTTATTAGGTATTCCGTAAGAGGATAACCTTTGTCACCTAGAACCATACCAAGATGTTAATCATCTGATACCTTGTTTGATTTAATGCAATTTATCGAGGGTAGCCACTAACCGAGGAGATGACTTTGGCTCTGCAGTGCGCTTTCCTTTTCATTCATTCATCTTCAATCCTGTCCCTGTCGGGGTCCCGGGGGGCTAGAGCCGAGCTGTTTTGAAATATAAAAGAATCGTGTGTGTCCCCCCTGGCCACCTGGCCACCACGTTTAAAAGCGATAGCTTGGCATCACAAATCACCTGTGCATTTATCGAGTGGCAGTTTTGGCGATTGATGAATGCGTAATCATTCATGGATGGTGCCTTCAGACGCACATGAGTACAATCAATTGCTCCAACCTCAATTTTTATTTTTTTAATTCGTTTTAAGAATCTGTTTTGATCTGTTCTTAATATGTGACTGCTTATTCCTAATGACAGCTGAGGTTTGTTCATTATTTTCAGTCAGATTTTGCTGTGCTGCACCGCAAATGCACAGGCTGAAATGTGCGTACACTATCTCAGACCTGACGTGAGATTTGATCGTAGCTCCCGCTCACGTCCAAATTGATCAATGCCGAAGTTTGCCAGGAAATGGTCGTATGCACGTTTTTCTGCCGTACGTTCGTTTGATAAATGAGGGCCACTGTCATTACAGACTATAAGCTTAGACTATCAACTGCAACTAATCTTCCTATGTGGCTTTATATGCAATAGACAGCTTACTCTGCAACCTAGTGGCAAGTGCAAGAAGTGTGTAACCTTGGACAAGATAACTAATTGTTAACATTTTGAAACTGTTAAATGAAATGAATTGTACAGATTTAAAATGATTTATTTCTACAGACACATGCCTGAATCTTCCTGGTTGCCTCAAATTGACTTTTTTCATAAGGCTGTCATCCATTTGCTGCCATTGTGTGAACGTCCTTCGAAGCACAATCTTAACTATTACCATGATTTGACGCAATTAGAAGTGAAAAGTTCAGAGCAAAGTTGTGCACACATCCTGCTTCAAGGCAAATAGTTCTTTAAAAAGGGCAAAGCCCAAAAGTGAAAGCAGTGGGTTTTCTAAAGATCACATTGATTAATATGCACTTCACTGTATTAGTTTAAAGTGAAAAACAGAGGAGGTGCAAGGATAAGTAGAAAACGCAAATACTCAATAACTACCCTCTGCTTCCTTTAAACTGTTTATTATTTCGGTACAGCTGCACTCATAAAAGTTACATTTGACATTAAAACAGCAGTATCTTCAAAGTAACAGAACAAAACCTAAAATAAGACGATTGACATAAACAGCAAACATTCTAGGTTTGGTATCTGTTATTGTTCCCTTTCTTGCTCATTAACGGTTTGTTATTGCAAAATAAAGAAGGGTATAAAGCAGTTGTATGCTGCATAGACTAACAGTTGGTTTAAGTGAATTTTGAGAGCATTCATTGGTGCTTTGTGAATACTGTCACATTATACAAGTTAAATATCTGAGATTTAGTGCTCCTTAAACAGATAACAGTCTTGGCTCCCTGGGCTTTACTGCCACACAGGTGCACTATACTCCAGGAAAGAAACAAGTGGTAGATTGTATTTATTTATTTTGACTACTAAAGCTTATACACATTTTTATGGAGTCAGGTCCCTTGATCTGGCAACCAGATCATGACCTGCAGCTCATGTTAGAGAATGTAACCAGCTCCAATAAGTTTTATAATCTACAGCCACAACCAATTTATTTGGGTGTGTCATTTTTCATTTCTCGTGAGTAGTATTAAATAAGAAAAACCCTGGGATGAGACAGAGTTGTTGTGATTCCTAATTTCTGAGGCTTTAACCTAATTTTTTTGTTCTCCTGCCTTGTAGTTTACCATGACCTTGAAATATCCAGATAACACGAGACAGAAATGTTTGGGCACAAACTAACATTGTTTACATGCAGTTTAAAAAACAGATTTTATTCAAATTAAGGTAATACCCCTGTTTCTCAAACCCCATGTAAATACCTTACCCCAGTTAAAATGGGAGTTCTCATACCTGGGTTAACAGACTTAAATTCCTTTAGAAACCAGATTACTCAGGCATATATATGCACCTTAACCGGTGTACGGCATAACTGCCCCTCCCCACTCCGTGGCAGTGGAACTTTACCTTTAAACGGACTGGGGACTTTGCCAAATTTGACAAATAACCATTGCTGTAATTCGTAATTCTGTCGAGAAGTCGTCCATGTTCTCTGCGTTTTCTAAGTTGTTGTGATTTTGACAATGGTCAACTGGAACCAAAAAAGCCGTCTTCAAACAAATTGTACGTTGGCAGAGCCAACTACTGTACTGGAGGTAGAGTTACTGACGTCATTCTTCCCCGCTCATGTATATGGGGAGAACTGGCATAACCCGGTTATTCACTTAACTTACACCGGTTCCTGCTGAGCATGTAAACGCACTGACTGAGATACTTGAAACTACAGAAACTACATTCAAGACAGCTTCAACTCTCTTTACTGTTTTGATGTATCACTCTAAGACTGTACATTAGAGATTGGCCCTAGGCTACTAAGGACACTCATATTTGTTGCTGGTATGAATGAATATGGACTCCAGAGTGAAATTATCTATGATAGATTATTTGATTACTACAATTTCTTTTCTCAATTCACAGTTCCCAATTTTGAAAACCCTTTTGCTTTATAATCTGACTGCATACATGGTCGAGTGGTTCACATTTTTGTCATTTTCATGTGCCGCAGAAGCAATAGAATTAATTTGTAGTTCATGGTTAAAGTACTTTGAATTGGCAATAGATCATGTTAAGTGACTCGTTGCTTTTACAATAACTTCATATAGTGACTTTACGGCTCTAGCAGTTCAAACGCTTTCCCTCCTCAGTCCACACACACACACACACACACACAGAAACACACACCTTACCCAGAAAAAAAATTCCCTCACCTACTCAGAGTCTGCTCACATGAACAGCAGGTACTGAAAGGGCCTTTCTGAAACCTTTCCTAGAACACTTATACATGTGGACAACACTGTACTTGTCTGCCCTCACATCCTTCACACTGTGAAAGATGAACTCCCTCCCTCAGAACAATATCAGCACAGTCATTCTTTTGATGAAGCTTATTCCAACACATTCTCACTTTCATCTTGTCATATACTGCTGTTTTGGTCAGGACCCCTTGGTCTCAAGGTTTTTAATGTTATGGTATATTTTTTCAACATGCAGGTTGTGGTTAGGTTTAGGCAACAATAATGGTTTGGTTTTATATAAGTATATGTTTGTTACATACATACATTGCTTATTCAGGACTAAGCTACAGACAAATGACCATACACTCCCCAATCACATATACATACAAACCTAAGTTTCAATGATATGATATGCCACTAAACCGTAGGAATAAATACCACTGCAAATTTGCCATCCCCAGCTGGGAGAACTTTGAATGGATGCAATTCCAATGAGTAATAGAGCAGTAGGTTATAAAACTATTTTTTGATGTGTGCAAGTATCCCAGAAATTGGGCCCAAATTAAGAGCTTTTGGTATAGGTATGGGACAGTTTGTCATGCATAAAGTTGTCAGAAAAATGACATTTGTAGGGAGGCAGACTTTCATCCTGTGCCTTCCGTATCAGTGTTAACACAGATTCTGCATTACAGCAAACACAAACATAGCCCCATCACATAGTTTATTTTCTGCAGATTACTCATTTCATGTCAAATTAATATTATTTATTATTTATATTATTTTTAAATAATGTCTGTTTACCACTCGCTGCTAAAGTATATGGCAATGAATTAGCTATTTGCTGCTATAATAATGCTGCTAAACTGCCAGCTGTATCCTGGTTGAAGCTTATGTTTCCAGCTGAGAATATTGTCCCCGGGGATTGAAATAATCTTTCCCTTTTTAAGTTAATAAAAACCACTGAGACTAAGCATCCATGCCAAGCCTCTGCACAGTGGCGCAGCAGAGCGCCCTGTGGTAATGAAACACCTTCCCTTTCTTCTTGCCATCATCCTATAATGCCAAGGATATCAGGATATCTTGCTCTTTCATTTAGTTTCTTGCTATTCAGAGATTATAGGACCACCTTATCAGTATGATATCAAGACTTGACAGCATTACATTATTCCACCCACTCTATGTGTAGAACCTGACATTATAGCACACTGCAGACTGCAGTTTTGTAGATATAGACTTGAAAGAGAAGCCAACCTAAGGACACTAACTATCGTTTCTTAAAAAAAAAAAGAAAGTTTGACAGCAATGATGTGTTTCACAATTGGTTTTACAGTAAAATGTGTCGTCTTTATCTGTGGTAAACACCCACTCAGTGTTCCTGTCTTTCTGGCAAATCAGAGTCAACATGGGAAAAAAAATTAACTGGGACTCACTAAAAACTATCACATCCTCATACCTTAACTACAGACTAGATTGTTTGCCAATGATTCACAAAACAACATTTATCACTATTTAACAGTGTAAAGTGGTAACACAGTGGCAGGTCTAAACATGAATAAATAAATTAAACACTTGTTGTCACATGGTCACTTGACAACAGATGAAAATGGGTCTGTAATCAAGCAGTAAACAAAAGACAAATCAAAAGAAGAGGTTGCTCACCGGAAACTTAATAAGTCACCTTGGCCATCTAACCTATCTATAAGAGAAAATTAAGACGTGCAATTCTTCAGAAATTTGGTTCATTTGGACAACAATTTTTTTGTGCAATTGAGGAAGTTTGATCACATTTTGCCAGTTCCATTCAAAATTCACAGCCTTAGAGTTGTGCAAAAATGTATTCCAAAGAGTAAATGAAGATAATATGAACCTTCAGCAATCTCACTTAATCATATCAAGAGGGAATCTTTCAAAGTTATCACTTTTTTTACAGTACGACATTGGTGGAGGGATCATAAAGACATACTAAAAAGACTGTAACTTTGGAACACAATCACTTGATTTATCCAATGGAGACTTCTGAAGCTTCATATTAGCTTCAAATAAAGTTTGGAATGGATTTTTGCACAGAGAGAGACCTGTGAATTTTGTCCCCCATTTTCCACTTCACTGGAAACCCATTAGAAAGTGATCTCACAATGGCCACAATGGACAAGAGGAATGATTACAGTGAGCTAAAACTGTGCCGATGAACATTTGGGCACCTGGCTGTGTTTTAGCACGGACTGAAAAACCATATCCTTTAACATGAAAGAAAATTTGAATCACTCAAATCACTTAAGTCGTTAAATTGTGTCACTTCCACCCTGCTGCCTGGTGTAGGAGTTCAGACTGTTTTCTCTAATGCAGGACTCTCTGAACACTCCACACTGCCAAAAACACATTATGATAAAATGTTTGGTGCACTAGAAGCTCTGTATTTTGTGTAAAAATGTGTTTCCCTCATCAGGCACATGCTGAGTTTTTAGGAATAAAGAGGCTTTCACTATGACAATGGTCGTGCCATGAAGTTCAGTTTGGAACATCAGCATCAGATTTCAATTTTGCAAGCTTGTTTTGAAATAAAACTGATATTCTTTGCCTTTTCTACGTGTTCTTATTCATCCTCTTCCTGTGTAGTTGCTGCTTATCTACAAAGAAAAGACAACAAGAACAAAAGCCAAGCACCGACGAAAGGCCATTGAACAGCAGGTTACTGCTCTCCTCGCCAACCATGGTGTCAGCTAATTGCTGCTGACATTTTGCCCATGTTGTTTAAATCAAGACTACTCTGATGCATTGCTTTCTTTTGTTTCTTCAAAAAAAGGGGACATGGTTTAAAATGTCATCCTTTCTGCCGTCCGCTGAGCGCCTCAATATTCAACAACATTTTATAATTATCACACAGTTTGCTTTAGAAAAACTCAGCAGTTCTCTGAATACAGCAAATAATTCTGATGCCATTGCATGGAGGGACAAGTCAACACCCATAAATCTGACCCCGAAAAAAGACTCTTCTCAAAATGAGTTATAACTTTTGCAAAACTATGAGAAACACAGGAGCCTGAGTGCTGTGATGCCTCCCTCCTGATTTGTTTTGTCACAGTTCTAACAATTGAACTTCAATATGCTGCATATTTATTTGACTTAATTCTTACAAGACAAAATTATCTTTAAAATATAAAGTGTTGATTGCAGGATTTAGCTTTCTTTGTCATTTATGTTGGTTTCGAGTGATGCAGAGACTGCCTGCATAATCTAAATATTCCAACACCTGTCATAGACGAACACAACGTCTTATTGATTGAAACAAACCACAAGGCTGGTGGGTTGTGTCTGTTTTATTAGGGTTTCAATGACACAGACAAAGGGTTGCTACAGTGAGTGATTGATCACCGTAAAATATAAGGCTACACCCCTGTTTCTGTCAACTGATGGCTGCAAAGTGGATTTCCATGTCCTTTTAGTGGCTCTCAGATTTGTTTTCTTTGATTGCATCTCCACAGATTCTTTTTCCTGGATGGCCCTGTGAAAAGCACATAAACAGGGAGTACTGAATCCCTGCTGTTATTCTGAGGCTCAAATCCTGTATCCAAACAAAATAACTGTCTCTCTCTGGGATCCTGTATCACAGAACAGCATCAGACTAGGCAATAGATAACAAAGGACTGATAATGGCACAGGCAGTGGGGTTCCCATTTGGTATTCATTTTTTTTTTTTTTCAAATTGGAGATTTCGATTGGATTGGATAATTATTTTCTTTGCTCAGAAACACCTGTATTGTCAACATACCTAGGCCAGTCATACTTCCTCTGAATGCCCTGGATCTCTAGTTTGTGACTGTACAGTTTCATGAGGCTGTGATTATCCTAGAGGTCACAGCAGCTCAACTACAGTCAGGTCAAGTTTCAAAAACTGGTCTCACTACAACACATGAACACAATTGGGCTAATTGAATCCACAAGAGTCAGATCCATTTTAGAATAGGGGAAAATAGCATATATACAACCTTAGAAGAACTGCTTGGTTTGTACCCCAACTTGCATGGGTACACATAGAACCCATTTTCATTCAGATCTCTTTAGGGGAGAGGTCAAGGGACCTCTTTCACATGATACCAATAATATTCATATTCAGCTTTAAAACAGAGCACACCATAGCATCTTAAAACAGTAATATCAGCGGATTTTGTCCGCGCTCATGCAGGCCATTACCAGGTCACCTCCTAGATATGCCCATGGGCACAAGACACAAAAACAAACAAACATGTTGCTATTGCTCGATTAGGAGTACAACTTGTTAGCACATCCAATCAGTTATTCATTGAATCCAATCAATATGGAAACACCGCTGTGTCAAAGTAAATAACCAGTCGCAAAAATTCAAGTGCTGTAACTTTAGATGTGTCACCTCTTCCTAACATCCCACATTTCAGTGTTAGTTGTCTGGTTTATGGCCTAGAGAGAGGATTAAAAGTTACAAATATTGATTAGAATGGCCTATGGCATATTATGTCAAGCAGAGATGAGAATATGTAATTTGGTAAAATTCTTCTTCAGGCAAAACTGTAGAGTTTAATGTAATTTTAATGTACAAATTGTCCATTCCCAAACAAGAATATTGAGCAGGAAAAACCGAAAAGAAAAACAAAGACATGGATGTTCTTTGTGTGTTATTGGTCTACAGTGCAATACATTAGGCTATCATTTCTTACTGACACACACACACAAACACACACACACACACACACACACACACACACACACACACACACACACACACACACACACACACACACACACACAAACACACACGCACACGCACACAGGCACACAGGCACACAGGCACACAGGCACACAGGCACACAGTAACACATGGTTAAGGAACATCACTCCCATAGACACAATTAAACACTGGAATTAAATTGACATCAGGTGATGTTCTGTATATTTCATTTCTGTGTCACCGCCATCTTTTGAATCTTTATTCAACTTGGACAGACACTGCTGGGACTCTAATGTGCAAGATTTCTGGTTGAAATGCAGATTAATTTGCATTTTCATCCATTACTGTAATGTGAATTTTGTTATGTGATTTGTGTTATTGTGCAACAGTTGGTGGCACTGCAGCTGGATGCTATTGATTGGAGAAGAAGAGAGTGCCACAAGATGATGTTATAAAAAAGTGGTAGTCAAAAGGTAGTATGCCATTTGTTTGTTTGATGGAATGTATTAATAAGAGGGACTTTTTTTCACCCATTTAAGTCACGATTTGTTCTCTTTGTCTCTTTAATTCGTAATTGCTTTTATTGCTATACCCACTTTTCCTCCTCAATCAAGTGTAATAATACCCTGGGAATCAAGACGCACTGCTAGGAAATTTCTATTTGCTCTGCCGCCTGCTTCTACCACGATTGGATCTCATCAACTATGTCAATAAATCCCAACTCACAAATCAAATCGTACTATCTGTCACGGCCGGGCGTAACCACCGACAGGGATGTACCTTCAAAGTCGTTACCTTCGTTCAAAGCTCTGATTGGTCGTAGTGCAATGGTATTGAAATGCATGCGTTGGTGCTTCCCCTTGAGTTAGGAAGGTCTTGCTCGTTGCCAGACCCTACATCTGGATTGATGTAGGTCTATTGGTATATCATGTTTACAGTTGTTTTTTGTTTCTTTACAACATTTCCATTTTTGTGTACAAATTAAAAATGTGGATTAAAAAAAGGTGAATGGAAAAACATTAACAATGGCTCTGTTCTATCAATTGCCCCAGTAGGTCATGACAGTCTGGCAGTGAGCCAGCATGCACAATATCACGTCCCTGAAACTGAAGAGACTAAAATAAATTCAGCCATCATTAAATTGATCATTTACACCTGTTGTTTTTCCTGTGACATGTCAACATGTTTGCCGTTGATAGAAGGTCTTGGTTGCAGCTGTTAGCTTGTTTGGTTGTCGTGCAGGTAATTGGTAGGCAGGGCTGTCAGTTTAATGAAGCTGAGAACACCTGTGTGCAATACTCCCCATGTTCTATACAAGTTTCCATCACGTTTCCAATAGAGACCTACCGTGAACTGTGTTTTTGTTTCTTCATCTTTTGTCCTGCAGACCATTCCCGAAACCATGAATTTGGCTAAAAGAAAGACACAAAATTACAGCTTATCTTTTTGCTGAAACGTAACTAGGTTTATTCTGTGTTGGGGGCAAATTGCTGGTCATGTAAGCTGTTGAGGAGAAGGGCGGGGAAATTCCTAAACTGGCTGTCGATCTGAACCCATTTGGACACTCTTTCGTCTTGAATGAAAAAAACAAGTAGTTGCTCCGTGTTTTTTCTCCCGCCTTAATCTTATTTTAGATTGTTTCCATTTAGCAACTCATGCTGTGTGAAGAGTTTGGTTAATATTTGGTTCACATACATTTTTCCAAAATAGGGAAATTGGCATTTACTATATTATATATTTTATATAGCATGCTCTTCAATTTTATCTCTTGTTTTGGAGCCAATCCTCATTTCATTTCTGAAATCTGGCTGTGCAACAATTCATTAACAGACTGGTAGGCTGTCAGCTCCTCCATTCTGTTACTGTGGACCTAAACCCAGTAAAATGATGACATCCTCCTGTTTACCTCAAGCTAACAGTTGGTCTACATAAGCCTGAGAGGCTATGCCCCAATAACAAAGACATTAGGCAGGCAGGACTTTGAACAGGTGGTGTATAGTATAGGTGCGATTGTATCCATAAAAGTGTGCTTAAAAATGGCATAACTATACAAAAAGAAGTGATTATTACCTGCAAATATCTACTAATCGGCTTATATATAAAAAATATATATCTATAAACATACTTATATAAAGTAAAGTAAAGTAAATGCAAAACTTACTTAAATTGAAATGACCAAGGTAATGTGATGTCCAGAGCACCTATCTACCTAATTACCTGATACTGATCCTCTACAGTGTGCTTCTCACTATTCAGTCATTTTTGATTTTACTAAAGAGCCTCACACATTTGTCAGACATCTCAGCATAGGAGTTCTGTCACTGCAGGAAGAAGAAGCTGCTTTTACAGAGCATTCCACCATGAAAACAGAAGAGAACCCTCAGCTTTCAGCATCTGTTTCAGAAGGTGTTTGTAAAGCAACTTTATAGGTTATTATATATCACAAATGTCTTAAGCCTTAACCAGTCAATAACAGAGAGTGCAGTGCGAATGTCCCAGTGTGGGCTGTAATTTATTATGTATATAAGAGTGTTTATTTATTTTTTTGAGGTAAGACACCATCATTCCTTCTCTGATCTAATAGTGATGGATCTAATAGTGATGGACAAAATGAACAAACAACTCTTTAATACAATGCATTTTATTTATATAGTGTCTTTCATAAATTAAAATGAAACTCTAAATGTTAAACAAAAAAACAAAACAAATTGACTTTAGTTTAAAAACACAAAACAATACAATAAAAAAATCACCAAAAGAAAGAATAAGATAATACTAGAAATAAAACAATTTAATAGTTAAAATATATAAGTACAAAACAAGTAGAAATATAAAATAAGAATAATAGGGAAATTCATTTAAAGCAATATTATAAAACTATATTTTTTGAGCTGTTTCTTGAAACTATCCACAGTAGTTTGGCAGCTACTCAGTAAACAAAATCAATTGAAGCCCTTTCTCAGACTGTGATGTCTGCTACATGCCCCTCATAGAAAACGGCAGTGACATTTCTGTAACATCGTATTGAGCTTACATAACCTACCTACATACACATGGGATGCTGATGACTGGTCATGCATTGAAGATATGTTGTGTGAGCAAATGACACTGTATTTTGCAAAAAGTATAAAGACTTGAAATGTTCAATACATATATATGGATCAACTCTGAACCGATTCTGTGAAAAGCACGATCAAACTAAGGTTTTGCACTTTGTTTGAGTGCACTAAAGATATTCCACCCTTTTACAAACAAAACAGGTGGCAAACCTGAAGCGAGTGCTCTAGTTAGTAACAATTGTTGACAGTACTGTATCAAATGAAACAAAAAAGTCATGAGTTTAATGCTCCTGAACAGAAAAAGTCTAAACAGTATAGGGGATTTCATCGGTCTCAAGTAAAAGCAGATTATTTGGCATTACTCTCACAAACACCAGTTTATAAATGTGGACCCTATATGGATCGGCAGAGCACTAAACCATATCTATTATTGAAGCGTGAGGGAGAATTTTTAGAGCACTGTAAATTTCTGTCGTATTCATAATTCATATTTAAATCCTTCTTGGTCCCCATTATATATTCAGATCTCATTTACTGTCATCCATGCAGACTCCCCGCCTTTATCCTCCAGGAATCTGGTCTCAATTAATGTTCTTATCGAGATTTGGGAGAGGATTTAAAAGGATAGGTGCTTGGCAGTGACCATGGAAACACGCGGTAGGAGCGTGTGTGTGTTTTCTTACACAGATATTGGAATAATTTAATAGTACGGCAGTGCTTGTGCACCTTTTTTTTTATCATTGCTGCCTGGCAGAGCCCTGGATGTTTTGATCAGGGCTTGGTTTGATAGCCTATGGCATCATACACACATGATCTAGGGCTTTATCTGCTTTAGGATTGATGCATAAATATTGAATTTAAACAAATGGATTGTTGAAAATACTGACGGAGGTGTTCAATTTTATGCCTTGTTTGTCTTTTTCACAGAGGTCTAACTCGTGACCATACCATTTCTGTACTGCTGAGGGGAAACTCCACACACAGCCAATGTCTGTCGGAGGAGATAGTGTTGCAGTCACATAGAAGAATGAAAAGAATGTGGGGGTAGGGGGGTGGGGGTGGGGAGCTTCAATCATTCATCACCTCTCCCTGCACCAGTGTCACAGGGGTGGAGATTCAGAATTCAAAGAACAAAAGTTTGGGGATGCTAAAACGGCAGAAACAGAAGGGGGTTCTTTTGGTGATTTGTCATACTTTTTGCATTGTAGACAATACTAAAGTACTACAATTTGGCTCTGGTAAAGATATTCCAGGAGCACAAGATCAGAAGTGTCACACTGATTTCCACTTGTGTTTGATTGTTCTTGAAAGTTCTAGTTTTTTTTTTACCGTAACAATAATAGAAGGAATAAAAGGAAAGCAGAGTCTGCAAACAAAAGAAAAATTAAAAACTTATATATAAAATAGAAACAAAGACAACTGAGCATATTGGATTATCAGCTAATTATTAAACAGAGTAATGTAATTAATGCAATTGTAATAAACACTCACTCTTTTCCCCATCAGCTAATTTTTAGCTGATGTAGGGCACACCAGGGATGTGATGCATTATTTAACATAAGCAAACGTTATACAGTACATTTAATTATGGGCTGAAGGGGATGCATATTTGATGGCTCATTTTTTTCTAGTGTGCACACATCTGCTAGACAAAGAAAGCTCTGCAAACAAGAGTTCTGATGCAAGATGGTACTCCTTCTCAGGACACTCCTGAAGTGACCAGTCAGTACCAAAGTCATGTCTATCAGTCAAATTTTGAAAAAATAACCTCCTCCTCCCCCTCCTGCAAGGATACATCATGTCTAAAAGCTCAGACAGCAACTGAGGAAGAGTCTGTCAAAATCATAAGTTAAGTGATACTTCTATAGCCAGAAGTGTAGGTATTGAAGCAACATTTTGTATTTACAATTTGGCTATTGTTTAATTTGATTTAATAACAGATGTAGAAAAATATGTAGATATTTAATGTATTGTTTATTTAACAGAGACAAGGCACAATGAATTAATTCACCAGATGTATGTCCAGAGAGAAGTCCTTTACAATAAGGAATTGTGCAGGAGTTAAGAAGACACAAAGAGTCTATACACTTACTTTTAAGCTATAACCAGTGTGCAAGAAGTTGATGTAGCTACCAAGATGTCACCAATTGTTTTTTGAAATAGACTTGAGTTTTGTATTTTGGCGATCTCAGTCTTGTTTTTTTGTTTTTTTTTGGGAGTTAGAAGAGACCTTATCAAGATAAAAGGGTGGAGTTAGGTTATCCAATATGGTGGCTAGCATTAGATTGTTAGCAAGGTCCAAAAGTGAACAGCTGACTCATCAGGACCATCATTTACAAAATGTACAATATTGAAGACGTCTTGAAACTAGCGATTGAGACCATAAACTCGTAGAAAAATATTTAGTTAGGTTAACAAATGTAGTCATTTTTTTAGACGCCTTTACAAGTGAACTTCCTTTTGCAACCAGTGGCGTCATCCCTTAATGGCGCTTACAAATAATGCAGATTAATGTATTAGCTCAGGCTTTGCTGTGCTTCTCCCTGGAAGTTTTGAGCTAAACCACAACCTTAACTGTCACCTTTTGTTCCCTAAACTTAACCAGTCACATAACGGTAGTTTTGGTGCCTCAGCTTCACCATTTCAGAACGTTAAATAGATAATATTTCGTACAATATCACAAAAACCTGTACTCATCCTATATTTAAGATTTACAGAGAATGTCATATTTCATGAAATATCAAATTATTGTGCGTACGTTTCTGCACACCTGTTGATGAAAATACATTCATTAGCTTCACTTTTCATGCCGAGAGGTTGTCTCTTGGCTATAGATACGATGAAACTATTCTTCTGCCAACCATACACAAGACAGCTGTGACATCATATAAGCGCTGACATTGCCTTTCAAGGATATCAGAAGCAGGGGAGACGGCGGAATCCCTCAGCTCAAAGGCATACAGCCATTTTGTTTTCATAAAAACAAAGTCAACTGGGGACTGGTAGCAAGGTTGTGTGCTTTACAACCAGCAGAGCAGCCAACTTAGTAAAAACCTGTGGGGACCTTCTCGAAGAAGGAGATATGAGAACAGTGCACACACTGTACACTTCAGTATGCAGAGGTTAACTTGAGGATATGTATCAGTGGACAGAGCAGAGTGGAATTACCATAAATGGTCTAGAGGCAGGGAAATAAAGTTTCCACTGATTTTCCATAAATATCAAGATTAAATTACTCTGACAATGTGAAAGTGGTCGCTCGAGGTGATGAACCTGCAGTGTTATTTTTTTACAGTGTCATTTTCAGAGATAGTTGGCAGCAGTTTTCTGCACTGAAAAATCCACAGGACACAACCTGCTCGGCACCAAACAGGCCGACACATTTAGTGACTCGTTGGTGAACAAAGTGGAGCATTTAGCAACTAAAGAGTTTTGTACAGTCACCTAAATCATTACAATTGCCTTCCAGCCCTCTCCCAAACAACTGAATTAAAACTGATTATTCCAAAACAAATGTGTCCATCAAATATCTCACAGGGATCTAACCAGTTGAAACAATATACATTGCTATCCACAACACAAGGTTACAACGTGCACTCTAGAGCTCGGCTTTACAGTTTTACAGCTGAATATGCACTTAGGTTTGGAGCACATAATGTACCCTGGCCTGAAATGTACATTCTACTAGTTGCTATATGGGAATATACTGTATATCTCCATGCAGTTGCTTTCTCCTTAAAGGGGAACTAAAGTAAATTAAGTTTTATACACAACCCTCAAACTGAGCGCACTTGATGTTCTAATGCAGACACTGAAATACGGTTCTCTATTCCACATACAGTTCTATTACACATCCTATTTGAAGAAGATGACAACTAAGAGGCTCCACATGATGAAGCTGACACTTTCAGAGGGCGCAGTCTGTGATGTCCCTGTATTGAAGCTTGAATTTTTGCTTCGCTATCAGTGTAAGGCTGCTTTTGAAGTGAGTTGAAAGAACTTAAATCCAATGATGACTGGGTGCACTTCCTCATCTATGACCAAACTGAGTGAATGTGGATACACAGCAAACCTAATGAGGATGCTTTTATTTCATTTTTCCTCCAAAACAGCCTTGTGGCAGATAATGATTATGTTGATCATACTGTAGTTGCATAAATTGAATATTCTTATATGACAAGGGTCGATCTAAACTGCACAAGAGACAGTATATATTTTAAAATCTTCAATTAATATTCCAACAATTTTCTTTTCATTCATAATATTAATTTATTTAAAAATTCCCCTTGGTCTATAGCAACAATTGAAGAATGAATGTAGGAATTGTTTACTTTCAATTTGTAGCATCAAAGTGGCAGGTAAATACGATTTTTCAAAGCTCTGTGTGATCTTAAGAAACCATCCATCCAACAGATTGCTGCACGTGAAGGGATAGAAGAATTGTGACACATAAAATTTTCATGCAGGATAGAAAACTGTTCAAAGGTAGCATTTACGTGTCGGAATAATGGGACTCTTCAGTCTGTTGGTCCATTATTCACCGCAGATTAAACGAGATGAGGCTGTCGAGTTCAGAGCGAGCAAAAGAGCAGAACTGTAACAATACTCTGGCCTAAGGAGACAAATACATATTGCACATTTATCAGGTCACTAATGAGCTGATAAATTATATTAAAGCTGGCTTGCTCTTCATTAAATCCCATCACGTTGCGATGTTTGTGTTTTTCAGCATATGCTAAAATTTTTTATTATCATTCAAACAGTTCATTATTTTTTCACATTCTGAGAAAATTTTAGTTACAAATGTTTACAAATTTTTAGTTACAATCCTTCCACCTTACATCGACCCTAGATCGACCCTTGTCACCTATCTTAAAAAAATACTAACGCTCACAAATATCAACTGGGATGTCAGAAGGCCAAACAGTATAATGCGTTTCATATTTAAACAGGCTGGTTTTAAAGAAAAAAAACAAAAACAACTTCATTTAGGGTTCATTGAGGTTACAGACTCATAGAAGCATGCACCTTGGACTATGACTCATAACAAAAAATTGATTAGAAAAGAATCTTGAAAAAAATACCATAATTAGGGTAAATGTTGAATCATACCCACGGCAGCACAAGCATACTTTGCAGGCGTCAGCTCACAGATGGTGATTTGAATTCATTAGTTCTAACCTATAAGTAACAAGATGTAACCATAACCCTGTTTTTAGCCTACCATAACATCAACACTTCATAAATAAATTTAGTTAGCTGGTAACTTTGACGCTTGTAGTTTGCCAGCTTCATTCTGTGGGTACGATCTAGGACCTCATTACCTCTGCCAAGGCCATTTTAATTTGCTTGTCTGTCAGCAGAATTACAGAGAAATGACTGGACCTAATTTGCCTGAAACTTGGTGGAAGGCTGTAGCATGTTTGCCCGATGCACGATAAGGGCAGTCCACACCAAGAACTATAACTGTAACGATAATTACAAATTTACAGTATTCAAAATAATTTTAACTCAAGTGAAGTCCACACCACATCTATAACGACAATGACAATGGCAAATAATATCATTGAGATCACTTTCAGAGTGATTTGATGAATGATAGAAACACCGACACCAATGGAAATACTTCCGAATTGATAGGGCATCACATTAAAACTCTATATAATGATAAAGTGTAATAAAGTGTAAGCTACTTAATGAAATCAACACCATTTCTCTCACTCTGTCTTTGTCCCTCCCGTCTTGCCTTGCTTTGTATTGCAGGCTGTAGAGAATGAGGGAAGGTGGAGGGCAAAGGAGTTTGGAAGGCAGAGTGCAGGAGAAGAACCATGGAAAGCTGAGAGTCAGTGGTGCTAATGTGGGGTCTGAGTGTGTAACCTCACTCTCAGTGCGCTCTGATTAAAGAATGATTTATAGGCCTGCTGAAGAGCCCTCTCAGCAATCCGTCTCCTCAATGAGATTTTTTTTCCCTTTCGAGGGGGTTTGGTGAATCAAGCCATCTTGGAGAGGATCTTGGGTGGACAATGTCAATGTGTTACTGAGAGGGAACCATTAAATGCCATAATCATGAAAGCATGGGAATGGGTTCACATTGCCTTGCACAGCCGCCAAATTCTCTCGCTAACACAAGATCATTTGAGAATTACTTCTGATAATGAGTATTTTGGATTATACTTTCCCCCCCCTCTCATCTATATTGATGTTATAATGTTGAGTTTACAATGTTCACTGAATGTTTATACTTAAGAGTACAACCTGTTAGTTGCAATGTAAAAATACAATTTGCACTTTTATCATGCAAAGCTAATGCATAACATAACCCTTAATGCATATTTTGTGTCTTCATCATATTTTGAGGTACTTTCCATCGACCTATGACTCATTATGTAAAACCACATGTGAAGGGAAGGTTTTCGTTGCCACCGTACTCTACGGGGGGATTGTTGGGTCTATGTTAATCTTAACTAAGTCATAGAGTATGGTCTATACCTACTCTGTAAAGTGTCCTGAGATAGCTTTTATTATGATTTGGCACTATAAATAAAATTGAATTGAATTGAATTGAAAAACCCCTGACCTGGCCCCGACCAGCTCAGTTGAACTTTTCAACTGTTCTATTTCCTTTTTTGCAAGCATTCTTGGAAAGTATCACTTGATATGTCTAGACAAATCAAGTGAGAGATCCTTATAAAGTCTTGTTTTGATCTGTTCGGGGTCAATCAGTATTGTATACTGCTCTGATCCATGCTGCAGTGTGATTCTGTATTTGCTCTTAAACATTTTATTAAAAAATCAACAAAGACAGATCTTTGTCGAACACTTGATTTTTTCTCAGTTAAATTTCCACCACATTGGTACGAAAGACTCATCTTCAGTGATCTTTGTAAGTTAGTGAGACCTAAAAGCATTCTGTATTTTATAAATGGGTGCCTTCCTATGGGATGTTTTCCCTCATGTTTTAAACATACAGTGGTTCAACCACTCCTCCAAAAACTCAACTTAGGCCCAAATGCTCTATCTAATTATAGTTTTGTTAATTTCCAAGACTCCATTTCTATCCAAAATACTGGAAAAAGCTAGCAACACCATCCGTGTTCTATCAATAATGAAATGCAATGATCTAGTTCCATGGAGCAACATAGCACTGAATCAGCTCTTTTAAATCACAGACATGGCAACTTTTAGACAGAATTACGACCGAACGGGTCTTCTTGGTAGTATTGCGAAGTCCCCCCTTGGCTTAAAGGTAATGCTCTATTATTGTAGTTTTTTTCACATTGTTTTCTGCACCATTGCTTCCTGGTTTATTCTATATCCGGTCCAAAAGCCACTGCTACGGAGTGGGGAGCATGTGAATACAAGAAAGGAAAAGATAGAGGAAAAGATAGTGGATTAAAATAAGTAGGAATCATTCTTTTGGGAAAATGGATACCAGTACAAATGTCCAATCAATAGTTAATATTATATTATATTCAAATATCTCAATATGTTATATATAATATAATATAATTATGCAACACTTTTCATGTGTCAACCTACAAAGTGCGCCAGTGTAAGTCCCTACAGTGAAGAACCTTAAGGTAACAAAACATCATAATCACCAATCTCCTTATGCGGACTTTGTCGTTCTTTATACTACGTTACCTAACGTCTTCCTGAACGTCACCCCTGCACAACCTGGTCATACGGGTTATATACGAGTTATAGGAGTGCACAACTTATTATAGGGATAAGTATGAACAGTGAATGAGAACAGCATTCGACAGAATAATTTGGCTGCACAAAAACATCATGTTAAATGACACTGACACAACATAATCAGATTTGAATTGGAAACAAGTTGAAACTCTTTCATTGTACTTTTTCAGAAAAGAAGGATTCAATAATAGACGAAAAATGCTTGACAAGATGGATATATCACTTGGTCTGAAGACTTCCGTACAGCAGAGGAACAGTTGCAGCAACCATGATGGGAAGTCACTGCGGACCCATCAATCATTAACACATCCTCCGCAGACTGAATCCTATGTATCAAATGGTGCCATGTTGCCATTTGTCCAAAGCGTGCTGCAAGAATGCGGTTTGAATTACAACAGTTATTGCAAAAACGAATAGGTATTCATTTCCATATTATCTCCAGTGTAGGTTTGAATTTGGATCACAAAATGACATTCCAGGTACCTCATTTAAGATCATGCTGCATTCAAGTTTGTATTCCATCAATGTGACCTTTTAATTAACCAAAGCACACAACTGCTCTGTGTGATGTTTCCCAATTATCTCTTCCTGTTTACTTAATTACATTAATTGGAATGCACTGTATTTACATAACCCAGGACAAATAAGCCATCAAGCTAAACCTATTATTAAGCTTCTGTTAAAATAATTACTCTGCCTATACTGTTTCCAGTGTTACTAGTTACACTCAGGAACAAACTGTCACAGCCAAGCCAACTTATTGACATGAAAAAAAATACTGTCATGATTACAACTAAATGTGACGAAGCCTAAACTATACTGTAATAGAAGCATGGCATTTTTTGGAAGTTTTCAGAATAGTAGTCGACTGATATGGGTATTTAAGGTTTTATATGGATATTTTTTGCATCTTATAAAACACAACAATTCAAGATAAAAAAGTGACACAAAATGACTCACCTTAAATTAACATTTATTCAACACTGTTATTGTCTGCATTGTCTCTGTTTAGTATGTATTCATCATTTTGAAAACACAAAGGAAAAATGTTTTCAAAATGTTCCACTGTCGCGTGGACACCCCTAAAACACTTAACAATTAGACTTGCTTACCATCCCACAACCATGCCAAATGCGGATCTGATAAATATTTTATTTGTCGCAAGTAGTAGGGGCTGGGGACGACCATACGTTTTCAAACTGTGTAAGTTGTTAAGCTGATAGAAAGCTTGCTATCTTGATGCTGACATCTGCTCATAGAATGGAGAAAAACTGACAAAAGGGAGAGCTATAACTTCATTCTACAGCAGCTACACTGACAAGACTGCCTGCAGACATTTTTGTTAATCAGCCTTGTGAGCAGAGGCATCGGCCAATGTCGATTATCTCAAAATGGCATTAATTGGCCCAATTAATTGTCCAGCAGATTAATATGTCTATCACAAATTCAGATAACTAAAAATAAAAGTACCAATACAGCTATGTAAAATAATGATTTACAAAACCTGCCTGCAAAATCCTACATAAAATCCAACAAAACTTAAAGTACTACCGGTACACAAAAATGTTGCATTTGTCAAGGTGGATAAAGTTTTAATTATACAGTTAGGGTTATACCAGTGGCTGCCAAGCCAAGTCCCCTCAAAGGGTTACACGATAATCCTGCAAGGTCATGGAAAAAAAGACAAAAAAAAACCTGCTAAAAAATTTAATTACAATTTTGGACTTTGTACGGCCATTTTTGTAAAGGGCAAAACAATTAATAATACATTTTATTTTATTTATGGGTGCCTTTTATGACACTCAAGGTCACCTTAAATGTACAATTGCAATTGTTATCTATTTTATAAGTTCACCATATGTTTTTTAATGGAAAATATTAATGTGAAAAATGACTAGTTACTATAGCTGTCAAAAATATGTAAGGTGGGAAAAATACAAAGACATTTCTTTCTGAAATGTAAAGGAAAAAGAAAAGTGCAAGTACCTTAAAATTGTGCTTGAGTATGAACACACAGTATACGTATGTCCTTCAAGATTCTTTAGTCTTTTACGATCACAACTCTTTCACTTATCTTTAAAAGGAAAAAAAAACTTTACAGCAGTGTGGCATTAATGTGGAACTTTCTGTCCTTCAATAAAAAAATAAAAAGAACCCTCTCAGTCTTTGATCCAGTCAATGACAATGCAAACAAAGCCTGCACACGGCGCACTAAGATATTTCCGCTGTGTGCTTCACTCTATATTTTCAGATTTGGCATTACAATGTAGCCCACATACTAAACTAACCTGCCTGAATAACAGTGATTAAATTTGGCAGACAGCTTGCTCATCATTATGGCACAAGGAGAGGGCAGTCAGAGAATACTTGAAGGTGCTTAACAGAGTCACAGAAAACAACATTTTTCTCTGCTGATGAGCTTTTATAGAGCAGAGGAGAATGGGGGATGATTATATGTGAATATGACAGAGGCAGTGCTGGCTTCATAAATGTAGGGCTAGGCATGGTAATTTGATGTTTTTAGCACCATTGCCCTCATTGCATATTCCACCTGAAGTGATTTCATGTTTCAGCTGACAACAAGCTACCCTTGACTATTATACGGAAAAAAGACTTGGCAAAGACACTGAACCACCTTTTAGAATGCTAACTGACAAAACAAGTTACACCACACCTGCATTGCAATGGCTCATTCTGTTCACATCGTAGCATTGTGTCCGCGTGATTAACCAGGGAGTCCATCTTGCATGGATATGACATGTCCACAAACATTACGTCCCGTTTTGTTTTGTTTCTGGAGCAAGAGTGTTTAGCTCCTTGCAACAGAGCTGTCTCCCTGGAAAAAGTGCCAATTATAATATTAAAGCTGTCTCTACCAGTGACCTTTTTGCATTTGCTCTGTATGCTATTACACTCAATCAAGAAAGGTCAGTGGTGGATATGGGTCTCATGCAAAAATCATTTTTCCCCTTCTTGAATTGGCTGTTTGAACGATTGGATTTTGTCATTGACACAATCACATGGAATATAATCCATGTGATTTTATGCTTGATTTGGTGTTTGCATACACAAATGACTTAATGATTTATAGCATCTGATGTACTGTATGTAGCATGTTGGAGTTTTGTAGAGCAAGTGTGCAACTTCTGTTTTCTCTAGAGCCGATTGTAAATTATCTATATAGTGTCCTGTTTGGTAGATTGTCATTGGTGGATTCATTTGGATTCCTTTTTTTTGTACATGGTCATTTATATAGAATCCATGAATATTGAACATGCTTTTAATATAACAACTGCTATTTGTTCTTTTATAAGTGCTGGTATTTTCCATCTCGTAGACAAAAAAACACACACTGTTCAAGCCATTTAGGACATGAAAAGTGTTTATGTATTACTTCAGATATTTAATGAAAACATTAAACATTACTATCATACTGACATCTTACTATTACACTCATTAAAATGCAATATTTTTGTTTTGATGAAATAAATCAGTAAAGCAACTATACACAGTTTAACTTCAACCTTCAACCATTTGACACAGTAATGATTATGGTTATCCTATGAACACACTGTGACTGAACAGCTCCAAAGGATTTCACCTGCTTTGCATAGTCATTTCAGTGTTTGAGAAGGGAGCCCCTTGGTGGGCAAACTATGAATTTCAACTGTCAAATACAATGAGAAGCACTATAAATGGGTGATAATTATCATCATATCAGATAGTAGTACAAATATTCACTGACAGAATCCCAGGAAAGTCTTACTCACTCCACAACCGCATCATATTTTATAGTTGATATATATATTGGTTGCATTGTGTTTCTACCAGGAGAAACCTTTCCAATCAACCATCCTCTGGGCACTGCAGGGACAGGGTTCTGGACAGAAGGACCAGGACAATTTTTCCATTTCTTGATACTGTAGCATAAATGCAATCTGGGAAATATAGCACTGATTTCAGGGGCAACTGTGGCTCAGTTGGTAGAGCAAGTCGGCCAATGTTCGAAGGCTCAGCGGTTTGATCCCCGCCCTGCCCTACTTGTGTCATGGTCGTTGTGTCCTCGGGCAAGACACTTCACCCACCTTGCCTCATGTGAATGTGCATGACTGCTGTATGTTTGAGGAGGCGATCGGAGGGGCCGTAGGTGCTGATTGTCTACCAAGCCCCAGGGCAGCTGTGACTACTATGTAGTTTTCCACCACCATGTATTTTTTTGTGAATGAATGGAACCTGGACTCTGTAAAGCGCCTTGAGCACCTATAAATCTATATAATATCTAAGCCATAATAATACTAACACACCAGAAAAGTTGTGACTTTTCCGATAAATCCCTCCCCACTGTCTCATGCAGGAATCACTGTCAAAAATGTATTTCCAAACTGAGCAACAGGGTTTGCAACAAGTACTAAATTGATGTCCCTCATTGAGATTTTTCTGATTCAAGTCAGTCAATCAGATCAGCTCTGCATACTGTTGGCACAAACACTGGTTAAAGCTAGAGTGAGTGAATTTGCTTGCCCAGGCATTGTAGCCTACTTACATTTACTTCAATTTTATCACAGAGTCAGCTGCCTGCAATGTAAGTGTGCCTGAATAAATATTCCATCACTATTGAAAAAAACTTTCATATATGAACATTTGGGCTCAAACCCTCTATTTGTGGCTTGCAGCTATGTTTTATGATCTTTTTGAGACTACATTTTGTTGGCAAGTGCAGCTCGCTGTTAGCAGAGCACTCACTTACTGTGTCGACAGAGACTGTTCAAATTTGATTCATCATTTTGTGTGAGCGGAGAACTGGCCACTGCCAAACAGAGAATTTCATTTGAATAAAAAGGTTGACTATTTGTCCCATTGGGAAAGAAAAGTTATTCTCTATTACAGTGAGGGTTTATCAGTTTTCCACTAACACAAATAGATGTTAGAAAAATCTCCTGATGCTTATGAAAAAAAGAGTATGTTGCATTATAATCAGGAACATAATTGGTAAGAGACATTAAATAAGCCCTGAAATAAGAAATTTGATTACCTCTCAGCGGACTTAACTTTGTGGATGACAGATTAAAGAAATTAAAGTTTAACTCTGTTGTCTAAACACTGTGAGGGGAAAAACATTTGATTTATTTTGCAAATTACAATAATAAAGTGGATGAGAAATGCTACTTTTCTTCAGTCAAAATGATTATTTCCCTTTTGTCACCAGTCAATCACTTTATTTTTGTCATTTATGGACTTGAATTAGTATAGAGCCTTTCTCTTCCAACTACTAAAATCGCTTTACACTACATGCCACATTCATAGATTCAAGCACACATTCATACACCGATGTCTAAGGCTACCATGCGAGGTGCCAGCTGCTCACCAGGAATCTAAATCTAACCATTCGGGAGCAGTTTGGGGTTAAGTGTCTTTATATATTCTTGGAAATGTGGACATGCAGATCATACTATCAATCTGATTAGTTAAAGACCTATTTTACCTCCTGAGTCACAACCCTCCCTTTAGTATAGTTTTAAACACTTTCTTGGTTAATATAGGGACTCGCAACGTATGTTATTATATGGAAAATGTAATAGGAACTTTTTACCCTTTAATCAGCTGCATTACATAAAAACAATGGAAAGTTAAATCAGTATTTATCATAAATGATGATGTTTTTCTTAAAAACAGTACATCGCTGCCATATGTTTGTCATTTAAAGAAACATTCTCTTTGTTTGCTTATATTATAAAAATATGCAGATTATATGAAAATATTATACAGAGCATTTAGTGTCCACATCTCATGAGCTGGGGTATTTAACCTTTGAGGAAACTCTTGACCGTGTTCACACACAGTTTTTTATTTTGTATGTGTGATTCAGTTATGTGTACATTTTTGTTTGTATATATTTTTATATCTTTGAGAAGTGAAGTATTTTACACTGACATTTTTAGTACCCTCACAGTGACTCACAGCTTGCAGCGGATCATTTAATTAAAGAATCATTCTTGTCTACCGAGTACACACATAAAACATGCCCTTTGAGGTACTTGGTGTTAATGAATCATTATCAGTCTTTCTACAATCCATTACTGGAGTTCCTTTCATATATGCCATGCACCCCTTATCAGAGTGTTTATTACACTACTTTCAGACTTGAATATACATATATGGGCTTCAACATGTGATTTAGACATTGTGTCTTGTTTTTAATTACAGCCTGACAACATTTCATGTTAATGGAGGCTGGTTCCCGTATACTGACTGAGTCAAGTCTATTGTTAGAAACATGGGTGAGAGTGATGGGCTGGAAGTAGGAGCTCAATTGTCCCCGTGTTGATTTCAATGACCTCTGCAGGGGTTCATTCAAGTCTAATCAATCCACCAATCAGAGTGAAGTTGAGCTCTGAATAACCCCTGCAACCACATCCCAGGCCGGCATAATATATGCCAATAGAAATAAATGCTCACTGAGATATCTCCACACATGAGTCTATAAGACTATTTACTTACTTTCCTTGCACAGTGAATGAGGAGTGCTTCAGACACATCACAGATATGTTATGTAACAGTTCATTAACATATAACCTAGAGCACTTCAGTGAGGCAGATGCATGAAACCTCAGATCCTAATGAAAATCTATAGCACTCCGAAGATCAACATCAATATTTGAAACACACTTCCCTAACACAGTTCTTAAAAACAGATATGATGGTAGATAACAAAGAACTGTACATATAAACACTTTTAAATACTGTATATGCTGTATATATATTTCCTCTCCTGGTGATGTTGATGTAGTGCCACCCATAGACAGCTAAATATATTACATCTTCAGTCTGTGTGAGTGAAGATGGTGATCAAACAGACTGGGGAAAATAAACAAATCCAATGCATTGTACTTACACGGGCTGAGAGTTAGTGGTAATACTCCATAGTAGGATTTCAATAGGCTTGGTAAAGTATTTGGCCAAATTAACAAATGGCTACATAGCATTTTACTGTAACACTATACAACAACAACAAATGTGATTGTAGCAATAAGTTTGCAATTATATATATGTATACATACTTAATATATGGCATATGCATGCTAATACTTTTAGCTATCCAATTATTGAGTCAGTAATAACTAGGGCTTCATCTTTTGAATCTTGTTGTAATTGAGTATTCTATCGATTATTCCATTGAGTAATCGCGTAATCGGATGAAAAAAATATACAATTTTGCTTAGACATATATTATAATTTGCTTTATTTTGCAAAAAAACATATTATGTCTGGGGTAGACCTATTTGGTGTGGTAACAGGGGTGGTTGTGTGTATGTGTTTGAGTGTGCATGTGGGCGTGAGGGGGAGAGAGAGAGAGAGAGAGACGAGATGTGTATGTGTTGAAGGCAAAACTCTCATAATTTACCATGAAAGTTTACTATTTAAAAAATTCAAATGAAGCGCATAAAATTCTACGTGATGCACGTGTTTACTCAAACAGGTCGCAAAGATAAATACATTTGTTTAGAAAATGAATGAGAGATATATTTTCAGGAAGAGCAACTCGCTCTTTCCTGTTTACCGGAAACAACAAGCAACGTACAAAACGCCACTGACACATTTACTCAAACAAAACAATAAAGACTGATCAAGTAGGTAACGTTATGTTTAACGTTGATGAAAAACTAAACATTGAGGCATCCATGAGAACGTTATGCGCTCTCTTCCTGTTTCTGCGTAACTACGGCAACAGTCCTCCTTAACAGCAGTGCTCGGTGAAGTGGTGTTAACAAACGGCTGCTTTCGGCTCAGACACTAAATCATTGATGTCGTGCTGTTGTGGTATAACAGTTCTAGTTTGCAGTGGACACCTTTTTGGCTTCTTTTTTAAGTGTGAAATGATCCCAGACTTATTCTCTGCCTTTTCCGGATGTAGTGATGTGCATCCGCAAAAACAAATAAATCTAAACTTGTATCCGTTCCCAAGCATTGTGCTGTATATTATGGCTCTGAAAGAATAAACACATATTAAACTAGTTGTTACAGAATTAAAGACTGTCAGGTAAATTTTTGGTTATTGATTAGTCATGCCTGTTCGAGAATATCTTGCACTGGTTGTAAAGTGCCTTCTTTGCTAAAGGATCTTGGCCTAAATTTTGATGTCAACTGTAAAGTTACTTGACTGTATCCAGCATGTGCTCAAAACTCTGTTTTAGTTCCTGCCACAGTAGGTGTCTCCAGCACCATATTTTGCCATGATGACACACGCACACAGACTCCCTAGGTGAAAACAATGCCTGCTTTGTTGACGTGGTTGGTAAAAATTGTGTCATATTTCAGTCAAAGCTTCTGCGATTTCTACTTCATGCCATGGAGAAGCACACATCATGTTAAGTCAAAAGATATTGCCTGTTTAACATGTATTGTGTTGGACATACATGCCTAAACAAATGTCCACCATGCAGTGGAGTTTCTTAAAAACATACATATTTATAGTCAATTTCCTGCACTCCCTGCATAGTGGCTGTGGATTGATCTCTTCCCGCAATAATGGGGGGAACATTCACTGTCAGCCTGCAGCCTGTCTGTGGGTTCCACCACAGTGGGTTTGCTTGATGGTAGATGTCAGCTAGACCATAGAACAAAATAGTTTTGAATGAATGCTGGCAAATTGAATTCCTTCCCCATTTGTTGGATGCCGCTGTAAATGGGTGCTTATTGACAACCTCTCTGTGGAGGCCAAGATGACCAACCCTCTATATTATATAGATCAATAATATTAACTGAGACGTCCCTGCAACGGGTCTATGGGTCTCTATGAATAAACAGTAGGAAATATGGACAAACGATGTGAGATATGAGATGTGAATGTGATTCATTGAGTTATAGGAGGATCTGCCATATGAACTTCAGCAGTAGTTGTTCTGTCACCTTGTTTAATCAGTACTCTTACTTCAACTTTGTCTTTGTCATCTCAGCGACATTGTCCATCAATCAATAACCACGGAGCAAAGTAGTCAACATGAATAATGTGCTAAATTAGGATCTTTAGCAGTTATTGATTATGAATTTGCCCCTGCCCTTGAACTCCCTCACAGCACTTAACTGGTTTATATGCAAAGAGGGCTTTATGTCCTTTTATCACAACAAGGGAAATGCATAGTATAGGTCAGGGTCTATGGTCCTCCATCTATTTTCAGTAGATTGCAAATTGCGTGCATGTCCTCACAGTGAGGCATCCTTAAGCACTGCCCTTTAAAAAATGGGGAGGCGAGTAAAGCATACAGAGCTGCAGTGATTATCCTGATCCTTTACCCTGGTGGCAAATGTGGTACATCTTGCCAAAGAGAAGGGCCTGATCAGCCCAGAACATTTTGTAGAAAACAGGCTTTGCAGCAATCATGGCATGAAGCTCTGGTGAAATGTGGCCAGAGACATGCAGTCAGAAATTATGTCTCTGTCTCCCGGGGTAAACAAGCCAGCACACATTCATTAAAGAGCCCTCGACTGGACCTCAAATGTGTATTGACCAGCTGGGGACAAATGGGAACCATTTCCCTCTATGAATTGAAGTCATTTTTTACAGTTTAAGATTGATTCTTCGTCATGGCAACCACCAGGGTAGAACTGGTCATGAAATACGAAATTGTATTATCTCAACTGATATTGATTTAAGAAAAAAAAAATTGGTTGCATTTTAACAGAGTGAATGGCCTCATCAAGATGTGACCCGAAACAAATGAAGGCATGTGTAAAAAAAAAAAAAACTGAGGAAATGTTGACATTATCACCCAATGGCATGTCAAATGTTTCATCATCTATCCTGGACCTGCCGTTCTTTCCCAATTCTTTCACTTATTCTACCACATATTGTATTCATTGTATTCACCCCAACATTCAAAAGCTTGTGACTCTCAGACACACTATAGGATTAACTTTACCCAGTAGCAATGCTTTGATACAAACCCAGCATTAGTGTTGTTTTTATGTTACTTTTGGGTTATTTTACATTTGTAAAATATGGTTGTGCATATTCCGTTCAAAGCTTCAAAAGATACACATCTTATTAACAATCAATAAAAAGTAGCGATGCATATGTTTAAAACAATTAAGTACACCATATTTTAGTTTGGGTAAATTACCATACAAATAACAACAACACATGGATCAAAACAACCCCTTGTCTTAGGGGACTTTCTATCCATGCATATACAGCGCTAGTTGTGCTTTTGACCCAAATAGGATGCATTTACACCAAGTCATAATTAAGTTCTTCTAAAAGTATAGACTGAGATTCCTGCAAAAATGCTTCACTGCAATACTGAGAAAATAGTTACTAGATCAAAATCAATACTATAGTAGGGGTCACCTTAAAGACTACAGTCCAGCTCTTTATTCTGTTTCACAGTTGCAGTGACAGGAATCCTTTCATCATAACGATATGAAAAATAAATACAAGTACTGTTACCTGGTGTAGATAGGCAGCATTCCACTGGGTGTTTTTTTTTTTTTTTTACACAATTCATAAACTACATTGAACCTGATCTGCTGAAAATAAACACATTTCAATGTGACAGAGAGATTGGTGTCACATTAAAATAGTTATATCACAGTATGCATACATGAGTGCATTATTAAAAGCTGCCACTATAAAAAAAATGGTGTGTTTGATGTTTTTGTTGTAGCTGTAACACAAAAAAAAGAGATGTTCCCGGTCCAATTGCCATCTTACTGGAACAGAACATACACAAGAAGCTAGAATCCATGTTAAATTGTAGTAATAAGGGTGCTGTTTTTGGAGGGGATGCGTGGGATATAATGGGTTGTTCCCCAGCATTTCCAAAGACACAACCTGTGAAACAAGACAAGGTGTTACTGTATTTATATAAAAACCTAATCCCTGCAAAGCACAGGTCTAAATATAAACAACCTTCCCTCTAACTGTCTTTTTTCTCAATGTATATTTATATATTTTCTGACAGGAATTAAGCATTGATAAATCATCTGACAGGAAATTTCACATTTTTACAAAACAAGGTTTGACGGAATAAAAAAAGTAAGCAAATACATTTGCATGTATGAATTTTTCATATGCGATACATCAGCATTGGATACATTCAACGTTCCTTCCAATACACACATGCACATTATGTATAGTGATCTATTGTATGTTTATCTTTTTATTCATCGTGTTTTTGACTCCAGCCTAATAAATTTATAATATACTTCTTTATTTATCCACTTTACTCAGCAATATGGGAAAACTGTACTATTGGTTGAAAAAGTATTATACTAATGCACATAATAGCAGTTAACATAGACCTGATTGAATATAGATTTTTCAGATTTTTTATTATTGATCTTGTTGGTGATGCAGAGGTTTCAGAAATGTATCAAACATGATACCACATGAAAGTAAGGATCCCTAAAATTAAGCAATAGTTAGCTTGATCTCATTATGGCTATACATAACATGGACAATATGCCAAAACATGCCCTGATCAAAATAATTCAGATTTAGCTGTAGAAATAGTATTTTCATAGTATTTCTGTCACTGGTGTGCTTCACAGATGAAACTAAAGGATCATTTTTCGGGCCTCTGTGGATCCAGAATGGAGGCGATGTCTGCTGGAGCTTTATATCAACTGTGTACAACGGTCTCCTCCTTCAACAACCCGGACAGAGTTATCCAACAAAGCAACACTGACACAGAATCAGTATTACATTTAACTCCGGTTTGAGAAGCCATTACCTTGGCACTGACTAGACAGCTTTATTTAATCTACAAGCTGCCAGCTCTGTCCCTTACCCAGACTGGCACAGTAGGCGCTTGTTCATTCAATCTGTAGAGGCAGGCATGAGTCCGGGAATTTGATTATATCTGGACGCCTGGAAAACCTGGCAAGGAGCAAAGTTCAAACTGATGCCTATCCGCTCAGGTACTGTGTAATCAGTATCATCAGTAATCAGTATGATGCGCTGCATAAATTACAATGTATGTGTATATAATTGTGGTAAAAGTTGTAGTGATTTAGCACAGAGGTATTTGAGGTTAATATTTGTTTCAGGCAAGAGAGAAAGAATGAACATTTTTTTTTTACTTTTTCTTTTTTTATCCCCCCTGCACCCCCTCCATAGTCGTGCAGATGCCAGAAATATGTAGGTTATTCCAGTGTTGACAGGTCTCCCAAGCCAATGAATATCATAGATCCTATCTTTGCAATCTACCGGCCACATCTGACCGTTCACCTTGCGGATACAAATGGCATTTTTATTTTCAGATTTAAACAAGTGTAAAATGTGAGAGGTGTCAGAAAGCGCATGTACAGCGAGTATGGCAGGTCAGAGGTCAGTGATCTGTGTATGCAGTCTGGGATTGGAGGATAAGGGAGCACATCCAGGCTAGAGGGTGTTAAATCCCAACAAAAAGCAGGGCTAGAAATGTTGCATTGTAGTCAGACAGCAACCTACTACAGATTAGATGGGACTGTGGTCGTGCTGAATTGTACACATACAAAGCTTAAACCACACAGGTTTCGAATTGTACAGCCGGGGAGTTATTCACTGATTAAAGTGATACTCAAACAACTATTACATATTTAAATGACCTTTAATCGTCATGAAAAAGCTCCTGTCCTATTTATTTTGTGAACTCATTCATATTCTAAGTGCAACACGGTTAAAGGTTTTGCTATTGTAACAACATCAAGCTGAGGCATCAAGGCCACTAAATAGCTGGCATTTTAAGTGGGAGATTTTTACAATAAGTAGAGAATTTGATCATTTGTTAGTGTTCCATTTAGAGGGAGGCAGACACACATGCACAGACAGATATATATATATTTTGAGACACTTGTATACAGCTAGATATTCTGATTCATGTGTCCTCACAGCAGTGCCACTGTGGTTCCATTTCTGTGATAGACAGAATATAAATTGAAAATTTATATTGTCTTCTCCTTTATATTCTGATTTGTGAAAAGAGATATTTCTTGTGACTCTTGACGAAAAACAAGAGCATGTGCTAGTGTCATTTTGTTGTACTAGTTGCATTTTTCCTCCTGAATGAACATCTTCAGTCCCCACTGCTCAGCATTTGTTCAAGGATTTTATCAGGTGTAAGGCAGCAAAGTCAATGCCCAATGAGTTGCCCTGCTTACATCATTACAGGTCACGTCTCTTCTCATTCTGTTCACACTAACAAATTGCACAGGCCCGACACAGTAAATAGACATAATAAGGGCTGTTTGTTTTTTCAGCGACCTCTTCCAGACAAAGTCACGGCTGTTAAATGTTTGTTGTAGCTATAAGGTATTTCTCTGCAGACTATGCCTGAGGTCTGCTTAGTTTGGGCTGTAATTACTCTGTTCTATATTTCATGCTTGTTGGTTCTGCATACAATAAAAGCTGATCACTGAGCCACTGCACATTTCCCTGGAGCTATAATTGAATAGTGAAAGGGAGGAGACAGAGAGAGACGGCCGTGACTGTAACATACTGCAGATGGCAGTAGCTGAACAGGCTTGCACAGGTGAGCCATGTTCTGCTTCTTTTTGTCTCCAACGTTAACTCCTCCATAGGTGACTGATGATAACATAGAGCATCCCCAACAGTGTAGTAGTACTTTTAATCTAGTTCAGATTTATGATGTCAACAGAGGGAAAATTCTCCCTTGCTTCTTGTCTGAGATGAAATGGAATGTGTGCGCAGACATTAAATAAAGAGGGGGGTGTTTCGGTGGATGAGAAAAAATAAGGTTTGCCTCATATTCACCGAAGTGAATGCCCCATGTGATTCATCTCACAACATTTAGGAAGTCTGACTGAGGGAAGGCATGAGGTGAACTGATAACCAAGCACTACATCAGACAGGAATGAATTGAAAGACAAAGTATAAATTGCAGCAACTCCAGGAGAGATGAAAGGCAGAGCTGAAGAAAGTTCAAATTGGAACTTAAAACAGGGCAGAAAAAAAAGATGATGAACAGCCAATATAGATTGACTCTACCTAGTGCCTCATTCAACATGTACACCCTGTGGCTGGCTTCCTCATTTCCATAAAAGTCTAGGCCTTCATCTGACAAGAGGAGGGAAAAAAAAAACACTTGCTGCTGTTTCAAGAGAACACAAAGCATGAAGAATATTGCATCATGCTCTTCCTGCAGACACCCCTATGTTGTAACACATGACATATCCATCCGCGCATTAATGTGCTGTATAAGGACAGTTCCATAAAACATCTATCCCAATGCAGTAAATCACAGGGCTGTTTCAAGTGAAAGCCATAGCCAATTAAGTGTGTATCTCGTAGGAGGAAATGAGAAGCCAATCAGCCGAGTCAGCGCTGGCCACAAATGAGGGGTCAACCTAAATAAAAAGAGGCATTCTTAAAGGAAGACAGAGCATGAAAGATTTATACGAGGGACTGAGACAAAATTATACAGTCCTGTCTTGACTTGAAGTTTGTCCATCCTGTCAAATGCAGCACAGCGAAATCTGTCACAATGAAGCATAGCCGTATCATACTGCCAAGACCAATTGTTTGTTGCGTCTCGAAGATCAGAGCATGACCTTAATGATCTGTGCAACATTGAGTGTTGGATTACCAAGTTACTCGACCCTGCCACTGAAAGGCATGCTGCATGTTATATTTTGATTGTGTGGGCACGAGCTGATACCCCTTCTGCCCCCCTCGTGGAACCTGACGCCAGCAGCAGGACACTCTTGGGAGGTTTCAGCAGGATGAGGCATTCAGCCAAATGGCGAACACACACACACACACACACACACACACACACACACACACACACACACACACACACACACACACACACACACACACACACACACACACACACACACACACACACACACACACACACACACACAGCTCTGCAATTTGTCTTCCTCCTCCTCTGGACATGCCTCGTGAAAACAAATGAACTCTCACCTTTGTTGCTACAGCCAGGAAGCATGCCACGTTGTTACAGGCAACAATTCATTGTAGGATACCGGGGTTGTTATGGGTTCTTGAGCACCACTCCCACTCCCTCCCAGACTTCTGTAAACTCGTGACTGGATTCCATGAGAATTGTCAGAGGTAAAAAAAAAAAAATGGGAATGGTATTAAGAGACCTTTGATGTCTAGTGGTTTTAGGCCTTAAGGGTTTGTGAATGACTTAAAAGACAGTAACAGAAAGCAAGTGTTGAAAATTCACTTCAGGGTCGGAGGCCAGATGCTGCATAAGCACTCCTGCTGCACAAAGATCATAAAGCACCGGGTGGCCTATTGATTTCGGAGTCTTTATCATTGTTTCCATGTGGCCCGTGGCTGAAACACTATGGGATGGATATGTCCGTCATCTTTATGTGTGCATTTACAGTGCCCAAGAGAAACAATAAGTGTCCGAGCCTCATCCATCTACCTCTGTCAACGGAGTACAAATGTGTCACTTTTGCTTGTGTTTTCCTCATTTACAGTGATTTAGAAGAGCTTTTCTCCGCGTTCACCAGCAGTACAATACAGTAGAATCAATATACTGTGGTTAAATTGCTCAAAATCAATTTCCAGTATACATGGAATGAAGCATTAGTAATGCTGCAAAAGCTTTTAAAGGATAATTCCAGTTTATTACTACTTGGGTCTTATTACCATACATAGCTGTGGTTATCGTTTCTGTCACTTGTGATTGCTGGTGAGAATTAAAGAAAGAAAGCATACTTCAATTGGTTCCTTTTAGGGGGAAATTCATTTCTTTCACTGTTATTTTTTGCACAGTACACACACACACACACACACACACACACACACACACACACACACACACACACACACACAAACAGAACCCACACATGCATTAATGGAGAGATATTAGAGCAAGAGGGCTTCCCATGGACAGGAGCCCTGAGCAGTTGGGGGTCCATGTGCCTTGCTCAAGGGCACACCCGTAGTGCCCTGGAGGTAAAGCGGCACCTTTCCAGCTACCAGTCCACTCTCTAGTCCATGTGAGTTCCAAGTTGTAATAAACCAGAGTTTTCCTTAAAGACCACTGAGTTAGATTCTGCTTCTGCATTGATCTGTTTATATGTTAAGGTTAGTCAGATGCAAAAGCTTATGCGTGACTTTTATCAGATGGTCAATAATCTTAAAGTTAATGAAAGGTCAACAGGGGCTAAGTGTGTCAATATTTCCATCCAGATTTTAGATTAAATTTCGTGACAGCCTGAGCTAGCTCCCGATGTCTGAAGCTGAATGAGTTCAATAACCCCACTTCATACTCAGGTTAATTATGTCTGCGTTTGTAAATAAATGCAGGTAGTAGCCTCTGCAACCTGCAACTGCCACACCTACTCACGGTGATTGACTTCCTGTCTAGGCTTTGGGGATTAAGTTGACCTGGTAGCTGAGCAGATCAGCTGTTTCTGTGTACTTCAGTGGTGTAATTACGTGGTAACACTGCAGCTCAATTTATTGAATACCTCAATGCTGTCATAATATTATGCAGCGATTATATGGTTTGACTTATTTTTCCTCCAGTAACCTTACTGTCAAATCCAGTTTAGTGCTACCAAATTACAATGTCATCATGTTCTATCAACCATCGTCCTATAATTTCTATTCATTACAAGCCATCAAATACTTTCACAGTGGTTATGTTCAGGTTAAGTACTTTATTTAAAAAAGTAAGCTTTCTGAGTTGGTTTATACAAAGACTGTTATTCGTAAAATCTGCCAGCACTTTGAGTGATCAATGATAGTGATCAATAGATAAAGATGTACAACGTATCCTGGACTGGCTTCATAAATCAGTACGTTGTATTTTAGAGTGAAGGTGAATTTCTGAGTAACTGTGCACCACAGCAAAATTATTTTGTGGTTTCTGTAGATTCATTACATAGATCTTTTTGATAGTTGTCGCCTCAACCCTTTTGCAATTCTATATGAGTAATGGATATGCTCTCAATCCCATTAAGGCGGTGGATAAGGTACTTAAAGGCCACTGAGTGTCGACTACTATCAGATTTTAATCCTCTTCTCCCCTTATTGTAAGGTAACTACACGCCTGGCTTACTAACTGTAGAAAAAAGATTAAAAGAGTTGAAATAGACAGAAGGTACTTCATAATTTGAATCTTTAAGTATTCTTTTCTTTTAACCACAAAGCGATTTAACTTGACAAACTTTGTTTTCTGATTCATAAATGTAGTTCATTTGTTTAAAGTAAAATATATTTAGAAATAAAAAAAAATCATGTCTTTGATATACTGTATCTTTATGGGATTTTATATTGTAGATTTTAGATTGAGGGGTATATAAGAGAATAGGGCTTATCCAGGGCTGGATAGAGGCTAAGCAGGCTATTCCAGACATCCCTCTCCCCAGCTCTTCCAGGGGAACCCAGAGGCGTTCCCAGGCCAGACGAGTTAAAAAAAACTCCTCCTGCATTTTCTGGGTCTGCCCTGGGAACTGACCAGTTGGACATACCGTGAAAACTTGATAGGACCCAGGAGACATCCTCATCAGATGCCCAAACACCTAAATTGGCTTGTCTCGACGTGAAGGAGAAGTGGCTCTACTCCGAGCTACTGTGGGTGCCTGAGCTCCTCACCCTATCCACATATTTACAAGATGTGTGTTATGTATACACTGTGTAGGGGTGTCAAACTCATTTTTAGGTCATGGGCCACATACAGCCTAATTGCCACAGAGTTTGTCATCATGGTGATGTTGGCCAAATCCTGTCACTTGACAATGTTGAGTCATGTAGCTTGTACGTAAGCATGTGGAATGTATAATATATTTAATATGACATAGGGCCTGCTGCTCTTATTACATGCATTGTACAGTGAAACCCCCAGGTGACAAATAGAAATAGCTGTGCATTTTATTTAAAAGTTTGAATTAATAACTTCAGTGCAAACTCATCCAGTTGGCTGGATTGGACCCTTTGGCAGGCTGGTATTGGCCCACATGTTTGACACATCTGGTGTAAGGAACCTTATTAACTGTTACACTGCCGAATGGCATGCTGGGTACAGCTCACTACAGTAGAGATAACAGGGAGATGGAATCACCTGCTAGGCATTGCTGCTACAGCACATTCAAGAACTGATTAAAAAAAAAGAGACCGGAGAGACTGCTGCTGTTGTTGCATTAAAGCAAACTCAAAACTTTCAAAGATCAGCGATGTAACGTTTAGAATTAACATATTTGTTAGCCCTGTCCTAAATAGCTATAATATCCTAAATAGTTAGCAAATTACTTGTCGTCTTTAGCATTTCTAGGACTTTTCTAGCAATTGTGTTACGGCCGCTGTATTGCTCAGGAACCGAGGAAGCACAATGTCAAGTGGAGTTTTTGGATGAGCGGCAAGCAGCAATACTGGAGGCAACACAGGCCCCCGAACAGGCCTGTTTTAAACAGGCAGTGCAGTAGTATGACATGAAGAAGTTTTGTATTGTCTTACTTCAAAAGTCAAAAGGGAAGTTGGAAGCAACTCTTTTATTAATCCTGTTAGAGAGACAGGATGTTTTCTCTATGAAACCTCTAAAATGGACTCGGGTAACGATGAGAAAATAAACACTGTACTCCACCAACACTCTCAACAATGATACTACTTAATCTTTTATTCTGCTTCAAAGTTGTTCATTTCTCTTTTGTCAATAGGTGCATTCCCTTAAAGCCATTCTTTGGTTTTAGCTTAGATTTCATAGACTAGTGATGTATTTGCTGATAGAGATGTCAACACAACAATATTTTCAGTTTCCTTGACACCAGCATCTTGAGGAATAAACAAGGAAAAGCATGGCATGCTCCCCCGAGTGTTCAGTCAGCGTACCGCCTTGATTGTAGGAATGGATATCTTGCAGTGCACAGATGAATCAGGTCTTAAACCCTGCGGTTTAATTAGCGTATTGACTGAAAAGATGCTGCTTAAGTTTCTAAGATTTCCAAGTAAACATCACTCTGCAGTGGAAGTGCATTTTAAACAGCTCTGTCAAAAACAATGGGACAGTTTAGTTTGAGAGAAAAATCTGGTTCTGCATGGCGTGAAGAGAGCACCCACAGTAAACACATTCAAATATTTAGCTTCGCTCCATCTCGTTCCCTTGCCCTGAATGAATGCGGAGGAGTGGAAGGTCAGTGGTAGTGAGTGTGCAGGTGTGCATGTGTCAGAAGTTAATAGAGGCAACGGTGGCTCTGTAACAGATTACAGAAGCTCTGTCAAAGGAAGACGGGAGGCAAGGCCTGCAGCTCATTCATCACCAGCCCTGTCTTCTCCTCAGCCCCAGTCTCCTTAAGCCATGTGATAAAGGTGCATGTCAGCTCCTCTCTGCTGCTCAACTGCATCCAGTCCCTGCAGAATCCATACACAGACTGTGCCTTCAGTTTGACACTGTAGCTATAGAAATACCAACACCGCTGCCTGCCTGCTTATGTAATGCATGTGGAACTGCTACAAATACATGGGATTTTAACTCTAAAAGCTTTAATTTACACACTACCTACTGTGTAACTCAGCAATATACATTTTACTATAGGAGATTATGCCTGAGTTTAAAGTAAAGAAAATCCCTAATCAGCTTGACTGCTCAGGGGACTCTTGTCTGAAATAGAAAGACACTGTCTTACTGTGGCATTATTATGGCATTGAAACCAGAAGGATAACTTAATTCAGGCTAACAACCACTTGGAAGTCATTTCTGTTGACCTAGATTACAACATCAGGGGATATTTTTCCCCCATTAGTGACACAGGCATATGTTTACTCTCGATTGGATGTGTAGGTGGCTGTTGGTTGAGTCATTTCATGAAGGATAAGCCATTTAATCACACTATGTTTCAGAATAAGAGTTGCATTTACACATAATAAAGGAAATCACAGAATCGTGATTCTTTCAAAGACTGAGTCATCTCTTTCAACAAGTAGTCTAATGTGTAGGCTCTAATCCTGCAAATATCACATATCCTTCTTTGTACCGCTCATCCTTATCACATAGATTCATAATTTGATTTCACCACGCGTGTGAAGACCTCCCTATTATCACTCGCAACAAAGGAGATGCACATCTGTTTGATGCATTCAAGCAGTGCTTATCTTTTTTTTTTTAAAGTTTCAAGATAAATCACAAAAGCCTGTTGTGTTCCATAACAGATAAACTATCAAGGTTTCCACTACAGGCGTGACTCAGAGAACAACTTCTACATTCGGTAAGTTTCTGAATATTAGGTCAGTACGAGAGGTCAGGGTATTTGCTGATGTGCAGTATTGATGGATGTAAAAAAGCTCTACATTTACTGTGCTTAAAACTGTTTCATAATACCATGCTTCCTCATTTGTAAAGGTCTTGACATTAATCAGAGAGTTCAGGGTGTTTTGAATGTTTTGCAGTGAGTGATGAAAGTGTTTATTCACCATATTTTTTAACACTCACAATGTTATTCTTTATACTCAATATTAGATTTACTTCGACATTTTACTTGCATTGTCCCATTCAGATTTCGTTCAGGTCACATTGCAGGTATTCATTCATGTTAAACCTTAACTGCCATCTCCAAAATGAAGTAAATCATACTGTATATGATATGGTTTTGATGGATAAACTTTGTGCAAAAAAAAAAAATGATGTAAGTGATTTTATTTATTTGAGAATGAGAATGCTTAATTCAGGAGGTTCTCCTTCACCTTTGTACTTGTAACTACAAAAAGTAACACACTAAAGTTCATATAACTCATGGGATATTACAACAACATTGATCTACTAACTACAAAAGATATTTCTTAGTATGTGATCTTGTGTAGAATACACAGGGTCCAAGAATCTGGAATCCAATTCCAACTGATTTTGTAAATGTATCCAGGGATCTTTTGAAAAAGAAAAAGAAATCTGTCTGGAAATGTTTCATTGTGTATATCTTTGGAACTGCATTAAACCCATTATAAGGTCATGCTATATTTGTATTATTATTATCTATTGTTTATAGATCTACGCTTGAAATTATTTCCTGATGACCAATGTGAGAGAGAGAGCTCGTTTGGACCATTTTATAAATGCACCTATCTGTTTCAATCACTGCCTGAAAAGGATGATTAATAAGCTTGCAAGAACAGTGCCTATACATACGTCGATAAATAAATAGCTCTAAATTGATCAACATAAAATAACAAAGTCTTCTTTCCAGCATGTTGATGAGATTATTTCACAGTAGCACAGAGACAGGAACGGAAGATCTAATCTCTTGAAGGAACAACAGTATCTGGCATGAAGGTGGGCTGCAATATGATGCTCATACCTCATAATGAAACTTTACTTTTCAATCTACAGCCCATTTCATCTTCACCCCTTTAGTACAGTATGTCCCAGGTCCTTGAGGTGTGCTAGATGAAATGTTCCCCCAGAGTGAATAAATGTCGTGCAGAAACCTGGTTAGATGCGTTCATTTTGTAGTCTGTTCCCTTCTGTGCCTCCAACACAAGACGGGTACTTCTGTTAACAACCCTGCCAGCTGAAATCTAACCCAGCTACTTGAAGTCTGCTCTGAAATGATATTCCCTCCTCCACCTAACAACCCATGGTCTTAAAAAATGCAGCACATATCAAGGTAGCGAACAATAGAGGCCTTAGAGGAGAGGTGTTGTCCCCTAGAGACAGAGCAGTTATTTGATTTATAAAATTATTTAATTTTGGACTGAGGGGGGATTAAGCTGGAGGAAACTTTTTCTATGATGATGGGGATCAAACAGATCATATGAATTATTAATCCCAAACATTTTGTCCCTGCTTCCCCGAGGAAAAAGTGGCTCCTGCTAGCACGATCACCATCTCATTTATTTTATACAAAGTATGTACTTAAAATCTAACTGTTGGTGCGGGGAGGGACACATGAAAATAATGAATGTTATAGCCCCGGTGTTAGAGAATACGTCTTTCAATCAGAAATTTACTCTCGATCTATGGCCATTTATTATTATTTTTTTTAAATATGCCTATTTGTTCACCTATTTTACTCAGGACCCAGTGCCGGAAACTGCTTCATCCATGCAGTAGGACTTTAGAAGGACCTTTGGCTAATTCTTGAAATATACCACAGGCAGCAGAGACAAACGTCTCCTTCAAATCTCTGTTAAATATGAATGAATTATCACAGATGCTATAATGAAACACTGATGGCTATGCAAGCAGCTCTGTGTGTCTGTATTAAGCAAAGCAGTGATTTGAGCTAAACGCTAATGTCATTATGTGAACATGCTGATGGTTAACAGGTATAATGTTTAAATTAACATTTGCTAATAAGCACAAAACACAAGATAGAGCTGAGGCTGTTGGGGATTTCATGAGCTCTGCAGGTATTCAGATAAAAACTAAAACACTGGACAAACTGGTACTGTGACCTGACGATGGGGATCATCCCTATTTTCCTCAGGTTCTATGTTCCCCGGTCCCATAAGCATCTGCCTTCACAGATTTAATTCAGTATTTTGTTGCTGCTAGAGGTAACGGTTAGGGTTAGGGTGAGGGGCAGGGTTAAGGGGTACTGTTAGGGTCTACATAGGTCTATTTGCCGGAGAATTTGACACTGATTGTGGAAAAAATAACAGACTGGGGAACATAGGACCCTTTCTGTGAACAGCAGGGAACATGCAAAGCGAGGAACATAGGACCAAGGGAACATAGGTTCTCTCCCGATGATGGAGCTAGATGAAAAGTATAGAATCACCAAAGTTATTATGGTTCATACTGAGGGGAGTAAATGTCAGAACCAAATTTGATGGGTTCCATAAACATTTAAGACATTTCACTCAAGCATAGTATATCATCATTGAATGATGAACGTCTAAATTCTGTAGCAATTCATCTAGATGATGTTGAAATATTTTACTTGATTATTGAAAACCCTATCTCCAAGAAATAACATTTTATATCCTACTGATTTGCAAAGGAAAATGCATCTTTAGAGAAACGTGGTGCCAGGATTACGTTCTCTATCAAGATAATCAGGACAATTAAATAATGTATCTGTTGATACTCAATATAACAGCAAATTTTCCATTGACTTATTAACTTGATAACTAACCTTTTTATATTTCCTACAAAGCATAAATGGTAAAACAAATTAGTATATAAATATAATATCTAGGGGTTATAGATAAAAAAATGTAACCCAGTCGCTGGATTAAAATGTTGACATTGTTAACTAAAGATATGTTGAATATCAACATTTCCGAACTGAACATTACAAAACTACATGGTTAGGTTTCAAAAAAGTTTTGGGTTTGGGTTAAAATAAGTACGTATATTATGTATGTAATGCGACGGAACATTAATGGAGCATGAACCACAGTCTCCTGGGTGCAAGTCTGTTGTGTTTTTGACTCAACCAGCCTCTCCCTGAACAGAGTTTGAGTCTTTTCACCTGACTTCCAAAACTCAAAAAAAAATGTCTTGAATTTCACATTGGAGTCAGTTAAAACCGCGGTACATCACTTACATATTTGAAAGGGGGTTAACAATGTTAAACATCAATGATTCTGTGGTTTGCAAAAATGTACAATACCAATCAGGCTGGAAAAATCGGAAGATGAATAAAGTAATTGGGAATTTTCCTCTGAAGATTATGAATGTACCAAATACTGCTTTAAGATATTTTAGTCTGGTTTAAGTGGTGGACTGACATCTCTAGAGCCCAAACACCAGCGTGGATTAACTTGAATAGAAACAAGATGATGGAGCAGGTAACCTCCTACTCCTACACTCAAAGCAGCATCCGCTTCTGATAATACAGGTGCAAATCATCATGATTTTGAAGAGTTATCATTCTTGAGAACTAGGGCTGTTTAATATTACTGTTGCTGTAAATACTGCACTTAATCTAAATATACAACCTGAATCATGTGAGTAAGCCTTCAGTGCATCATCGAGTGCAGCAGAACATCTCTGAAATCCATTCAATCAAATTGCTGCTGTCTATCTGAATTATCATCATCCCGCATTAACTGTGTAGAACTACATATGGTCGGTGTTTTTCTTCCATATTCATTAATAGAATAGCCTTGAGAGAAATATTAATGTCAACCAAATATTCAATCATAGTGGCCCAGCTTGCTTATGTTGATAAAAGTCTGCGCCGTATTACAGTGCGATGTAAACTTGCTCCAATAAAATTGAGGTTTTTTTATATCAACGCTGTGGGCACTTGGGCCTAAATTTTGCCAGGGAAATTATCACTACAATTCAAAGCTTTGCACTCCAGAGTATAGGGCTGTTTTCGGTCGGCCAGAGAGTTTGGTGCCCCCCTCTAGTAAGGATGTGGATGGCGCCCTCAGCACTCGTCTGTGATGGGGAGAGCTGATGAAGAAGTACAATGCCATGGCCAGCGGTCAGCAGTGTTTATGAGAAGTGTCATCACAGCTGACAGCCTTCCCGCTCTATGATTTATACACTTCCAATCGCAACAGGCACCTGCCGAGAAGTAACAACTTGCCTGGGGAGGAGTATAGAATTGTTTCAAGCGAGATGTGTCCTTGATGCCAGCAGATGTAATGACACTGTTTGATGTTTGAAATTCAACCGCAGGAATACTGTGCAAACATTTGCCGGGAACGCATTTCAGACATGTCTATCATCTAATAAAAAAGCTGCACACAGCAGTCACTTTTTTTCGTACAGTTAGAGTGTCGTCACCCTCATGAAAACATTTACCTTTACGTGACAGCAAACTGAATATTTGCAATAGTTCAGATGGACCTTGATACAGCTATAATCTTGTAAGTTTCTGCTGTGGTTAAACTAAAATAAAATCTGTCAAACTCAAAATCCCTTTTTATAAATACTCTCTAAATTGTTGTGCATCCCATGGGAGGTTGATTTATCTCAGCGTTTCACTCGTATGACTTTCTCCTGCACGTTGATGTGCTATAAAGTATTGAATAACACACCTACTGGCTGTGTAACACTGTCTATAAAACCAGTATAATTTTCCCTCTTGAAAGCCATCTTTAATTAGAATCTGCGTTTGTCATTCTGGGTACTATCGCCCATGGCACCCCATAAAACAGGTACTGACATAAGCAGAGATTTAAAATTATTATATAATTATGTGATATATTCTGTTCTTGATTCGTTGGACAGTTGCATTCACACATTTCTATCACATTTTTCTATTAGATGACACATTTTTGTTCTTGCAAAGCCCTGATAAGACTAATTGGACAGTTGAGAGTCTCATGAATTGATGGTATAGCTTGAGTTGCTTTTCATTCAAAACGTGGCATGAATTGATAAAAGGTGCCTCTGCAGCTTGTGCGTGTTTCCCGTGACCTTCACTGGGCTTCACACACTAATTTATTTGTTTTGATTCTTTTAGTCCCTTTTAATTTGTGAACCATTCTGAAACTTGTGAGTACACCTCATTCACACATGCAAGAGGAAACATGTGGCACTATGGTTCAAATATTTCCTTTACTATGACGTCATAAATCAAGTGATCACACTAGAACATATCCTCTCACTGCTTTAAGGGGGTGATTGTGGCTGTGTGTAATGAAGAGAAATTCAGTAGTCTTTGGTTGGATTTAACTGAAATATTTAATTGATCGTTCAGCAGCATCATTAGCACGCAATAAAAAGATGGTTTTCTATACTAGGAATGATGCGAAAATTCTACATGAATAACTGATTTAATACATTTAGCAATTACGGTTGCATAAGAGAGTTTGTGTTGTTGTTTTTTGATATAAAGATGGGCCAAATACTAGCCAAGTTATTAACTGCCTGTGCATTTGTAAAACCATTTGTGATTATTAAAATGAACAGATTTACAAATGTAACATTTAAAAATAAAAATAAAAATTTTCACCGGAGGCACCAATACGACAGTTCAGAATCTGAAGCTTTTAAGGCTCAGCCTGCCTAAGAAAAAATGCATGAGCAGAACGTTTTTAAAAATGTTAGATAAATATCTGAATCTCATATTCTTTTTTATATTCACAGTCCCATTTTTTAAGAAATTATAAAACAGGTTGAAGTGCAATACTTACTGTGGAAGTATCGAAAGGCTCAATCCACAGAGAAATGTACATCTTGTGTTTATAGAAGTGCTGTTACAGTGCCGTTACAGTCATTCCCTGGCTGCAATGGTGGTACAATAGAAATAGTAACATAAAAATGTTGACTAATTAGAGCCGACTTTTTTGGGAGGGGGACTTAAAAAGACAGGCACTAAAACTTTCCCAACTGAGGGTGAATTAAGTTATATTCAGACAGACAGTATGAGAAAAAGGGATGCTTACACATTAAAGCATATAAACATGTTCTAGTAGAAACCCTGATACAATAAAGTGTTGATTAAATAAAAAGTTTGTCTTCTGTTTTTGTGTTGCCCTAGCGCCATTGTATTTTACTTGCAGATCAGTCTGGTAACCTGAAGAGGAAATTTGGAGAAGGTATTTACAATCGACCAAAGAAGTGTGACGCAATGAGAAGCCACTGTTCAATGTAAACAACGGTGGCTTCCGCAGATGAGATAAGCGCAGCAATTGAGCAAGCCGCTCGCTAACGCTTTTTGTTCTTGAATCCTTCTGTTGGAATATGGACCTGGCACCTACTTTTGTGCCTTTTATCCATAAATTCACGTTACACAAACGGCAAATATCCTTTAGCAACATGTTGTTTACTTTTCCTAGTATGCTTCGTTTATCTGATAGGTGGTGATAGACAGGCCAAATTAACAACAACCAGTATTTCCGCCCCCTTCCCAAAAGATCTCCAACCGAGAGTTCCCAGATGGATATGCAGAACAAATGTGAATTATGCAAATCAATCAATCTGGCGGAATCAGGTTAGTTTTGCCCAACATTACAATAAAAAATGGCAACAATTTAAATATCATTCATCTTGTTAAGCTTCAAAATATTAACTGTGTAACTAGTCCATTTATAACCAATATAATCAGAAATACTCTGTCTTTAGAGTGATGTTCCGACAACTTTAGGCTTTCTATTTTTCCACCATGTTACACTTTAGTGATAAGAACTCAGTATTTCCTGGAAGAAATGGAAAAACCAAACCAGAATCTTTATCACTCGACATAGTGGATAAACTTAACCCCTGTCAGGGTGTTATCAAACTCCAGTGAGCGGGGCCATATTTCTTGTTCATGTGAACATTTCCCCTCTGGTTTTCTCTGAATGGAGAGGCACTGTATATCCTGAATCTCACGTCTGGACAAATGTTCCCTTTGCACCCTGCATGTGCTGCCCATGATAAATCTGTTAAATTACTCAATGCTTGTTCACAGGTTAAAAAAACACAACTGTCTTTCTCACAGTTCCCCCAACCGACATTAAATAAATAAGACTTGCATGGAACAAATTGTGGTGTGAGCATGCAATACAAACAGCAAACAAAATCTGATCTTCTGAGGCCATTTAAGAAATGTCTTCTTTAAAGACACTACACTACTGTACACTATATTAAAGATATCCCACATGCTGGCCTAATAAGAACATAAGGGTTAAAACGCATGTGGTTAACAGCTTGACAAAGGTACATCAGGGGGAAAGCGAGCATGCCAGATACAGTGAAAAGCTAATTAGTCAGAATAGGGTTTAAGAACAGTTTAACCATTGGCTGATCTGATGCTTTGGGGATGGCTTTTCTATTACACAGTCTAAGGGCTGCCAGAGTTAAAGCTTCATCACACATCAGTCTTAACTAGTGTGTTGAAAGAAAACAGAGCACAGAGATTTGCATTATCAACCCTAATTAAGATATAGTTTCCAGATTTGAACATTGAGGAGTCTTCCCAGAGAAAGTATGTCTTAGCGTTGTGTATTTCGTGCTCAGCAACACTGTATTACATGGAGGAATGGCTCTGAAAAAAGGTAGAGGGGGTGTTTAGCAAGAAGAGATTCAGGTCGGGTAAGGCACCCAAGGGAAGACTTGAATCTGAATTCTTTCTGATGCCTGCAATAAGCACTGACCCTCTTGTTTTTCTGACATCTGATGCAATGTGTGAAACAAAATCCCAGCTCAGCAGAGCAGAACAACTGTGGAAACTGGCTCTGCATGTCAGTTATTGGTGTATCAGGTGGAGAATCAGAGACAGCTGCCTCCAATATTCTATCTGTGCATTAAAATGTGCAGCCCTCTTCACAGCTGATCTGGGCCTCCATCTGGAAGAAAGTATTGTCATGGCGACTTTTAGACAGATTCAGTCTTAAGATATGTAATTTATATGACAGTTTAGGAATTTTCCAGGATTTCTATTATTTTTCCATTAAATAATTTAAACACATTAAACTGGTATGTTATTTAATCAGTATGTTTTTAATGTTGTGTATTTATTATGCTTGTTTTTTGGTAACCAATATGGCATCTGAAAAAGTAAAGCACTTCACTACTCTTCAAGACTACTTTCTTACATTTCATGCAGTGATATTGTATTGGATTCTAAATGCTACCAAAATATGTTTGACCTACACTCAATATGGTGATTGAGCTTGTCCTGTAGATGCAGACAGAGAACTGAGGCTGCTGTATACTGATATATAGCAGGTATAATATTCACCATCTTATTTGAGTGAGTTAGCATGCTAACATCTGCAAATAAGCACTAAACTTGAACTATAGCTGAGGAATGTTTTTCGCTGTGCTGCTATTCAGGGAATGACCGGTAGGAATCAAAACTTTCAATATGGATGGACTGCCAAGTATCAACATCATGGTGGCACTACAGAAAAAGTAGATCTTAGAACCCAAAGTTTAGGATCTACTGTGTGGGAACTGTGAATGTTGGTACTACATTTTAAATTTTATTTCACTCAATAAGTCAAAAGTTCAATCTTCTAATGGTGCTAAAAATCATGGCATCATCATCTTCATGAGGATTCTTTGAATATTGATGACTGTAGTGAATTTAATTGAAATCCGTTGTGGACCAATTAACGTACAGTATGGACAGACCAGCAGACTGAATCCTAGAGTCTCCTAAAATACATAGTTAACAACAAGTTGTATATTTATAGGAAAATGGAGAGAGAGAGAGAGAGAGAGAGAGAAGATGACACAGCAAAGGTCTAAAGATAAGATCAGAACCGGGGCCGCTGCCAGGCACTGAGCCTACAATATTTGGGGCACACACTATACCCTGTCAGCTAGGCTAGAGCCGACCAAGAAGCATCTGATTCCACCAGTCACACTGCACCCGTTCCTAGCAGAGAGCATGTTACCATTGTACTTTTTACAAGCTGGCTGTGTGCAAAGTACTGGGTTAGAGGGAGAATTATATGGAGTGAGCAGAATGCATTGCGTTTATTTCTGTTGCCGTAAAAAAGGAAAAAATAAATAAAATAAATAAATCATAGAAACAACAACAGTATAAATAGGTTTTACCACTCATGTATTATTTAATAATTATCATAGGCACAGTAATCTAAAGCAAACTCAATGCATTTTTTATAAGATGGTTGATTATGAGCAATGCTTTAAAGGGGCCATACTCAACATTAAGAACATTCATATAGCAGCTAACAAATATTTTTTATATTATGGTGCCCTGAGCAGAGAATGAAGTCACTCTCCCTCTGTGTGTCGTAATACGAGTTTCTCTATTGTTTGTTTTGATAATCCATGTTGATCTCGTTCCAGCTCGTCACATACTGCTGTTTTGTCACGAACCTTTGGTGTAACTAGTCAGTGTCCTGAGTAGCCTCGTGCGTCAAAAGCTTAATGCTCCCAATGCTCCTGGTCTCTGTTTTAAACATGTGTGATGCACAGGACAGGAACGGGACACGATCCCCGGACAACCTGTCTACCTATGTGGAGTTTTGTCTTAATTCTGGAGCACTTGCTCTGAGCGTCTAGTATCACCGCAGACAGGTTTACAGTTTTCAAAATTGGCTTAACAGCATCTTTCAAAAAATCTTATTTGCACATTAATAATTGCAAGGGTTATTGGCCAAGTTGCCTGGTCCTACAGACAAATCATCACTGTGTGGAGGGGGGAGAGATTTACATATGCATCACCAGCAGAATGCAGATGCATTTCTCTGCCAGCGCTATTAGAGGTTATCTCCATTCACTGCACATGGTTAGTGAACAGTATGGCATTCTAATTTGGTCATTTCAGAGGTATGGTGCACACACTATGCCGCTCAAGCCCCCGGGTCAGAGTCCACATGTCTCATCTGCTAAAGGATTTGAGGCCACAAGAATGATTTGTTTGTGAAACACATCATAAAGCCAACTGGAGGTGATGGTGAGGTGAAATTGGTAACGCCTGACACTGACTCATCTCTTACTGGGCTTTTTTATCTTTCAACTGAAAGGAATGGCTATGGTGCTATTCCCAATTGTTAAAATAAACCATGCATATATGCAGAAGAATTTTTTTTTTTTTACTAGCCACATTATATATTTTAGGTTACATTTTTCCTATAGGTCACACTAACATTTTATATATCTACCTACTCAACAACATGGGAATATTTCACATGACAGTCCCCCACACAAGCACAGAAAAACACACTCACAACCACATAGAAAGGACCTTTTCCAACTGTGCTGCCAGATCAGATGCATTGGCTTTGTATCATATAGAGCACATCCTTGTAATTACACATATCTTAGTCACAAAATATGCAAATGCTTCATATTGGAAGATTACTTAAAACTAAAAGAAGACATTTTGATGCAAAGCCAATAGAAAAAAATCTGTGGCCTCTTGTTCCCTTTTATAAAGTCTCTAGTCAATTTTACGGATCATTCAGATATCTTAAAAGTACAAGCTGTAAAATGTTACGTTTTATAAGTATTCATGCTGTGCCAAGTTTCTGATGTGCTCTGCTGCGTATTTGTTTATGTCTTGGAGACGGAATATGTGATTTATAGTTAGACTGGTGGGGGTGGCAGCAAGGGAAACTGTTATGTTCTTCCTTTGCTTGTCGTGCGCTGCTGTTCTCTCCAGCTTTCTGTATGTTCACCCCGATATGCACCCTCAGGCAGTATGCCTTTCATTATTTCTTTTGAAACTTTCATCTGAAGTCTCTGAGGGATTAGCCCTCTTGATTCCTGACACAGTCAATGAAAAACAAGCCTCATATACAGGGAGGCTTACAGGAAAGCCATGCACAGCCCTCCCCTCTCCTCTCAGTGTGAAACTGTATAATGGTTTACACAACAAGTGGAGTGCTACTCTTATTTTTGGTCATTTTGGCATATTCAAATTTTTGTTGGATGTGGTATGCAAGTGTGTTGTTACAGAAAAATGTATATATTTTTGATAGATGTATATCCAAATAAATGTAATGTAATGTAATGTTACATTCTACAGCACCGGGCTGGTTTAAGCTGCTTTTATGTTTTTGTCTCCCAGGCTGTACCCCCTCATTGTCATTCCCAAGGCGTCAAATACCGGTGTCTTGCCAAACACAGAGAGCTGTGACAAACGCAACAGGCTTTCAACTGTAAACCCATCCACGGTGATATTAGATGCTCAGAGCAAGTGCTCAAGGATTAAGAGCGCCAAATTTCATGCGAGGAGGCAGGTTGGGGTGGTTGAGGGGTCAAACAAACATTTTCACCCAGGAGAATGCGGTTCATGACCTGTACATCCGGTGCGTCACTTTAGCTATGCTTATTTTAACTACACCCATGATTTATTTCCTTATTATAAAAAAGTGGTTTTGTTGCCTAAATTTAACAATGTATTTTTGTGTGAATTCACAACATTATCTACGTGTTCCCCATATTTAAAACAGCACCCCTAGTGGAGCGGCATGTGTTTGAAATGCAGGGCTAACAATGGCACAGAAAAGTGATGCCAAAGGGTCCTGACAAAAGGGCAGTTTGTGACATGCTGCACATAGACAATATGATTGAGTCTCATGGCTCTCATTAACCCTGCATAATATATAGCCAGAGGCAGCTGTTTCCAGTAAATGAAACAAGTGTTGCCCTGCATGATATCAGACACATATGAGGTAAATAACAAGGCGGTGAACATATGTTTAGCAAGGTAAACATCCAGATATTTTCCTTAGAAGCTGGAATATACCAAATATGAGGTAACTCTTTCATTTTTGGGCCAGAAGTAAACAATAGTATATCTGTGAATAAGTGCTTAAAATCCACTGAACACTAAATGCTCAGCATCAAATGGCAGATAGACAAAGATAACGACAAAGAGCTGGAAAAGACCAAAACCAAAACTAAAAGCATACTAGACATTCATCATCAAGTGCCCACAAACACTTTAAATTAATTAAAATGTTGCTCTTTACCTGCCAGATGTCTACATAAGCAATTGTTTTCTATTTGCATTTTACTAGGAATTTAATGCTGATACGTTTCAAAAATGTTCATGTTTTTTTTTCTTTGCCATCATCATATTAGTATAGTATTTGTACTAAAAAAAAACGAGTACTACTGGGTCATGGTATTGTAACATACTCATTTCAAAACTTTGGATTTTTAAAATGGCGGTGCATGATTATAAGCCGGATTGATTTTCCCCAAACTGTGCTTTGATGGTGAAATGTTGCAATCTCAACTCATCACGCTGTAAAAAAAGAGTTATTAAATATCTGTGTCTCTTTGGGATTTACATGCTGTGTAATGATGCACTCCCCCCTCGTTCTTCTTTGAGCTTACTTTTGTCAGCAGTTTCATTACTTTGCACTTTGCTACGAAGCAGGTGGAGCTAATCTATCTAGTTTGCCCTTCAGTTATGGTTTACTGTCCGGGGGACTGGACACAAGTGTCTCCAATAATCCCTTAATTAGGCAATGATGGACTATTCATTTAGTATGCAAAGCTGCAAATCTCCCCATCCACTGAGCGGAGCCCTCTGCAGTCATACGGAGGCCAACGCTAATGATCTCAGCAAGTGGCAGCAATCCATTCGAGCGCTGCAGCAAGTGCACATTAATCTTGCAGGTGATCCAGTTGATGAATGACCCTGGCCCAGAAGCCCTGGCAGATCCCACCTTAATTATGCTGAGGGAGCCACACCTGGAAGGCACCAGGGGACTTCTTGCTAACTCAGGAACAACGACTCAGGAGATGGCCCGCGGTCCAAAGGCTGTTCGCTCCAGTCCATGCGCCACTGTAATGCCTTGGGAAAAGTGAGCCTTTAAAGCAACTCTTTGGAGGAAATTATAGCTGCAACTGACTTCCAAAGCACAAGTTTTGGAAAGGGCAAATGGATTTCATTAACTCAAGACATAGGTTAGGAAGTGATTTTTAGGACAGCTCCAAAAACTAATTCCAGACAATGTTTTTTTTTTTCTGTGATGCTTTCAACAGAACAATTTCACCACTGCTCTAATTGTACCCCATTACTTGGCTGTGCTCTGACATGTTAAAAGAAAAAAGCAGGCAAAGTGTTACATCAGTATAACATCAACACCCTAAAGATAGAATACTGGCACAGTGAGAGGGTGAATAAAGAAGAAAATGGGATCAAAATGCTTGAGTAAACAATATGGGGAAGAAAAACATCAAATCCTCTGCAAACTGTTTGATGAGACGTAAAAAATAGAAACACCATCCTTCACCAAATGCCTTATCTTTTAGGGAATGACCAAGGTCATATCAAAATAGTTGGTATAAGAGGTAAATAAAAAAAGCACTGGCAGGCTGGATGATATATTCATATTGCAAATAATTACTTAGTAGTAACACGTTTGTATTGGGGTTTTCCTTTTTGACTTAAGAAGAAGGTGTTTTATTTCTTGTCACTGAACAGCTGAGAGAGTGTGGTGAGTAGATGAGAGGAAAAGATTGGGAGAGTCTTGAAATTAGTTTTTGCTCCAAAACAGAGTATTGGTCATTTTGTGCTGTTGGAAAAAAAATGTCTCTTTTTCCCCTGAGAGACATTCACTTCTTTGCTTCTAGTCAACACTTCAATTTCTAACTACACTTTCTTTAAATTCCCATATTGTAAAAAAGTGAGATTTTTAAGAAAAAATATAAAGCAGGTGAACGTGTGATAAATAATACTGTGAAAGTATCAAAACATGCATGCATATTGATATATGTAGATATTGTCTTTAAACGCTGATGCTTACCAATGCTGAGCAGACTGGGTTTTTTTTGGGAGGGAGTCTTAGAGACAGGTGCTAAAACATAACATTAGTTTAACACTGAACCATGCAAACATGTTCTAGTAGACAACCAAGTACCACCCAAATATGAACCTGGGAATGAACATATTATGGGACCTTTAAAATATTCTGAATGTGCGATATCTTGATGGTAAAATAGGCCATATAAAAAAATATTCTGCCGTTACTGTGTAAGGGCATTGTAGTGGCATCTCTACTGGCCGTGTGGGTATACACGATCCATGTGAACTCCAAGCTGCCTTGATTTACACCATTCTTCATTTTCCCTCCGGTAACGGTCGACTGGTTCTCATTGGATGCTATTGAAATGGGTTATTTGAGTCTCTGGCACAACAATCTCCAGTAGGGACAATTTGGCCCTTTTCCTGCAGCAAAGCCACTGTGACTTATATGAGACCAAATTTGTGAAATCTCATTATCTTGGGTTTTGAATTAAGGATCAATAGGTATTTAGGCTTTGTTATATTCATATGCGTGGGGTGGGAAAATTGACCCATTGTCCCTTTTCAAAAATCCTTTATCTATCTATCTCTATACCTATATTTTTTCGTTTGTTTCGTTTTTGTTGAGTAAATCAATGTACCACAGGCCAATTGCTGCATCACAAACATCCTACAAATTGATATAACTGAATCCACCTATAATAAAGTTAGGATCCAAAAGGTCAGCTGGAAATAGGACAAAGCCCAAAGGAGTTCTCTTAAGGGCCAGCTGAATTTAATACACATCCATCACTTTTTATCATCTAATTAGTCCGCTCTGTGACAGCCTGGTCAACATCGGAGAGAAGCAGAATTATTGATCAAGTAAAGGATAGTATCTATCATTTCATCTCGGCATCGACACTCTGGCCATTTGAAAACAGGGAAGACAATAAAGCTGCAGCAAAGTGCGATGAGAATCATGATTTCCATTCAAAACAGGGCCCATTTGTTCTTTCGCCTCAGCCATCCACTAATAGACTTGTTGTTTTGACTTTGCAGTGTGACAAATCCTCGGAAAACAAACAGCACAGCGAATTCTGTACTTTGAATCATAATGTGATATACAGTATTAATGTAGTTCTTTGATAATAAAAGGATGTCTACAAGTTCAACACCGGGCCAACCCATAATTGATATAGATCCTAAGTAGTTAAGATATTTATCACTGCTATTTTACACCGAAATAGAGGACATAGTCATATTTATTACAGCATTACACTCACAATATTTAGTAGCAACCTCATGAGATAAGAATTATGACATATAGTGTATATATATATATATATATATAATTTGGATTGATGGTTATTTTGCGTAAAATCTGAAAAAAGACCTGTGAAAAAAAATAAAAAATAAAAAACAAACTTAAAGTAAGGTAAAATCCATCTGAAGCTGTTTTCCGCTCAAGCAAAATCTAGGTAAATGTGTATTTTTGCCTAGGGAGAATACTCAGAAATCATAAAAACCCCAGAATGAAAAAGGAATATATAGTATGGGACATCATAAGACAGTAGGCCCGAAAAATGTGTATCCTTTAGAGGACTTAAGGTTTGTGAGCCTACATCTCTTTCACAAATAAGATGGTTCAGCACCAGAGACCAAAACTAGTGGTGCATTTTTTGGTGGTCGACACAGGTCAACACAAATACCTGATAAATATATGTATATAATATATTCTAACTTAAAAGGATATCCTTTATGCACCAGTAAAGACTTGGCCGAGGTGCAAAGGATTGCTGCATTTTGAGAGCCACAATTGATGTGCTGTCTAAATTCAGCCAAACAAGGATGCCTTTTTTCGCCACATTTGGAGCAGCCTTTGAAGAGGGACAGGTCTTGTTGACCTGTTATGATCTGATTTTGGAAATTAAATGAATCTTGATTGAGGCAGCTCCTGATTTGGAACACAGCTTCAACCATCTCCACTGAGAACTGTATTGTTAGAACCAACATATCAATACTGTCAATCCCAACATCAATTAGTCATCCTGACAGTTGACCCTGCTGAGTTGTGCTAGCAAGTTCAGCAATTCAAAAACAGCTTTCCTGCAACAATAATAGGCTAAGGTGACAGATAACTTGCCTTGTTTAAAACAGCCCACTCAGGAATTCAGGAGTTTTTGCAGCTATATGCAAGGATTACAACAAGGGGACAATGGACAGTAACTATGCAGTGTGAGTGCTGGAATACTTCAGCACTTTGCATGTTCTGAAAAATTGTGCTCCAAACCTGTTTTTATTTATTGCAGGATCAGATGATTCATCAGGGTATGGGTGTTTGTGAAGAACGACCAATACAAACAGTGCACACATCAGGGGCAAACATCCACACACACACATGCACACACACTTTTTTTCCATTTACAAAATGATCTCATCAGTGCAAATGAGCATCACTATAAATCACAATCATGTGAAATTGTACATTGCACGGAACAAGCTTAATAGCTAACTAAATCAATAGCTTTCAGCCCCAACAATTAGCCATTATTTGTTATTACTTTAAATGCTCCACTTTATTCCATTTGGCCTTCAGTTTCTCTGTCACCTCATTCTTTTCTGTCAACAAAATGTGCATAACTCAGAACGGTAATATTAAACACTCAAACCTTTGCAGATCCAAAGTCGGTTAGATTTAGGTCCTCACAAAGAGGATTTTTTAAATTAATTTGCTCAAATGTGTCTCAAATAAGGGAAAGCACAGCATTTTTGTCAAGTGCTGCAATATTAAATCTGTTAAACTATCTAAACTATTTAAACTACTGTTTAAATAAAAAAAATATGCATCATGTCTAAAATCCCTTTCCTGCCAAACTCTTGTTTAAGAGTGCCAAAGCAGTCACTACACATTTTGACTATATATATATAAGTCAAATGTGTAGTGATATTTTAAGCCTAGGAACAAATATTAATAATAATAATAATAACACCAGTTAGTCAAAATATATTCATGTTTTTGCGACTGCATCAATTAATCAATCATTTCACTTGACCCTCTGTACCATGGAACATGCCAGATGGAAAAAAAGGAGAAGACCTCTTCGAGTGTACCTTTAGATTGCGTCGTCATTTTGTGTTCCAGCAGGGTGATGACCTCAGCATACTGCTAAATCCAGGGTTGTAGCCTGGAGTTATGGGCTCAAAACACTGCGTGTAACTCTAGTCTGTCTCCATTTTATCCCTGTTCCCTCACAGACATTACTCACCACATGAATTACAACAGCTGAACAATAACTGACATAACCAAACTTTTATTAGACAGCTGTTTAAAAAAAAAGTATACTATACAGTTTACAGAGTATATATATATATATATATATATTATAGTTAAAAGGTATCTTTGCGTTCTCGAGTCCATGCCCGAGCACCAAGCACAAAACAACACGAAAAATAACAATAGAAAAAACATCGGACACGATGCACAAACAGTTTGAGTAGAAGAGTCGTGTCGCTGCCAGAGGCTTGCTAAGCTGCTGGATGTATTTCACTGCGGCTCTTTTTAGTCGCGCACCCTACTTTACCTGCCCATAATTTGATTTTGGTAGGGTCTAGAATTACGCCCACATAGATTTTTTCAGTAGAGGGTCTGAAGATAATTATGAGCATTTTGATTGGTATCCAAAAAAGTGCTGCAGTACCGCGCTTGCCCGGTAAGCCCATAGTGGAATGCGACGAGAGCGCCTGTCCTGGGGACCTGAGAGACACAGGGCACAGATGTGGAAGACCGGGAAATGCCGACCAATCAGAGCAGACTGGGCTTTTTCAGGAGGGGGATTAAAGAGACAGGTGCTTAAACTGAGCATTTTAGACAGAGGGTGAATACACGTATATTCGGACCGACAGTATCATAAAAATGTGTTTTTGAACATTAAAACAGGTTCTAGTAAAACCCACAATACAATGAAAGGCAGATATTTAATTGATTTGCATTAATGTGATTTCTGATTATATTATGTATGTTAACACAAACCAAATGCTTTCCGCTGAGCTTTGTGTTATACTACTAGAAAATAAATGAACCATCATGTTTGGCGTTACTATTGAAATTCATTATTCATAGTTGTTTTTAATTAATATTAAAAAACACTGTTATTTATAAAGATGTATACAAATAAATATGACAATCCTTATTGTCCCAATACTGTTTTGAATCTTTGTTTTTCCAATCTTTCTGTGTAGGAATTCTTCAAAGACATTCATGAGGAAAAAGCCTTCAAGTATCGCTCAAGGTATTTCCCTCATGAATTTTGTTATCTTCATTAAATGCAGTCAATGAGGCTGTAGACTCTACTAAACCTGCAGCACTATACAGTGCAGGTAGCGGTTCATGCATGCTTTTTACTTCATACATTTCTTCATAAGAATACAAAATGCCTAGGGTACTTTGACTTTGTAGCTAATGACTCTTTCAGAGGTTGAAATTTATGCAATAAATTACCAGGTCATGAAATATTGATTTACGATTACTTAGTGTGTAGATTTTCCTACATTTCATGGAAACATTGCTCCTTTCATGACATTTTGTACAGCCCCTTTTGCCATTGTTTGGGGTCCTTTAATAATGGAGTTTAACTGATAGAGAGATGGTTACATCCTCTATCTAATTGCAGTCTGGTAAACCGTCTCTGCTGTCAGCCCCTGTGGAATAACAGGGCGTCCTACTGGCAAAAGTGCTCTGACTTAAATTACACTGAGCATTGTAACAGTCCGGACTGCGGTACCTGCCAAAACCTCCCCACAATAGCCTGATCATCTCTGCTTCACCAGACAGGCTCAGACTGTGGCAGAGTTCAGAATAAGGTCATTTCATATTACACAACCCAAATCTCAAGGTGGTGGGTCAGCTCCTGAGCTGTAATTGTATTGAGAAATTGCCAGGAACCTGATGTATTTTGCATTGACAGTAAAGGAACTTCAAGTGTGATGCGTCCTTAAAATTTGGACAGCAATGATTTAAATTCTTTGGAGGTTTTTTCCTTAGTATAGCACAGTGTGTTGCATTTGATGCTCTGTACTGCCACACAAGCCATGGCAGGTATTGTATAAGATGCAGTTTAGTCGTTAACCTTGTCTGTGCTAACTGCCTCCAGGCTGTCTAGGCTGCATCCCCAGCAAAGCCCCCTAAAAGGACCAATGCACTGACCATTAATAACTGTTGTGGAGCAGTCTGGTTTGGATAATATCTGCAGCTGATGGTATATACAGTAGAATGTTACGTAAGATACGTATAATATTGAAATATATTTTTTTCTAATATTGTCTATCCAGTTGTAGTTCCACTGAATACTGTGCACTGAATTTAGACATTCAAACAACAACCAAAACAGCTATGCCAATGAGTGCAGTAAAACATGATAGACCAGATGTGTCATGTGGAAGAAGACACACATGTACTGCACTAGAATAAAGTAGACGCAGTGCTGCAGCCTCCTCTCAAGCCTGTTAGATGATATTTTAAACGAATTAGATTAATAATTCTGCCTCAATTGTGAGTGGATATTGTCCGGATTGGAAGTCATAATTGCAGTGGAACTGCAGACACATTGTGTAGCAGAGACACATTTTTAATTCCAGGTATAAATGTAATATGGATAATTCATATCTGAATACAATCTAGACACGCGGCGAATGTAAATGCGAGCTGCAAAGAGGGCCACTGTGCTTGTGTGGCTCACAGCCTCATCGTGATGAACACAGAGTGTGTGCAAGTAGATTGTGACTGCAGTGGTTAGCTTGTGCCACGCTTACTGGATCAAGACGATAGGAGTCATTTCTAACCTCATATGAGGTTTTAAGACATTTAGCTTCATTTCAATAAGACCTGTTGCCCATATCTAAGATAGAAAATGATAATTTGATATCAGCCTTTTGACACGAGCAGTAAATTCTCTTCTTGACAAAGCAGCAGCCAGTCTTCAACTAAACTTCAGTAAACCCCATTTTTCCTGAGTGACTACTTGTTTGTAAATGCAAATAGACACAATCAGACCACTCAGCTTCCACAGGGATAGACAATGTCTGAGCGATTTATGAATGACTCAGATAACAGATACAACAAAGGGAAGATATAACAGGTCAATATATTTCCTCTTGAGCTCTGATAATAATTTATCATCAGCAATGAGTAACGGCAGCCATCTTAATGCCACTTCACTTGTATTGTTAACACTGACACGTTCTGTTGCAAGGGCTCCATAGCCAGAGTGTCTGAGCATGCTCAGAAATCTCTGACAGGGTGACTCTTAGACAGGTAGGAAGTCTGATAACAGTGAGAATTTACAAACAGGGCAGTTTGCTGTTAGAGAGCTCTCCGCTTCTCCGAGTGGCAATTTACGAATACACCAATTTCAACAAACCTATTGAGCTCTCCCACGCTCTCTTGACTGCCAAACACCCAGCAACCATTCTGCTCCAAACACTTGTCCATGCTTTCCTCCCCCTCACCCAATCACCTGCATTGCTTAAGTACAGGTCGAGATTGCTACTAACACGATATCCCAACATAATATTGTAAATAAAATAAGTAATCCTTACTAAATATCATTGATTTGGTAATGCAATAGTATGCTGGATCAAGTTTTCACCAGCAAAATCAAAATGACTAACTTTTGTTTGTTATTTTAGTGACTTTGAAAGATTGCACCTTCATAACCATAACTGAACATAGATGAGAGCATCATGTAGGGTTATTTGACAAAACTTTGTCATTGACATATCATTGACTTGTTATATTTTCATCTCTTTTTGTTATGACAAAAAAAGGTCAAGACCTATATGTATACTGCAAAACTAGCAAAAAGTAGGGTAGGGTTGTAATGCCAAAACCATTACAGAGTCATTATAGAGTCATTCCCTGGCAAGATCAGACCTGGAAGACCTGGAAATGCTGACCAATCAGAGCAGACTGGGCTTTTACAAGATGGCGCTTAAAGAGACAGGCACTAAAGCAGAGCATTTCAGACAGTATGAGAACAGTAATGTGTGGGTTTTTTTTATTAGTAGAACCCCAAAATTGAGTATGTAAGTATGAACCTGAAAATTCGCAAAATATGGGACCTTTCAGTTGAAATGGTGACGTTGACCAGCAGTTACAGAGAAACTGAATCAGTCAGGTTCCTGGCCACCTGTTGAATGCAAGTCCGAAATTCACTCTGTTTAGCTCTGTTTTGGCTCTCTACCAACTCCTGAGGGAACTTCCTGGCTCTTTGGCTGCTAAATGCTCCAGTGTGTTCACCAGTTAGTCGTAACTTTGTCTGTTTGCCATTTGGTGCTGAGCAGGTACAGTTTGTTTTTAGAGTTGTTTTGCTTAAAACAGATGTCTGCTGCAGCCGAAAATGATCCCATGAGAGCAGTCAGAGTGAAGGAAGACAATAAAGTTGGAGGCCAGAAAGCTAAATAATGAGCTGATACTTGCTATAGAGCTTTGTAACAAATCAAGCTTTTCTCAATAATATAAAAAATATGGACACCGGCTTTAAGTTTAGACAGCACCTGCTATACCCGCATTTCCAATTAGTTCAAAAATCTTGATTGTGTTAGGAAAGTCAGCGATAAGATGTTTTTTTTCCCTCTCTTTTCTGGTAGCTCTCATTGGATGACATAGATTTTCTGATTTGGTGGCAATGCACTGGCTGAATGCAAAAGAGTTGTCCTTTACTAACACTGCAACACTCTATAATGAAATGACTTTGTGTCACCCCTGGTTTGCATGCCGAGCCAGCGTCAGACATGTAGAAGAGACAAATGTGATCCAGCGACATACACATATAAATATTTTCTACATTACGACTGAACTTAAAATATAACAGTGGTGTGCTGCTCTGAGAGGCATGCTTTACAAATGATTTGAGACCCTGTGCTTAGTGTGACACTTACTCTCCTGGTGTGTTGTAGGTGTGTGATGAATGAGATTCACTAATACATGGAGACATTTCAGTGGCATGTAATTTTAAATCATCATATTGCGGCAACAAAGTGTACAAGTTCAGGTCTAGTGAATATTCTCATCAGTAATTATAGTCTGCACCCATGTATAATAAATGCAGTGTATAATACGCCTAAGCAGCATCGGCATCCTCAGCATTATGTAGAAAACAGGATTGTTTTCTGCATGTGCTCTCTTGCCTTTAGAAATATGTAGAGGAGAACTATTACCCCCCATGACTCATTGTTTAAATTCAAAACCCAGTGTTGCTCGTTATCCCTCTTGGTTTATAGAAGATTATTTTAGATTCATCAGACTTTTGCAAATTAAAACCATCAGTGTGTCCATTGCTCCACATAAAACCAGCAGGGTGCAGACATGAGCTTTGTGTAAAATGTAATCTCTATCAAAATAATATTTCAGAGATTGAGTTTTATAGTGAACTTTATACAGTATGAAACAATTCACAGCGTGATAAGCTCTCGCATACCCGCTGCCAATATAATTCCCATCTCTGCGAACAGTCAAATGAATGAAGAGAAGCCGGTTTCCACGCAACTATTTCACATGAGGAAATCTGACGTTTATAGCGCTACTTGTGCACGGATAGAGGAAAAAGTGGGTGTACACACCAGTTGTGCTGTGTGGCTCTACAGTGCTTCAGCTCAGATGAGCTCACTCAGCCGATGCGCACATCGTAGGAACCTACCAATGTGAGAAGGCGCAAGGACGGAGAGCAGCAGCCCGGTAGTCAGTGGCAAGAGTGGGTGCTTTTGTGCAAAGACTGCGGACTTTCTGCTACACAAAGTAAGAAAATAGACAAAGGGTTCCTCTCTTACTGGAAGATACAATGGATTTTAGCTTCCCTGGATGGATGTGAATTCACTCTTGGATCGCAGACTGGACTGGACTTCGAGATGAGCGGCTGATGATAAGAAGACCACTTTACACACTCAGCTGTTCCCTTTTCTCTTTTGTCTTTCCCCCCTTGTTATAAAATGCCAGGATTTTGTCCATCATACTCTGTCCAATTCAAGCCAGGCTGCTCATTTGGAAGGACGCCAGACCTCCAGCCTCTCAAATCTGCAAGTTCAGTCCAATAAATTGTGACATTGTCTGTCAGCCTTGGAAAAAGAAATCGATACTCAAGAAAAGGGACGCGATATTCTTCCGGAATTTTAACGATCCATTTCTTGCTATCCTTATAAATATGCGATTTGGTTGGATTGGGTTGGTTTGGTCCAGCTTCACGCTGTTTTAGCTGGAGCAGCGCTGATAGTGACTGATTATTGCTGTTGATTTTGTCCATGCAAGACTCGGGGTGGAAACATGTCTGGCCACTTCTTTGAGAGGATCACTGCTATCAGAGATGGCATTTTGGTCCAGCACTTCGGTTTTCACCTCTAAAGTGCCCCGGAAAATCTTATTCATGTTCACCCTCTCCCTCTCTGTCACCTACTTGTTCTATAGCTTGATGAGCTGCTACAACTCGCTGCAGTTCCCTCTGCAAGAGAACTACGCGTATCAAGGGAGGCTGGTGACGGAGGAGACAACTTTTGTGACATTGAGGGAAAAACTTTACTCCACTTCCCAGGGCTTTACTGAATTCACCGGGGCCGAGGGAACCACCGCGGTTTCCACCGAGAAGGATCATGTTGAGGCCGAACAAAGGACAGTGGAGTGGATTAAGACTCAGGCGTCTCCAACTAAATCGGCGGCGGCGTATCTCACCACCGCGCTGGAGAGGGAGCACCAGGAATTCAGCACCACAGACAGCGAACTCAGGGTGAACTGCACCATGGATTATGGAGAGAAGAAACTTCCCCAAGCCATCATCATCGGGGTGAAGAAAGGTGGGACCAGAGCCCTGCTCGAGGCTCTCAGGGTGCATCCGGACGTCAGAGCTGTTGGAAATGAGCCACATTTCTTTGACAGGAACTACGAGAAGGGGCTGGACTGGTACCGGTAAGTTATTTCAGTCAGCCTGTGTTTTTTCCCAAATTATTACAAATGATACATACTTAAAACTCCTGTTTACCATTTTCCCAAAAAAATGCCTTGTGTGTTTATTGCTTTCTACATAGTCACTGGTCTTCATTATTTACTTGGAGGTAAGGAAATACATTTTCAAGAGACTGAGATAGGTAATCAATCACAATGAATACTGCCCACATGTTCGTTAAACTTAATGCATTGTTGCGTGACAATTCAAACGTTTCAATCTCTGTTCTTCCAGCTCTGATAAAAAGAAAAAAAAATCACTTTTTTGTTCACTGTGGATTATGTGTGGTGAATTTTATCACTCCAATTCGAAAAACTCTGCAACTTTATTTTTATTTAGTATATTGTGATTTGTTGAAATTGGTAAAACTCTCAAATGGTCCTTTAAGACACTGTCATTGTATCGGAATGAACGGAGTTCTATAATATGTCTGAAAAGAGTTGTTCAGTTTCTACCTTGATAATTAACCTTTAGGTGTATTCTTCTTATTATTATGTGCTGAACATACATGAAGTTAGCTTAAGTTTAGACCTTTCACACAAATAGGGGCATGCACTGAGGAGTGTCATGTTGTTTAGTCTGTGAACCAAAATCACATTTTGTTTTACATGTTACATGGGTATTTTGAACAGAGCCATTTTGTTTTTCTGATTCACTTGTCCACATGTGAATGAATGAAATACACAGTGATGACAATCATATGATTGATGAAAAATAGTCTAAACATAGGGATAAAACAGAGGGGATTAGTTATTTGATAGGAGTACATTATGTGATATGCATGGGACTGTATATCATATAATGATTTAGATGGAGGTATTTATAGGAGAGGTAATAAAGGGTAAATTTTCTTCCGCGCTGGCATTTATTTTGATTGTACAACTCCACCAGTATTGCCATTAATTACCAGACCAAATTGCAAATCATATAACATGTAATAAGTGCTGTAGTTTCTGAAACACACTCTTTGCTGTCCAGCTGGTATTGAAAGGAATTTGTTTACACCACCTTTCATGTGTGTGACATTCACTTTGAGTGTAGGTTTATTAGCCAGGGAAGAACCTGTTTATCACCGTGTTTATGGGAGGAAAAAAATCAATTTGAGGGTTCATTCATGGTCAGTTGGTCATGGCTCAGTCAGGCATTGCTCTCATATAATGATGTTTGACCAAGGGGATTTCAAGATGTTTCTAATGGACCCAATGAGCTGATGAGAATGACACGGACTCAGAGTCCCCTCTGTTTCTCCGTAGGTGTATTACACTGGTGTTTGGGTTGCGAAGCATCTGCTTTCATCTTGCTGCAGAGACATGGGAGCTCTCGGCTGTTCATTTAGCCTGTGTTAATGCAAGCTGTTTCATTACGCTCACGGTGAAAGGCTCATTAGACAGGAAGATGACGTGCTTACATAAATAATAATAAGTGTGCTTGTGTATTTTAGGGCCTCTGAGCCAAAAAAAACCCTAAAGGAGCCTTGATTGCCATTGTCCTGTGTAGACCGTTCCCTTCAGAATGATGCATTCAGGAGGGAAATAAATACACATTGACTGTTGTCAAAGTTGATGGTTAATTGAAAACAATCACACGCTGAGACACTTTTTCAGATACCAGACACTGATATAAAAATTCATTCAGACCACGTTTGTTTGTTTTCTTCTAAATGATGCATTATACTGCATCTCTCTTCTCTGTCTGTGATGCTCGGGATAATGTGGACTTAATGGAAGTGAAATTATGATCAGTTACAGATGTTTGCAACCATTTGACACTGTTGTAGTTGAATGAGACCAGTAATCTCATAAAATGTGATTCATAAATTTGGGCCTGTCGCAGTAACACCTGCTCCACATTTTGATGGATATGATAGACTATAGGAAATGCGACCCAAAGGCATCTTGTAAGCTCTTGCATGTACTCAAATGCTCGTTCAGTTGGTTCTCAACACAGTGATCCAATAATGTTTCTGTTTTATTGCACTGGAAGCTTTGCTTTGCTGGCTGGTGATTTTGATCCTTTCACGCATTCAGGTTTAGTGAAAGATTGTATGTTTGTTCTGTTTTGCGTGCGTTTAGGGGTTATTCATTTCAGTTATGTTCTTACTTTGTTAATGCACTTTCCTCAGTGCAAGTGAAAGTGAAATGAAGGAAAATTCCATTGAGTTTTGTGTTGCAAAATAAAGGATAAAGGAAATATACAGTGATTCCTGTGTGGAACCTTTATAGAAGCCCATATAGAAAATATTGATTGGCTCACTGGAGATAGGTTTAGCCCACTTGAATAAGACTGTAAAAAGGTAAACAGACTTTAAACATATCTCCATGCCAATTTTCAGATCAATCTTGAACATTTAGTTAAGTTGCCACCTCCTTGTCCAGGAGAAGCCTATAGTACATGCTTTTAGTGTTACTTTTCTATAGGTAAAGAATCTTCCAAGGATGTTGTGATTATCTTAGCAAATGTCTGATATGGTGAAACTTCAGTGACAACAGCCAGAAGAAAAAGAGGAAATGTGTGCTCTTTTATGTAGGCTGCAGCACCCGCCCCCTCCTATTCCACAGTCACTGTGTTGGGAGGGAAAGAAACTTGGCTCTCACTGAAGTAAATACAGGCAGCAACTTGCCAATTTAGAATTTAAAGGCGGTACGTTTGTTATATAGAGGAGTGATGCTAATAATAATAATAATTATTATATATATATATATATACATATATATATATATTGAACATATGCTTAAGTCCTATTTTCTTCAAGAATAGCACAATATTGTTTTTACAGTCTTGAGGTAGTCCAAAGTAGAAAAGGAAAGGACAGCAAAATGAGCAAAAAGTAAGCATAAAATACGAAATACTGTAGGCAATACATCATATGCTGAATATTAGAGTAAACTTTGAAAGTAACTGAATTCCTGAAGAGAAGGCGGGAGGAAAATAATGCCATCAGACCTTTTGTATTTTCTTATTTGTAGAATTTGGTTTGGAGTTTAAATCTCAGAGTGAAGGCTTCTGAATGTGGCAGACAGAAATGTTAGCTTTCTGCAAAGACTTTCACATTCATGAAAATGTCTGCAAAATTCCAGCACACATCTAATATTCTCATCAGGATTCGAAGTTTAGTGAGGGTCTGGTATGAGCCTCCATGGACGGGCCCAGATTGGTGATTGGTGCCGCTTTCCTGTTTTTAGCACTCTTGGACAGTTTCTCCAGTGCGTTTTGGGCTTACTTGAACAAGCAATTAGCAATGTAGTGCCATCATTACCATTCACAGAGGACTTTCATCAGCCAATTGGCGCTTCAAATTTTGCATCTATTTCTGAGTAAAGAGGATGAGCCACCACCGCAAGGATTTAACGTATCTTTTCTTTTGAGCGTGCCCCAACCTGGTGCAAAGGCCCATCCTGAAATAGGAAACGCTGGGTGTATGATGACAAACAAATGTTACTCCAGCTCTGTGCCAGCATCCATATACTATAGTGGAAAGATAATGTGCCTCATAAATTCTGCTAAAAAATGTCATTGATTGTCAATCTTACATGGCGATCTACTGTATGTGTGCTGTGGTTGAGCATTCTCAGCAGGATTTCACACTAGTTAGGGAGCCGCCTAATGAGGGCTTATTAGTGAGGTTGACTACTTGTTGTTGGGTTTTTTTTTTTATAGATTTTACAAATGCCAAACAAATACATTAGGACTGACAAATAGGGTTTGAAAGGATCAATTGCCAGAGCAAGAAGCTAGAAAGAACAAAAACTAATAATACAAATGTTGACCTGCTGTCTGAAAAAGTATTTGAGACAGGTAGAAAAACATGGCATGATCAATGACAATGCAATGTAGTTGTTGACAGTGCAGTTATTTATCTGATTGCATTACATAATAGAAAAATACACATTTAACGTCTGAGTTAACAGGCAGATTAACAGTGTAAGTATCACTCTACCACATTGTTATAAATAACACCATTTTGAAAAGTGTCAGATTGTCCGATTTGATTAATTCCAGTTGAAAAGTGTGTGTGACCAGATCAAATAATTCAGCAGGAGGAATGAGGGTTTTCATCTATTCAGGCCCGATGGAATTATTCTCTGCATTGGTGTGTGAACTGGACAGTCAGCAAAGTGGGAGCAGTTATATCTTTGCACAAGGAAGAATAGCTTTCTTTGCACTCAAAGAGCCTGCTCTAGAGCAATTGTGCTGAGAAATATGCAGTGTAATAATGGAAGTATGTAATAAATATGTAATTGAGTAATTTGGGATGTTGAAGCATGAATGTGGGCTAAAACAGCTGCAATTTATGACCAAAAGCTGCTATGCCTTGGTACCATAACATTGGGCATTTGCAGTATCTATACCTGCCAGGAGTACAAAAGTTGAACTGGTACCTATCAAAAAATCAATATAAGAGTCGGAGACACAGCTACATTGATACAGAACCACAGATCTGAACAAAATTATGTGTGAAATGTATCAAAAGTCTGTGAAACAGATCAGAAAAGTTCAAGTAACTCTGTCTCTGTACCAGTGTGCCTCTGGTCTGTGTTAGTGTATGCACCCCACCGATCTCAGACTCCACGACAACACTGGCTGAGATCGCAGGAACTGTTATGCACAATGTGCAACAATAACGTAAAATATACTCACTAATTTAAAAGTTGGCACAACACCGAATAATAGGACGTCAATAAAACAAATGACCTGATAGAATCACCTTTGAATCACAATGAAATTTATCCGTAGTGTTGGCCAGCTCGCTCATTTCCACATCAATCCTTCTGAGAGGAACAATAAACAATGTTCTTCAACAAGCCTTTTTAAATTAACTAAAGAGTTAATACAATCCACTAAATTTTGTTTAAACGCAATCGACTGAAATGACTGGTCCATCCATTAAATCTGTGTTTATGAACATGTTTATAGTTTTACACTCACTTTCTGTCCCACAATAATTGTCATAAAAGTTATGAATCACTTACCTCGTAAAATGTAGAAGTATAAGACTAAACAGGATATAAAAGTGATTTATTTACTGTACTTCATCAAATAACTGCCATTAAGAGCATATGAGGTAACAGCAGTGAGGGGAACAGAAAGTCATGTGTGTTAAACATCTGTAACAGGACTGTAGATCCTGCATAACAAACCACAAATGGCTATCTTGAATAACTTATTGCTCTGTAAACATGCTGCTACAGCTGCCACCTTTTGTGTTTCACCACAGACTCTATGGTTTTGATCCAATGTAAAATGATTTATAGCAAAGCTAAAACAGTTTGTGGGGTGAATAAATCATTTATCAAAATCATAGCCCCACAGTCAGGACGCAGACAAAAATTAGGGCATTTTTTAAGGAGAAAAACACGAAGCAACAGCGGGTTATAATCCAAACAACTTAAGTTGGAAGTAGACTTTCATTGCACTGCACAAAGTCCTGAACCTGATTTACCAGCATTAAAATAATGAAGATTCTTTCAGTAACTTGAAATTTAGTCTCCTCTGCAAAGTATTTATACATAAGTTAAATCAGGTAACTGTGAGCCAGAACCAAAGTTTTACAGAGGTTTGCAGGCTCTAATATCTCTGTTTTATTAAAATGACACTTTAACCCCCTATGCAATAAAAGCTGAGGGGATGTGCCTATAAATCTTTAGAGCGGTGTTCCTGTGCTGAAAAAAGAGTCAGCAGTAGCTTCTAGCTCCATGGTGATTAGTCCCAGTAGATATTGTTTTCATTCGAACATACTCCAAAACTACTTTACTTTTGTTGCTAATGTTTTTCAGTTGTCTTTTCTTGATAATTTATGAGAGATTGGCCTTTTAGAAAGCATGTCACTGAAAAATCTTTGCCATTTCCAAGGACTTTTCTCATTGTAGGAGTTGTAATGTGCTCAAATCAATAGATCCTACACAGGAATTTTTTTACCTCAGCCAAGGTCATAAATGAAAAAAATTCAGTCTCAAAGAAATGGATCCTTTCTTTTCACTGTGAAAAAAAATTAACATCACTTTTTTTAAACATTACAGTCTATTCATGCAGGTTGTGTCAGTGTATATCGTGCGATTTAGCTGCTGGGACTTTTCAGAACAGTGTGTACTGCAGCACAGGCCTTAGTATACCTGCAACCTTTGGTTGTAAGAAATGACCCGGCGACAGGAGGTGTGTAATGGAGACATGGAGCCACTGCCGAGCAGAAAGTCTAAATCCAGCGTTTATCCCTTGTTTAGCCCTGCTTTCCTTCTCTCAGCAGCACCAAGGGCAGCTTAGCCCCTGACTCTTGCCACCTGACTGGGAGCCTGTGACTCCACTCAGTGGGGAGATGGGAAAGAGCAAGGTGGGCCAGATCCCCGGGTAGGCAGGATGCCATCCCTTCCAGCTGGGCCTGTGTGCTGCTGCAGTGCCCCCCTGTCCCACGCCTTCCCAACATGGCAGAATCTGCCTACGCCTGATAAGACGGCGCCAAGACTCACAAGGACGCACCTCTGAGTGCTCCGATGCCAGTGCTGCAGTTCTGGAATTAAACTTTTTAATTAGCAGCATACCCCTACACTGTCAAGAGAGTGGACTGCTTCAGTACAGTCACATTGCCCACCCTCCTTCCACTTGATTAAACTCCCAAACATCATGGAGCTTTGAGGTTCCAGTTACCACAGGAGTAATCATGTTTATTTCTTGTTTGAGGATCTCTTTAGATGCAGCATAACATAGGGAAGTTACTCATAATATCCTACAGCAGCAAAAAGCAGCCTGCTCTACCTCACACGGAACCACAGAGATCAGTGTACTAAACAGTAAAGTCTATTCCATGGCATTCCTTTTCACGCTGTTGAATCAAAACGATGATGAAGTCATCTTCTCTATAAGCAAAGAAATGAATTCTTATTATAGAATACTCAGTGATTATCAAACAGGCAGCTGATTGAGAAGGTTAATGGTGGAGTACCAGTGAGCGTGTGCAATCTTAAAGGTAAAACTGCATATCTACATATTTCACACTTGACGTAATTCTCATTAATTGGTCTCTCGTTTGGAAATGTGTTGTTTGCATCGGCTTACGTGAATCATTAATGGTATCTACCGCATGTATGGTCTACTTGTATGTATTTATTCAGTGGAAATCAGTTCAATATTGTTTATGTGCAGGGACACGTTGGTGCCTTAGGCCAGGAATCCACTCGAACCCCTTTGGGGATTAATCTTTTCATTATAATATTTTATAACAATTATGCTAATTTTTGAATATCTTTTTCTTAATGCAAGCGGCATGCCATCAGCATGTAGTCTTTCATATAGTATATTTACATGCACACTAGTCCCTTGTATGTCTTATCCTGGTTTCAATCATATTTGGGATATTGTATGGTATGTAAGAAACCTGGTTATTAATATCCCTATGTGATTTAATATGATAAACATTATGCTGGCTTCTGTGCAGGGGTGTGTTTGACTGTTCAACATCAAAACAGTCTCCGTAATCCCTGTGCAGACTTGTTCTTATGAATGTCCGCCACATTTTACGTTCCAATATTTATATGAATTCTATTTCTGACAGTTTTTGTTCAACACTTTGGGTATACATTAAGCAATATTTCAAAATGTAAGGAAAAAGAAGACAGGATCAGGGGTCGCATTTATAAAATAGTGCGTAGCATCCATACTATAAGTGTAAGTGCCAACTAAAGCCAAAAATTGGCGATCCCCCCACCCCTCCACCTGTAAATGACTCAGCCTTGAATCCCGCCTTCTACACACCCACATTTAACCATAAAATTATCAACGCAAAGCACCACATGAATAGTAATGCATAGTAATTAGCCTGATGATCATTGGTTCTCTACAGTGATTCATGGAGGAAGACCAAGGATTGTGTGACAGAAATCGAGTTGCTTGTGGAGAGGTTATCAGAGAGCACATACCGTAGTTTGGTGGCCCCAGCAGCAGAGTCACAAACAAAAGAAAATGCATCAATTTCAACGTGTTGCTGCTGTTGTTACTGCGGCAAATGCATTATACTTTACCTGGTATTAACCTCCTCGCCATCTGTGTCTGTATGTCTGTACGCACGGGTCGCATTCTTCTGTCAAGTTTCTTGTCATACATCAGAACTTTGCGTGGGGAATCGCATACATCTCTTTAAGCACTGTCTTGTGCGTGCACAGTGTTTATGAATGCGACTACAGATATGCAAATTCGATATAAAAGCTACTGCCTGAATCGAGTTAGCTTAGTTTAGTACAAACACTGGAAACTGGAGGAAAAAAATGACATACATCTTTATTCAGCCTTTTGCTGTATGAACTGTATGTACTTTTCCAAATTACCTAAATATGTCATTCAGGTGAGAAAATACAGGGTTGCACCGTAATTATTTTCCAGTTAAATTCCATTTTCTATAGATATATACTAGCACACACTTTATATAAAGGAATCAAATCATTAGGTTTTGAATTAATTAAATCTCAGGTGAAAATGCCCCTTTTTGTAATACACTGGATTTGAATTTCGACATAACAAGTGCACCCCCGAAGCGGCAAGTATTTAAGCACAACTAATTAATACAACCGTTACAAGACTGTTCTCGAAATTTCACATTTTCTGCTGCGAATATCCTAACACTGTACAGAGCACAGTGCTGAATTACCTTTCAGGAGGTTTTTCCTTTCAGTGGTTTTATTTTGTCTGAATAAACACATTCATTTTTCCATTCCCTTCCAGGATAACAGATTGGTTTGATCTTATTGTAGTGATCTGTATTGTAACATGGGAATTATGGAAGAAGTAATATGGCACCATCCTTTTTGCATATGAAGAGAAAAAAAAAACCTCTTGAGAAGTTAATGGGTATAGCCAATTTCATCCTGCCTTTGGTCCTGTTCAGAATTCACGTGCATTCCTCATCTCTCACACACACATTCATCTGTTTCTCCTGCCGTGCTGTAGCTACACTCTGATGCTTTCAAGTGGAAGTCTATTTTACTTATGGTTAGAATTTAATTCACCATTTTTCCTCCTTCCATTTCTACGAAGTGGCCGTGGGTTATGGTTCACCATCAAGGCTCATATCCACTTTATTTTTGTGTCCATCAAAAGGGCCGGATAACATTAACCTTCTCCTCCTTTGTTGCAGAAAAAGGAGGGAGGACTTGTGTTTTTGTTTTATGACATGGATAGATTGTCTCAAAATGAAAGACATAGCTTCATCTGTTTAATTATTTATTTAGGACCCAAAATAAAGTAATGCATAATCTGAAGTCATTTTATGCTCAAACAGATTCATCTCTCCCGATAGATTATTTACATGCAATAGAATTGCCAGGATGTGCTTCTAGTCTAGAGGAACAATGATTCTGTTCAGTAGAATGCTGGTTTACAGACGTCTTTAAATCTCTGCAAATAAGACTACCTTGGGACAAATACGTGTGTCAATCACACTTGTCAAGATTCCAATTTTCCTTCCACATCTCCTGGAGCACTTGCGCTGCTCATGCTCCTTATTGGCTGCGAGGGATGTGGTCTCATGACACAAGCTGATGCATTTGTTCAGTCAAAGGGAAAACCCTGACAGGAATGGTCATGGAGCCAAGATACAGGGACTGCTGGGAGTGTGTTTCAAATGTGAGCCCATGAGCTGATAGGTGCCTCTGTAGTGTGTTATGCTGAGGGATTGAGAGGAATGAAAATGTTGGCTTCTCCCGCTAGTATAGGCTGCATTATCATATGACCATTATGCAGCAGATATATGCACGTATGCAGCATATACCCCCCCCCCCCCCCCAACAAGAAAGCATTGGCCATTTTGAGAAAGCACAGACATTACCCTCCAATACTGGTTGCTTAACATAGATGCCCTTTTCTGCTCATTTTCAGGATTCTCACTAATTATTTTTTTTTAATGATTTAATACAATTAGAAGTCAGGAGAATTTATAGAGGTGATCTTTGGGGCCAAATGCATGTCATGCTCTTTGTAGCACCTACAGTTCACCAATAACCTGACGGACTCAATTCAATTATGGTTGTGATGTGTTGAGACTCTGGAGGTGTGAGCTAATTCCTCTGTTTACACCCCTGAGTCACTGTCACAAACAAAGACAAACACATTCATTGGCTTCCAGGATCTTGTTTACTGTGATTGTCCCATCTCCTTTGAAGCTTCTCATTGCTTTATGTTGTTTACTTATTCATGCTCTTTCTTTCCCTCAAATCACCATGGGGTATTCCTTTTGAATAATTTTAGCACTGTGTGAAACAATGTATGAGCTGAGTATTAGATGTGTAAACTGCACTCAACACACTTTGAACATACAGTAGAGACGCAGCCACGGATTTACAGCTACGATCAGTAAAATTCTGATTTTAGAACTAAAATAAATGAAAAATATTGTCAATGCCTCAGCCACCAGCACCAGTATGTTGGAATTCATTAATACAAGCTGTGGCATTTGGCCAAACTCCCCTGAGACTTGGATTAAGACAATGGAATGCAAAATTACGCTTTTAGGGATTATGCTAATTGCTAATGGCTGTATCAGAAAGTCATTGTTTTTCCCGGACAATTTGGATTATTGACATTAGAGATTTACAAGAGAGTTGACGTGTTCTGCCTTACTAATAAGACGGTTACCTGCTGTCAAGCATGAAGCCAACTCTCCCCTTGCGGGGCCTTTGATATGCATGATATTTTTCTCTGCACATAATGCACCACACATAACATCTGCACTGAATAGTGATTCGGACAAAGAGAAAAAAAAAGACTTTTAGTTGAAATAGTGCTCATAACACAGTGTCCTGTGCTGCCCTAGGGCTACTGCAGAGTTTAGTTCACCTTCACAGCCTCTTTTCATTCTGCTATTGTAAAAACAACATTCATAATCCACATTTGCCAAAGAAGCATTAATTAAAATACATAACCTACACTGCTGCAGTATGTTTTTAAGTAACAGGAGTGTAATAAACAGTTTCAAAAATCAAACCAAATCTTTTGAATCATATTAAACATTGATTATATTTTCCTAGCACCAAATGGACACATTTTACTTCAGCAATCCAACCTCTTCTTCTAAGTGTAAATATATAGTATTCTCCTGAAAAATACAAAATACCTCTCAAGTGTGTGGTGGTGTCTGTATCTGCAGAGACCCTGCCCTCTGCCTGGATTTTGTGTTTACTTCTTATTTCGAGGTGGATAGGGCACGGCCCATATGGATGTTTAACCCCAAGCCAATAACAGCGAGCAGGGTGAGCAGCCCTCTGATTCCCAACCGCCACTTTGTGATGCACAAGCAGTGTGTCCGTTTTACCAACACGACACGACACGACACACACACACACACACACACACACAATGAAGTTCTGCATTCACTCATAATCCGACAATGTACCTAGTTTTTCCTAGGTACATTGTCGGATAGTCCTCACCTTCTAGCAGGACTCTGAAGGTGTGTGTGTGTGTGTGTTTGTGTGTGTGTGTGTGTGTGTGTGTGTGTGTGCGTGTGTATTTGTGCTTTGGAGCTCGCTATCTTCGCTCACTTGACCGTTGCTGCACTCTCTCGCTCTTCCTCAGCCAATTGTAAATGCAAATTGTGCAGCAAATACATACAAAGTCAATGCAAAGAAGCAAATTGACACAAATCTGCAGCCGGTGATTCAAATGGCATCGAAATAGTATTTCAACGATAGCAAGAAATGTGTATGACACCGTTGCGAAATCAATGTTAGATCCTCCTGATGTCCTGACGACAATGAAATGAGACAATAAAATAAACAAATTATTGTACCCATCTGTGGGTACCCAGAGCTCTATAGTACTTTTTTTTTTTTTTTTTTTTACAGAGACTGGATGAAAAGGAAAATTTCTTTGAAAACTAAAGCTAGGATGTTGGACTGTCTCAGTGCTATTTCACAAAACCTAGGTAGTGGATTAAGCCTGGATTTTCCAGTTATCCTGAGGATTTCATGGAGATTTATTCTGTGCAGCAGAACAACAGCCAGGCTTTATTAATCCTGGAACCTTCTCTTATCAGTCAGCAGTCACTGCGAAAACCACTGTTTGTTTTTTTAAAGTTATTCCATTATCTTACTTTACCTGATTTTTATTCGCTAGGTAGGCTACATTTTGCCATTCTGTTATTATGTTACGTTGTGATCATTATCATTTTCAAAAGCATTCATATGATAGTCATTGTTACTGTTTATTATGTTTATGAATACTTCTATTCATATTGTTATTGTAGGTGTTGTATGTTTAATGAATACATTATTGCTAAGATGATCAGAAATGGCTGATAAAGGGGTTTTCAATAGAACTTAACAGAATTCAATAGAAATATATAAACTATCTCTACAGTATACCGATATACAAACACACATTTTTCTTTAAAACACACATTAAGACACTGGTCAGAGACCAAGACAATGTTAAATTTTGTTAGTTAATTGCTTTTTGTATATATGCTTTAATGGTAAATGATCATGTAGGGCTATGCTGCTCTTCCAAGTGCATGTGTATTTTCACCTATCTCAACGAACAGTTCTGGAGCTACTGGAACAGGTTCAGTCCAGGCCTTGTGATCTACTGGTATGGTTTCATAGGAGAGTTGGACTGCCAGAGAGACAGAGGTATACTGCTCAAAGACTGCTTCCCTACAGACATTGTCACCCTGTGCCATGCCGCCCAGCAGGCCTGAATGCCACAAGAACCAGAATGAAAGAATGAGAAAAGCAAAAAAAGAAAGAAAAAAGAAACCTAATAAGCACACAATTTGTGGTTATTAGGTTTCATAATTGTACAATCCTCCCAGATTACAGTCCCAGTTCACTGGACCTATAACTATAGTGTACTGTACAGTCATAAAACAACAGGGGGGGGATACCTCAATGTTTTTTTTTTTTACCTTTTATTAGCTAGGATCAAGTGTCTGCTGGTAACATGGGAGAGAAACAAAGTAATTGATTAATACATTACAATCATGCTCACAATGTGCACATTTTCCCTTGATTCTCTTTGTAGTTTTTGATTGATTTGAAATGCAATTTCCTTAATGTCAGTGCTCTTTCCATATATATGAGGAAGCAAAGCATATAAATACGTAGACACCTTTTCTTTGCATAAAATTATTTGAATTTGTACACCAGACATGAACAGTCCCCTGTTGACTTAATATTAATCAGTTATGTCTGTTTTTTGTATGTTTGTAAGCTAGGATTTCTGGATGCATTCAACTGAATTTATGTTATTTAATTGTATAAGAATCTGAGCCATGTGAAAAAGCTTATGCCAAAAACACATCTATAGCTATAGCACCTATGAAGTAGCTTTACCAAACTCAAGATTATATTAATTTATGTCAGAAGAGGATACTTATATTTTTACTTTAAAGACAAATCACTATAGAAAAACATTCAGCACTTCATCATGTCTTTTATTTCAGCAGTCTGACAGGTACAACACTGTAAAGTATACCAGTCTACTTTCAGACTGTTGCAGGATTAGGATCTTTGACTTTTCCTTAAGGTATGTGAGCTGCGCTTGGTTATTCATTCCATGCATTTTAAGTATGCCCATCTCCCAATAGTTGCTCTTTACTCTCCTCGACCTCTAGTTTGTTTCATGTCTACAAGACAGGAGGATGCAGAATCCTAAGTATGAATTGATTTTTGAATGAGCATACATTTACTTTTAAACACCCACAGAAAACACTGGGGCTGTGCCATGCAGAAAACACAGACTGTCTTAATTGATTGTGGTAATGAACAAGGACATGCTTTTTGTCTTTTGATTCAAGGTCATTCTGCCATCACAGTCTTAAGCTATGCCCTCTGGTCTTTATAAAAGGACCAACTCACCATGAAAGTGTATCTGGGCCGGGGTGAGAAGGTAGCTACTGTAACTAATGGGTTTATTTAATTCAATTTATTGCTTCAGCCGCTGTATCATATGAGACATGCTGGTCACTGTAAGATTGAGGTTTCTTCATGAAAGAAAGCGAGATTAACCCCCTTTTCAAAAGGGCAGAATACACCCTTATGTCATGCTGGGTTTACATGCCTATAGCTGGATGTATAAATCTGCAGAACTAAATGAATATAGGTTTGTGGTGAAATGGGGCTCTCAAGCTTATTTCGTACAAGCCTTCTAATCAGCCTCACGCTGGGGCTGTGCTCGCCAGGCTGGAGATCTGTAATAAATTAGGGCTTTGTCAACATGCCCACTGTTGGGTGGGGGAACCAGTGTCTTTTGATTTCAATGTGTCAGCCGAAAGGCACCGTGGCATATTTGCCCTGGCAAATGTTTAATATTCAGTATATCTTTATCATCTATCATGTATTTGTATGGATTGAGGGTTGCATTGTGTTTTCACCCTCAGTATATTGTAATAATTAATTAATCCACAATACTATTATGTTGGTGTCGGTCCATATCTGCCTCTTAACACACTGTCACCAATAAACATTTTCCAAATGTCTGATGCAATCTGTAGAATGAAAATGAAGCTCCAGACGGTGTTGTATTAGCTCAGAGAAAATTACATTCTCTTAAATTTATTTTGTAATACACCTACATTTTACAGGAATAAACATGTACGCTCTGCACATTGGGGAAAGTCAACAAAGGCTTCAGGGTTTAGAAAATTAATGTGCCATGATAATTAGTTAAGCAACGGTGCAATGCCAGACGAAGGAATTTTACACCTAGGGTTAATGTATAGTGTAATTTACCTTGGATTTAATGTGCATATGTTTTTCTATGTTTTTTAAATGGTCCCGGTGCTGTATTGTCACATTTTAGCAGATGGATTGTCACATACTGACACAATGCCAGCTAGTTATTTAAAAACATCTCTATTCGTCAGGATATTTCAGTCCATGTCTTAGATGTTTGTGTGATGTAAAGTATGGCAACGTTTTTAAGATGTTTATACTTGTTACAAATACTACTTCCATACTTTTCTTGTATGTGGTTTGAAGATTGTATGCTTTTGGTAACTACTGGAGGAATGTTGAGTTACACATTTTCAAGTATCACCAGTGCATTAAAGATGAGTATTCCTCAGAAAAAACTCAAGCTATAAAGATATGGTATTTTAAACCACCTTAACAGCAAACACCTTGTTACTAGATTCAATGCACTGCTTTTATTATTTCTGTACAGCCATTCACTACTCTGGTCTTGAGGACACAGATCACTGCTTCCCTCCATCCTGCCAGGTAGTTGATTGCAGGTAATTGCCTTCACCTGGCGTCCCAGGTGTAAGCCACATTCTGATTACATGTTCAGAGTGAAAACCAGCAGGCCTTTAGGTCCAGAGGGCTTGGATTGAGAACTACAGCCTTGAACACTAATCTACTTCCAAACCCTTTTACTGTAAGTGCTTTCTAGCAATTAAACAAATGTTTTCTTTTAAAGAAAGTTAATTTAGTATCACATTTCATCATAAATGCAGCCAGAACAATGTCAACAAAATTTACTCTAGTTCACAGATGAATGTGTAGGTGTTCTGGCAAAAGATCCTGACTTATGAAACAGTGGGTTGCACATGCACTTTATCTGAGGGGTTATGCCCCCTGCCCTGTATAAGTGCTAACCCACAGAGTCAAACATAGCTCCTTTTCTCCATGACTCGTTTAGTTTTTGTTTCCAGGGTTATTTTCTGTGACTTGTGATAGCTCAAAATCTGAAAAGCATTACTGTGTCCACCGCACATTCTGTCAATGATTGAAAGGCAAATAAATTATGCTGTGAAAATTACCTAACTACGCAGGCACCCATTGTTTTTACACAATTAAAAAATATGAGCATGCAAAATAGGAAAAGACATCCTACCGCCAACTGTATGTGGTAGAATAACTGTGGCTGGAGGAGGTTGGGGGAATAAGAAGCATTCTTTTAACAGAAGTGAAGAAATTGCTGGGTTCCTATTGTGGAAAACGTATAAAAAGGAACTATATTTTTAGCATGTACAATTTTCTCTATTATTCCAGCAAAGTTGATTGAAGATCTATGAATGCTGAACACAGCACACACTTTTCTAAAGTCAGTGACTATTGTGCACTACAAACTGAGATTTTGTATCTTTAGTGCTCAATGTCTCAATGTCAAAGATATAAAATAATACATGCTTATGATGAAGCCTTTCTATTCCCAGTTTTTCATTCAAAAATAGGGCTAACAAGGTTTTGGGTAAGATTTTGGTCCGTTTGGTACAACCACTGTGATAGATTGCCATGCATTTTTTTTTATTATCACATTTTCCAAGCCTTTATTATACAGGACAGACGGGAAATGGGGTAATAGAGAGGGGGATGCCGCAGCCGCTGCCTCAAGGACCTTCAGCCTCTTTACATGGGGTGACGTCTTGATTGCCAAGCAATTTTTTAGACATTCAGGGTATAGCTATGATCGGGCTAAAACAAAAAAAAATAAATCAGGCCTGACCCTAAATAAACCTACATAGTGTGTCTACGCCAGACCCAAGCCACAACAGCATTGGACACTACTGTGTCTTCATCAGAGTCAAACACAAGGCAAACACATATATAGTCAACCTAAAACATGTGAGCAATCCTCATTAGATGATTGGTTGAACAGATGTATTCTATTGGATGGTGAATCCACAAGTAGGAGTTGAGAGGTAGATCAATTATCCAATGAGGATTGCTGACCTGTTGTGTATATATATTGCCTATTCTTTGTTCTGTTTGACTCTCATGAAGACACAGTAGTATCAAAATGTTAGTATGTCTGCACTGTTAAAAAGCTGAAAATTAATCAGTGCGCTCCAGTACTTTCTTTACCCTTGGAAGTTCCCTGTCCTTGAGCTGAGAGGCACCTGATTTAGCAACATGCAGCTGAAAGATACGCAGGGTCCCCTGTTTCAATGCTGATTATGATGTTAAGCTCGAATCAGCGCTTTGAGAGCAACCTCACGCATTGCTTTTTCACCAACATGGAATGGGTTCTTTCCGGTTCGTGCATGTGATTTTGAACTATCTGTTTCGCCAGATGGCACAAAGGTTCTAAGAGTCCTGAACAGACCCGGGTTCAAGAACGAGAGCGAATTTGGTGGACAACGGGTAACAGAGCTGCTAGCATGGCTGTAGACTCTTAGTCTTGAGAAAACAAATACAGTAGTAGGGATATATACTGAGAACAGTTTGACAAAATAACAATAAAAAAATTATAAGAATGGAAACCCTCTGAAATGAAAGGAAAAAGTTTTCTTATTTATGCAGTTTTATTTTATCTCAAACACCTAAAGGAAAATAAAGGAGTATTGTGTTAAATGATGCCTAACCTTACATTTGACAATGAACAGTTAGTAGTGTTGCTGTTAGTGATACATAATGGTGGACTTCAATGTCGGTTTTGTGTGTATGAGAGAAGCCTCTGGGTGTGATTTCAGCCTCATCTATGCTTGTGTTGTGGTTTGTTTGTTTTGGAGAAGGTTCAATGCCTTAGCTGGCCTCTTTATTACTACATTCCCTAATGTCTTGATTAAATGCACTCTCAGAGGTCAGATATTGTGCTGGCAGCCACAGACCACTTCCTTAACACCATCCCATTAATAATAGCAAATAAATCAGAGCACATTGACTGAATTTCCTCACTTGCATATTGGAGCTATTTGGGATTGCTATGGGGACATCTTTATTGCAGAGAGGAGGTAAATTGCCAAACACTCATCTATTTACACCTCAATCCCAAGTCCAAAACATGTGGACCATGTCCAAATTAATTAAAGGCACTACTCCCTGTGGGATGCTTACATTCGCATTCCATTAGAAACCCCCAGAAGGCCTCAAATGTATTTGTGGTAGATAACATGTAATGTTTTCAGAAAATTATTCTCATGAGAATTTTTGTTTGTTGTCGTTTTAGGTGATTTCATGAAAAAAAGCAAACATACACACCGTATCAAGGCTTTGGTGTGTAGTTTGTAACAAACACTAACATGGTACAAGTGCATCTTTCCTTATTTGTAGCCCAATATGTGTAACCAAATGAAAGACATGCTTAAATTAGTAATTCTCAGAGCAGTACGGTGCCAGACATTTGCCTTCTTAGCAGGCTGTTTTCTGCACATATATATCCGATTTCATTTCATCATTCGATGATACGGATGTGGTCGGATAGAAGAATTACTGTTGTCAGCATGTGTTTATCTTGATTTGGCCCTGTGTAATCATCGGTACCCAGCAAGCACCTTTTGTTTGATGTGCCATCAAAACCCTCATGTGTCTTTTGAGATTCAACTTTGAACAATGCCAAATATCTTCTCTTGTTGCCGGGAACAGTCTGATCATTTAGCACAGATGCAAACTGAAAGAAACACTGTTCTGCTGTATCTTTAAAGGACTGAAATTACTGAAAATGGGCCACCAGACAACCAAATGAGAATTGGCTTAATAACGCAAGATGTTCACCATTTCCCATTGTGAGTGACTCATATTTGGCCAGCAAACTAATGTTTGGACTAGTTCTACTGTAGCTGCGGTTATCAAACCTAACATATCCTCCTAGAAGGGATTTTTCAAAAGATAGAAATTAAGCAAATCTTGAAGCACTGAGGTTTAGATCTACATGTGCAAGTACGAGATAGGTGGGATAATTCAGCTCTACACTGTCAGTGCTGTTAACCTCTCAGCAAGGCATCTGTCTGGGTTTATCCTTTACAGAATTGCCTGAGACTAAACGCATTTTTAAAAAACGCATTTTTAAAAAATGCACAAAGATAAAAAAATCATTCACAGTACACAGGTTCTATTCTTACATCTATATTGTTTGCGTACCATTAATCTTCCACAGTGTTCTACCCTTCACATTTCACATGAAAGCAGAAACTGCCCCAGGCCATTCTCAGGCAACAATGGCTTATACTGTCCATACTGTAACAAAGGAAAGCATATTCCCATAACTGCTCTCCAAGAGTAAAAGATTCAGTCAATAAGAAAAAAAAAATACATAAGACTCCACTGCTAATGGTTTGAGAGATTTCATTATACATAATTACGCTGTTGTGGAAATACATTTTGCCTGGAGTAGAATATTAATTTCAAACGTCTCTTCTGAAGTAATCAAAGATTCTGAATTAATTATATACACGAAGAATGGAATCTTGTTATTGATGATAAACACCAACGTGTGCGCGTGCGTGCGTGCGTGCGTGCGTGCGTGTGCGTGTGCGTGTGTGTGTGTGTGTGTGTGTCGGAAGGATTACATCTTCTATATGGGAAGTCCATAATTCTCTAATGATTCATGATTTTCTCAAAGAAAATCAACATACTGGTCTGCCCGACTGAATAATCAACATCATTAGCCATTCTTTTTTTTCTCCCCTTTCTATTAAAAATGAACAAACCCACTATAGCATCAAAAGTAGGCAGCAGGGAAGGGCCAATGAAATGTGTTGGCGGGGGCGGGCATTCTCTCAGATGTTAAGATGCATATATTATGCAGAAGGCAGTTCTTCCAATATTTATCATTATGTGATATTTTTTATTGCATAGGAGGAAGCAGGCATGTCAAATTTAAATTTCCCAATTACTTGAATCTGTTGTTTAAGTGACAAAAGGAAAGTGTCCAATTATCTGTTTTTCCATTCTTCAATCACAATAATCTCATTACAACCCTGCTGTCATCTCAAGTGGATTCTAAGAATACAACTGGGAGAGTGAGAGGGAATGGATCTTGTGTTTTCACTTCCATACTCAACTAAAATATGCAATGGAGCATTGTTTATCCATCAAACCAGGCCCTGTTCCAGCGATCCACTCACAAAGAAATCCAGAATTAATTGGCAACACCAACGTGAAGACACAACAAACAGACAACTTTCTTCCTCTTTCCATGATGCAAATAATATCCAGTATGGGAAAAGCAGAGCTTGCTCTCTTTTATATCTCATCCCCTTGGTTCTTATGCCAAAACTCAGTTGCTCTGTGGAGTGTTTAACCTCTCGCCCCCGGTTCCCCAAGGCTCTGGCAGGAATATCCTCACTAAAATCAATGCAGTAGTAAGCATCCACAATTGAGAAGGTAAATGAAGGATTGTGAATGACGTTCTGATAATAGGGGTCTGCTGCAGTTCTCCGGCCTCGCTCTGATCTGGGGACAGGAAAGGAATGGGAATGGGGAAGGGGCAGCAGGGGCAGCAGGGCTTACTTGGCAGAAGAACCCATTTGAAGTAGGGGCACACATCCCCCTTCAACCTTTTGCTCTAATAATTAATAGCCCTTTAGTACTCTCTTTAGTGACTTGCTTAAATATATTGCGTGTGACTTACCTGTTTTGAAAGTTACTCTTCAACTACGCTATCAGCAACCCTTATGGAGAGTGCTGTTCATGCTCGAGGGGAAGTGGAGGGGGTAGCTGCTAAGTGGTCCACCTTGGCGGGAGCCGTGTTTACCCATGAGCACTCAACACAGTGACACATGCTTTCACTTTGACTAATAAATCATTAAAGGTCTGATGTGCATCGATGGGAATACAGTGTCAGTTTTGATACTTGATTAGCATTTCTGTCACTTCACCTTACGTTAAACATAACTCCAGCTGTGCAGCTCAATTCACACTGCCCATTACCATTACCATATTACCATTATTTTTTTTAGGCATCAAAACTGCATTGTTAAGTTTAGGGAACAACACTACACGGTTATGTTTAGGAAACGCTCATGGTTTGGGTTAAGAGATGAAACGGTATGAACATTTCCTATCGAGATTATAGTGACCAATTATCAGTATTATCACAGTATTGTTAAAATCTTTTAAAATGTCACCAAGTTTTATATTGAAAACTATCTACAACAAATAACAGGACTGCACATTGGTAAAATGTAAACACTGTTGTACTGTAACTCCAAACTCAAAGTATGTTTTATATCCAAACTTTACTCAGCTCAAGTACTTCATTCAATTCACTTCTGTAAAGTCAGTCTGTAAATTGTCATTAATTAAACTAAATAAAAAAATAAACTGCTGTTCACTGTTTACCACTTAATTTTCCTCTGAGCAAAAACTCTCCATACTGTTGTGTTTAGCTGCATTAGCTCCATTAGCTGTTTGCTCTATTAGCACAAATATCAAGGAAAGATGACCAAATATGTAAATCAACCAGATTGGGGAGGCAAATGCAAATCTGTAATGATCCTGGCATTTATTTATTTATTAATTGATTTGGATCCCCATTAGCCACTACTAAGGAAGCAACTAGCCTAACCTTCCTGGTGTGGTCTGAATGATGTTTGCTCCTTAGCCACACACGACAGACTCTGCTGTCCATTGCCAACCAGCTGCTAGCAGCTAACTAGCTCACCTCCTTTTAGTTTAAATAGGGATTTGTTGTTTACAATATAATGTTAGCATTATCAGGGAAATAATAGGGTCCGCCTCTTGCATGCATCAATAGTGAGCTTACTGCGTTCTTTTGGATTTAGTAGGCTGAAAAATCTCTATAGTGGAGCACTACCACTACCTTGCATGCTGTACCTTTATCTGGGAGACTGTTGCTAGCTTTGATTGTTGCTGGAGAGTATCTACCATGAGTTTTTAAAACCATCATCACCAGGAATTTTACCATGGCTTATCATTCAACCAGTAACAATTTAATCCCTAGTACGTCCATTGTATGTGTGTGCGTGTGTGCGTTCATGGGTGTGTATGTGTGTGGAGTTTGGAGCTTGTTATACTACCTCACCTGAGTCCCGGAGCTCTTATATTGACGTGAGTGTTTTCACATTGGAGTCAGCAATATATTTTTCACAGCAATCTATTACATAATTATCTACATTATATATATTTTCTTTTTTTTAAACATAAGAAGATATCCTGTGAAATTATGAAATCTGCACATTCTCCTTTAACTACACTGGTGCACTTTGCCATTGAAGGGATGCATCATTTGGTAAGATGGGGTGTTCAGATGGTTAATTGATACCACGGAGCCTGAGAAAACATTCCCTGCACCAGCCCTTCCTTGACTTCATGTTTATTTATCATTGCACCATTCTTAGTTAAGTATAGATGCTACAGCTTGCCAAAATCCCTGAAGATCAACTGTGTCTGTCTGTGCCGCTAGTCATGACACCTTAGAAGTTGCAATCGCACGTCCTGCCTGTCGGAGCGTCTTGATGAACCTTGCTAACCCTGTATGCATGTTTTACACCAATGCTTTATTCATATACAATGTGACTCAGTGGTTAAAATTAGCTGTTTACATGCCCAGTAATGCGAAATTATGAAGTGTATAACATGCAGTATGTGGTTCACAACTCCCCTTAGAATATTATGTAAACAGTGTGCCTCTGTACCGATATGGGAATTACCATCCTGCCTTAGCGTATGTTAACCTACGCTCAGTCCTCCCCATCTGTCAGCTGTTCAAAACAGTAAAGGGGACAAATCCGTCTGTGGAGCAAAACAGAAACTTACTATCTTAGTTTAGTATTCACATCACTAATACAATGGCATCACCTTTCTGTTATCAACATGTAGCATTTGTTCACACCTCCATCATTTTGAAGATATTTTATCCTTTTGGTGAATATTTCAGAAGAGTTTGAGTCTACAATATCTGAGCAAAGTTATCTCTGCTCAAAGCACAAGCATAGAGCATGAGCAAAAAAGATGATAAAATACAACAAACACCCTCGCACTCACACAAAACACTTACTAACTTAGCTGATAAAATAACGCCCTCACATTGTTGACCCTCATTTTTCAGAGCGAATATCTTGTGCTTTGAAAAACTGATTTATTTTGACTTTTTTAAGGATCAAAGTTAATCTAGAAGTGATCTTGGGATTCAACTGTGGTTTAATTGAGGTAAGAACTTGGGCCACATTTTCATGCAAAATGTTAATATGGTAATAAGAGGATATGTAAATACCCACCTTCAGTATTGTCCTCATTCATCTTGGCTGTAGTGATACCTGTCCGTGGTAATGCCCGCTGCAGCCTTCCTGATGGAGGCTGGCCTGCCCGGTCACTATTTACAGTAACGCTGTTAGGGCAGAGCCAGAAGCGGGATGCACTTAACCCTTTCACAGATAGGACTGGCTTCCACTTTCCTGTTAAAGAGAGTGCAATTCCTCATATCAGGGTGCATTCTTTCATTGTGGGACTAGCAAATATCTATTCAATAAGTCAGTTACTCTTGACCAGGTACAAACTACCTTTAAATGCAATGGGAGTGTGTCTGTAATATTAATGTAAACTAAGGTGTGTCTTTACTTCCAAACGTGTTTTGCTGCATCAGTTTCCATTTTCTATTGTTAAATGTGCAGTCGGCAACATTTGTTTGATCATATTCACTAAAGCCAACACTATGCTCCGATAGAACAAACACAAATCATACCGTTTAAAAAATTAAGTAAAAAAAAACGTGCCTCTACATGGACGTAGAGCCTGTTATTTTTTTGCAAAAATCCACAGTTGATACTCATAGATAGCAACTGTGAGTAAGTTAGCCAGCCTACTTCCATGTAGCATGTACTCCATGCCGTCTATTAATGAGAGAAGACACGGACATGTTCACAGGAATCTGGTACATGCGCACTAACGAGCACTTGTGGAGAGCGTAAATGAGCTCGGTGGAAGTGGGGGAGGGGCTTGAGAGTTGTAAACATTTGAAATTTGACTGAGTCAACTCAATCTGCCAGATTTGCCAACTGTAGCTTTAATTTAAACCATTTTCTGTTACCAAACCTTAGGTTCCTGTCAGAACATCCTCCTCCAAAAACATCTGGATAGGTCAATTGTGCATGCAGCTTATTATGACCCATATTTGCCTGACCTTTACCAAGTAGTTCCATTTCACAATCTTAGCTATGTGTTTAAAACCGCCCCACCGTAGGATTCTTTCATTTGCGCGACCATTTATTTAATTGGCAAACAACCTAGTCTGACGTTTAGGTCGTCTTTGAAATATTACCTTGAGGTGTTATGAGCAGTTCTAGATCACAGCATTTCATGAGATGATTCTGAAATACCATGTACTTTTTGACTGTTAAATCTTAATAAACGCAATAGCAACACTGGTCACAAAGGCAAGTGTTACCACATGTTTCATTTTTGTACAGTATATCTGAGTTCATGAATGCTTTGATCATTGATTACTTTGATTTAGTATCATTAGAACTTTACTGAAGCAAAATCCTCTTTTGAAATGGTGAGATGATCAATGCGTAAAACAATTTTCCATGGCAACAGTAAACAATCTTTTTCGCTCAGCTAGCCATCTAATCAAAATCAGCTCTTGACACTGCTCAACAGATTTGCCAAAGAACTACCCTTGAACCAAGGAAAGTAATGAGTCTCGCTTCTTGTGACATTATTCAGCTGAAGAACGTTCATGTAATTTCCCACTCTGTGATGCCGAATAAATAGGGCTGCAAATGAATGCAAAATGTGCTGAAAATCCCAGGAATCTCTTCCATTGTAGTCTTAACTGAGTGGACACTGACATGATAGTATGAAAGATGGGGGATGATAGGAAATTAGCATGCAGAGTGCTCAAAGGTGTTTTAATACCAAAACTGTTCCAATAGGTTAAAGGATATCTAACAAACACATTTTAAAAGATTTTAAAGGCTTTGTCTTCCGTCTTATGTATATCTTATTTGATTTTTGCCTGTAAGTGATGAAGATAGCGATGAGGAATAAATGTGTAGACAGGGTGTTGATTTACAGATGTACAGCAGACTTATTACTTGTTAGGTCAACATGTTATAGGAATAATGTGAGCAATGCAGTGACATTCGTCTAAACAGGAATATAAACAAGGCTTCAAGACTGTCATCTTTCTAAAGTCACTTATCATTTTTTTTTAAATGCAGTTTTTACAAGCTTTCTTATGCCACTCTCAAAATGTTTTCAGTAATATGTGAGTGTCAGCAATGGCTCATGGAATATTAATCCTTTTAGAATGAACATATCATAGATAGACATAGATTTTTTTTTACATATTTGTAATTTGTAAATTTGTTTATTATTTTTTTCTGTCTTTAAAATGATTGATTATATTTTAAAATCCCTGAAACCCTGTATAAATCTGGGGTTTTGTGAGCATAGTTAGCTTCAAATGTATTATAAAAAGCAGTGCTGGTTTAGATTCTGTATACATCTTTTTAATTAAGTTGCAGACTCTACATTCATTACCTACAGCCCAGGGCTACTAGCAAGAAAAAAAGCTAAATTACACTTATGATGGTTTAGTTTGTTTTATGAAAAAATAGTGCTACTAATTCCAGATCATAGAGGAGAGAGGCACCAAAAAGGGACATTTCTTACACAGCAGAAAAATGATTTGTGTTCCACTAAAATATGTGTTTGTTTTACTACTGTACAGTATCTAATAACTTAGTAGAGAATAAAATAGTCTGGTTTTGTGGTTTTCTTCCAGAGTTGGTCAGAGAATGTCCTGTGGGGCTTGACCCGTGCTTTAAGGCTTATGGCCTACATTGTATTGCACAAAGTAAATCTTTTTGTCTTCCCCTCTGAGAGCCTCTGAATCTGAAACATAATAGATACAAAAAGACATGGTTTGGGAGGGGAAAATGCTCTTGGGTATGGTTTCTTCTTGCTTTTCTGTTTCTATTATAATGATATCATAGCGTGTCCTTGTTTTGGACTTAGGGATGGATCCACACACAAAAACACTCCATTTAAACTTTAGCTTTATTCGTGGAGACCAGCCTGTGAAGTCAGTCAGTCTGAAAATCAGAAATGAAAGCATGACACAGCTTTTAAATAGTCTCATCTTTCAGTCTTTGGTAAATCTACGAGTCTTTAGATGTAACGGCAGTTCATGCTGTCCAAACTTTACACAAATGATTATCACGCCATTATTCTGAAACCCTGCAAGGTTTAAAATCATTGCAACAAAGCAAAATTACATAATTGATTGGAATTCATGAAGTAAACATTGACAGAATTTAACATTTTCTGTTATACATCAAAGACATCTGTCAACTGGTGAAATGGTCGACAATGAAAAATACTTTAATTTTAATTGGATTCTCTTTAACTACCAGTTTTATGACTCTGCATCCACAGCTATCTCTATATGATTGTTGACTGTAGCACCAGTAATAGCATTTTAGAGCTTGCAGCTGTACATCTACCCTGCTGTTACAGACTCTGACAGGTTTAGTGGGACGGCTGCATTTACCCAATACCAAAGGAAAGAGCTGAGTCTGCCGGTCCCATTTCCACAGGCTGATCTTCCACCGGAATAAGCTTTGTATTTTGATCCGTTGAGCAAGTTCTGCCAGAACATCTCAACTGCCTCTGACTTTTCTCCTCAATCTAGCTTCAGATATGTCCTTGTTTCGGAGGGCACAAAAGAAGAACTAAAATATTAGGGTTTAGGGAAGAAATGCATTTGCCTGAAAATATAATAAAATTGCTCAGTTGGATTATAATTGACGTTGTTAATTCATTGCTGGCGCACACTTCTTTTAACCATGTTTTCATTTTAAAACTTGAACTTTAGTACACACTTTTGCATCTCAATTTACATCCGTTCCTGAAGTGGCACACAATGATATTAATGCCTTTTCAGTTAGACACTGTGCCAAGTATTGTGCTCAGTCATCTCCATTTCATAGAGGCTGACTCCCTTTGTACTAAACTTCACAAACATTGCATATTCTGCCTGTTTATTTTGAATTTGTAAAAAATATTACTTTATTTAAAGGTATGAACAACAATACATACAGGCTTGATTGTTGGCATTTCACCAGCAAATGTAAGCAAAGTCAAAGAGGTGCAAATTGGGGGGGGGGGGGGGGGGGTCACTCTTCTCTCATCTTCACACTCCCTTTATCATTTTAAATGGAGTTTAAAAGGACACCACAGCTATAGCGTTGCAATGCAAATTTGGTAATTGTTAACAGCACTGAAGGTCATATATTTGAAGTAATTGTTACTCAAAGTCTATGTAATTATGTTGTTGAATAGCTAATTAAAATCCTTGTTAGAGGTTGAGATATATTCCTTTATTTACCTTCTCTCTGTGGACCTTCTTTGCTCTTGTCATTGCTTCAAGCTTTGCACACATTCACATTCACACACACACACACACACACACACACACACACACACACACACACACACACACACACACACACACACACACACACACACACACACACACACACACACACACACACACACACACACACACACACACACACACACACACACACACACACACACACACACACACACACACTAACACACACACACATACTACTTGCAGCCGTTCTCACGTCTGCTCTTGTCATGCTGGTTTAATAAGAGATAGCATAGAATTAGAGAAAAGACAATACTGGGTGTTTGCACTCCCCCATACTGGGGTAATGGTCTGGGGAAGCTGATTAAATACCATGGGAGCTTCTGTCCAACCAGCTTAATCTGGACAATACAGTATGTGGGTGAACACTATTCCCTAGTGTTCACACCCACTTATACTAAAGAATGAATTTAGCCACACATCCCACACACTCAAGTCTTTTCTTTCTCTGGAATTTCTTCATGTATTCTGTCACACACCATAATTATATCAATTGCAGAAAGAAAGCTATGTGTTATTGAAGCAGTATGGGTTATTTTGAGGAAATGCAGCCAACAGACAACAAACTACATGAAGAATCCTCCTGTCAACACCTTCACCTACAGTTTTATCAGCTCTGGAAATTTGAGTCTCCAGGTGGAACTGTGGGGAAGTGGGAGGGGATGTTAGAATCTGAAAATAAACCTACCGATGAGTAGAAAAAACAGACCGAACAAATGTGTAGGGCTCACTCAACATATGTGCCTCTCTCTTGTGTGTGTGTGTGTGTGTGTGTGTGTGTGTGGGACCGACCGTTCCCCAATCTGTGAAATACCAAGGGTTTTTCACGGCCTCTTGCACTAATATGCATGTGTTGCTAGCTCAGCTATTAAAACAGATACTTATTTCTTTGCTCAGGACACCATTTCTCCTCTATATCTTTACAGAGCAAATATTTGTCTGCTGTTATATTAATGCTCTGAATGTTGAGTACAGCTCCTTTAAACTGATGGTTCGTCTTTATTGCCATGGGGTTGTATGAGGTACTTATCGGTAGTCAATGTATTACCTACAGTAGATGACGGTTAGCACGCCGCCAGTTTGAAAAAGCAAGGAGGAGTACCGACACAGAAACTAAAAAATGTACGGCTGTGGATGGAAGAAGCACATATTAGATTTTATTATATTTAAAGCTATGGCTATGACTGTGTCCTCCTCTGAATACTTTTAAAGGTCCTATTTCTAGGCCTTTAGTAACTAACAACCATACCATAAATGCACTGCCACAGTGTCCCCAGGGGTTTTCCAAAGATGCCACACTAAGCATGGACGATCCTTTCTTATTATGGTACACTCTGCACGTTGGGCCCATCATGCCTTGAGTGCTTGCTTGAGCAACATGACATCATTCAGCTCGACCACTCTCAAATTCTGGCTTATCCTCTGATATCCAGGGTAACAAGAACAGAAAAACTGGAAGAGAAAAAGGTAGAATAAGGGTTTTTGGCAGGGGCGGGGGGAGCAGGCAAAAGCTCGCCCGGGGCAGAGCACACCAGAGAGCTCTCTGTGGTACACACTAATCTGGCCACCCACTAGTTGTGACCCATGTATTCCCCATGTGAGCAGCATACTCCAGGACAAGCCCACCCTTCCATCACTGTCACACGCTGTACTAATGAGTGCCAGAGGGCACAAGGTCAATGACTGGGCTGATTTGCCTGCTGATAAGTGATCGCCAGAAGGTACTGCAGTGGAGAAACTGAAAAGAAGCCCTCCCTGCATTTACCAGAGCAGCTCTCTGTTTCTTTTCCTTTTAGAAAAAAAACAACCTTGTTCTATATTCTTAACAGTGAAACATCTAGGCAGCTAAATTAAGAAAATTACCAATCCACTGCGAATATTACATTGGCGTTATTTAGAGAATGGATGTTGCCCTTGGTATAAACACACCCCAGATGTGTTTAAATCTTAAGAAGTGTTTTGTGCATTAAAAATTCCAACTCTTTATCATTCTTCACACTTGAGTCTCTGATATTCCTAATGGCAGAATAAATTATTCGAGAGTCAAATTGCCCCTCAGTGATTTCAGCATGCCATTGACAAAGGTAAGCAATATCGCCCCTTAAAACTAATTTACATGTGATTATGCAGCTGTTACTGTAGAAAAGAGGATTGCTGTAATTGTCTTACTTTTAGCATGTAATTACATAGCAATTTACTTTCTGTAATCTGAGATGCTATAGTGAAAGCTATGTGGTGGAATTAATGAAAGCGGCGTGTTGTCTTGATACACAGTCCTGTTCTTTCTTTACATCTCATCAATCCTCATATATTTTTTTTAATGAAGTGTGCTTTTTATGTAACACTCAGAAACTTCTTTAGGGGCACAGGTATAACTTCTAGCTTTCCTTTTATGATGTATTGGACTCCATATCCTGTCAGAGGTAACATCTAACACGGCAGTGGATAAAAGGAAGATGGGAAAACTGTGGTGTAATTATCCTATACCTTGTAGAGCTGAACATATTGTTTATTCTTGCTGCGTTATATGGACAGCTCCTTATCATGTTTCCAGTCTATCCAGCTCTCTTTAACTTCACCAAACGCTTTTGATGACTTTAATCTTCCCTAAAATGAAGCCTACATTTAAGAGAAAGATGAAGCCTTGAGCATATGGAATTTCAGCTATCAGATGGTGATGTGTCTGTAGTCCAGTTGCAGAGTGTCTTAGTTTTGTAATTGTAGATACACACTTGATGCCTTTATTTTGGCAAGACATTGGATATTGGCAGTTCTCAGGGAGACTGGCAGTAGCCGTAATCAATCAGGTCATTTGGTGCCAGGGGGAGACAGCTGAGCTCAGGGGCTGTCTGTCCATCAGGGAGCATGGCAGCCATCCCAGGCCACAGGACTATACCTGCACTGACTCCAAACAGAGTTTTAATTAACCAGTGCCTCCTTGAAGTTTATTCAATTTTCAGACTGTTTAGTGTCATTAAAAGGTGGTTAAATAATAATCAGGGGAACAGGGAAGAGAAAGTTTTTGTGTTCCCACTTTCACAGATATCTCTGAAATATTTATCAGATTGAGTTGAAGCTTTTACAGTAGAATGGTTTCAGCCTACCTCAATGGGAACTCATGCAGACAACAGTTTCAGTAGTTCAGTTGATACAGGGAGTTCGAAAGTTAAAAATTCAAAGAAACTAACAAAACTTGTCTGGTGGTTAGTTATCAAGTGCCAAAAAGATACAATCATCCAGCATAGTTTTTGCGTGACTTGTGACAGAGAATGTGAACTAAAAGTTTTGTACTCATTTTGGGTCCATTTTGAGATCATTTGATTAGATTTATTTTAGCAGGACGGAGGCAACATATGCTATTGCAGGTGGTGTTTGTTATGAACATACCCAACAGCAAGTCCATAAAACTAAATCCATTAAAATTTCCTCTTGATTTTGTCGGTATTACATAAAGACACATTCAAACATCTTGTAGGTGCAGCTGTGAAAGTAAACACTGGCAATAAAAATATATATGTTTTATGCTTTCAGACTCTGAATCCCTGCCATGTTGAATACATTAAAGAAAAAAAATTCCAAAATTGAAAGGACACTTTAGAATCTGAATATATTGTAATTTCTTCTTACCAAATTGGTTTCTTCACATACATTGACAACTACAGTGCATTAAAGTTAACATATTATTCTCATCTTTTTGTTTTTTTATTTTGGATATGTTATAGAGCATGTCAACATGAATTGATGTAATTTTTTTTCCTACTGTCTATTTATATATACCTGTAATGATGCTCTGTCTGAATCGCTCTGTTTAATCGCCTGTCTCTTTAAGCCCCCCTCCTGAAATAGCCCAGTCTGCTTTGATTGGTCAGTCTTGTGCATCTGTGCTCTCTATGTCTCTGTACAATATTTGTCGGGGAATTACTGTAACAGCACTGTAGCGTAGCACTGTAAAGTAGAAAACTACAAAATAACTTGAATAACAATCAAACGGTTCTTATCATCATGCATAAGAATTAGGTCTTTAATGAAGTCAGAAATTGATTTTAAACTTGTGTTCATTCTGTACGAATTTCTACCGTCTGTGTTGACAAAACGAGATTTGACTTGTGTGGGTGTTTGTGCATATTTCTCCTGAAACGTGGTACAGAATTTAGAAAGCCAAAGTTTTACGGATTAAGGAGATGTAACTACCTTGAAGGTCCAGGACAGACTATAACACAAAGCAGAGGGATCAAATACTAGAATGTTTAAAAAAACTCATATAATCTATAGAGTTTATTTAATTTCAACTATTCATCTTTTCACAAACTGCTATAATGTTCCTGTTTTCCTGGAATCATATTTGGTCTCTGTTGTTGCCAGCCCATGAATGATGCATGCACATGTAGCGCTGCGGGGGCTTTCTAACAGTGACCCTGTGTCGCCTCGCTCCCAGGACTGCAAAGAGAAGAAAAGTGGCAGCCTGTAACCATGCTGACATTTTGGAGTGAGTGATCCACAACAAATGTCCATTAATGGTGTGCTGAGTTTCATGAGAGTCTGTTGTATTCTTCCAGCCCAACACAGGTCACCCTAGCCTTGCCAGCAGAGGTGATGCTTCACCAAGCTGCACAAATCAGCTTTCCATTTCACTATGCATGAAAGATATGGTTTATGCAAGATAAGTGGCGGCTTCCCATGATGAAAATACAAGTAATACTTCCACTTCCATGAGCAACAACCACATCGTAATAGTCTCACATTGCCATGATGGTGAATTAATGCTCTGCTGGTGCAAAGTCTACACTCCGTCTCCCTCCTGCTGAGTGTTTGGTAATCAGTGCTTAGGAATGGAGGAATGGGAGCTATTAAATTGGAGTTTAATAGATATGAAGCCAGGCATTATTCTGCTCCCACTGTACCTCAAGACAAGGGTAGTTAATGTGCATATAACCTTAAGAATTAGTTTTTTAGTAATGACAAGTCAAGTCACTTTGTATACAGGAAATTGAAACTACCTTAACACCTTAATCGTTTTAAAGACGGGGCCCTTTTTTCCAAAACCGCCCCAATCACGTTGTGACTTGTGAAATGAGAAGTGGGATACAATGAGTGGTAATACTGCTGTTATCCCACTATGTATAGAAGAAGAAGAAGAATTTCTTTTATATATGTATATATGTATACATGTTGTATGGGCCTTTAGATGTGTCCTGCTTTTTCTGATGATGGATGTTTATACCATTATCTCTTCAAATTATAGGCTGATTGCAGGAATATGTGCATGATGTCCACATATTCACATTTGACTGAGGTGATGTCTCATAGAAAACAGTATGCCAAGGAAACAACAAGTTTCCCTCTCCACAAACACACACACACACACACACACACACACACACACACACACACACACACATGCCCTGTTAATTGCCTGACAACTCGCTACCATGAACCACCACTGGGTCCTCAAGCTGAGACACACCTACCTGCTAGATTGTACTTAATTTGTGCCATTTATCCCCTGGGAAATGAAGGACTCAGACATTGTATTTACTTCAAGAACTTCAGATACACATGATAATGAGAATAGTGTCGGCATATTGGAACATCAGGGGCACAATAAGGCTTAAAGGAGGTGTTCTGCAATGCACTCAATCCCATTCTCATGTAACACTCTGAATCTTAGCAGATTATTTATCCTCTTCTTATCCTTTGATTGAAAACTTGTTATTGTAACCATGTTTAAGAGGGAAGATAAAATGAAGCTTCAGGTTACAGCTTGGGAATCTAGTCCCAGTTATCACTGTGCGTGAAAAGAATTCTCACAGTCTGCTTTCATGCATGCAAATAAAAGAAACATAGGACATTATCCTGCCAAAGGTCCAAAAATACTAATTACCTGCTGTTTACTGGGCTTTGTACACCCCACCTTTCTTGGGACAATCAATAATTACACACAAAGGCTAGGAGACTAAAATCACCCTGATAACCATTAGCATGAAACTGGATGAAGTTCATTAGCGATTCTGCGGGCGTAGTATGTAATATCCAATATCGGAGACAACTAGCTCTGTTATCCCTTTGTCTTTTGTTCTCAACCTGTGAAGAAGGCACACTAGTTGGTATTCTCTGACAATTCATTACAGCGTTACACAACATGCAGTCTAATATAGTGCCTCATAATAGCAAGATGAAGCTGTTTTTATACAATTTCTGACTTTCCTCAGGTGTAACATTTTAACAGGTTGGATAAAATCCCAAATGTTAAGGTGACAAAAGGAAAAATATCTGTCAGGTGAGACAGTTGTTTCTGTATCTCACAATTATCATGGTGGCTTGTAGACCAATAGCATATTATCTTTTCATTATGTGGCAAGTTCCAAGAACACAATTACAACCATTTTCCATCCCTGTCAGAATGCCTTTGAATGCATTTAGCGGTCATTTAAATTCATTCTGATTCACTAACCAGGTACATTTCACAGACACACACACAATATGGAGGGAATAGGGTTGAACATGGGCTTTTAGCCTAATTCCACTAATGGTTTAATAGTTGTGTTGTGAAAAATTAGGAGATTATTTGAATGCGTTAAACTAGGAATCCTGTGCCTCACCGTGGATACTGTGTAGTCCCTTGTGCTTGAACATGCTCTTGCTGCATGCTCTAACATTACCCTGCATGACTGACTCCTGATAGTGCGGCTCCTCTCACATTCGGGATGGACGACACAAAAGGACCGTGCATGCAGAGAATGAATAAATGAAGAGATGTTAAAAATTAAATATCTCTGCTTTCTCCCCCCGAAATGACCAAGTGCTGTAAACCTTTTGATAGGCGAAGTAGACCGGGGCTCAGGATCGTCACTTACTTGAGCCTCACTGGCTCTCAGCCTACTGTAGTGACAATAAACAGAGGGGAATACTCTGATTATTTTCTGGTAAAAACTAAACTGATTTTTTCTCCCTAAAAGTGGGCCCCAAGCATTAATTCCCTGTTCAGCATCCTTGGTCATCATCTGTGTTTACTGGATTTTTACTGTCTGGGCAGTGGACCCTAATTTGTATCCAGTATAACCCACTGTGGTATTTTAATTAGTATGCGGAGGCATATTTACTGAATATTTATATTGAATTGCATGTTATTAAATCTTATCGAAATGTCTTATCAATTAGACTAATTATATGCATATGCTGCTCATTAAATCAAGTAAACCGTAAGACATAACTGAGACACAGTGTAAATACATCAGAGATCAGTGTTGGAAGAAGTACTTGGAGGATTTGCTGTTGTAATACCACAATGCAAAATACTCCATGACAAATAAGTCCTATATTTAAATCCCTACTACTGAAGTACAGAAGTATTATCAGTTAAAAGTACAAAGTAATAAAGTAGATCCGCAGTAAAATATATAGTTGACTAATGGGGCATTATTAAATTGTTGATGGTGACTCATTTATATGCAACCTTTTTGGAGTGGCTAACATCTGAAACACAACTAAGAGCTCTAACTAGGCACAGCTTTATTAAAAAGGGTTACAAGTCAAAAAGGTTGGGAACCACTGATTTATTTTACCTCTTATTGTGTTTTTTTATGTAGAATCTTAAAATGAGGCTACAGACTATTTATATTCAAATAAATGTTGTGGAGGAAAAAGTACAATATTTCTCTTTGAAATAAAGAACAGTAAACAGTAAACAGTAAAATACAAATTGTAAAGTATATAAGAAAAGTACTGTTCACAGGTAAACATATATATTTAGTTAAATTATACCACAGGAAAAGACCACAAAGACAGGTTTTGTCTGTGTGGTCTAAACAATTGAACAGTGTTGAGATAATTAGAAGTTTAAACTTAACATGTACAATATCAACATGTACCTGATAGGTGACTTCATTCTCAGCTGCACCAGCTAAGATTTAATTTGAAATAGTCTCAGATGGAACAAAAACAGGATCATTCACATCTTTATCCTGTTACACTCTAATTACATGCATTTACTGCTGTAAATGATGAAGATACTTATCCACCTAGTTAATGCCTCTAACTCCTTGTGAACCTATTGGAAACTAGTCCGTGTGAAGTGTTAAACATAGAGAATGTTTGCCAGATGTCAGGAGCAGAGAGGGGAATCGTAATTTATCACAGGAAAGACCTTTTCACCTCTTTATCAGTCACTGAAGGGATATTACAGACCTAGTACTTTATAACAAGACATTTCAAGGGAAGATAACATGTTGTCTTCTATGGCAAATGTTACTTTTATGTTCAGTTTATTCTTGCACAAGAAACTCAATAATGTCGGTCACTGCTCCCTACATTTGCGCTGTTTGGGCCGAATTAGAAGGCAGTTTAAATGCTCTACAGGGAAATTGTAAGTACTGACATTTGCACACAAAAGGCACAGAGGGCAAACTTGGAGTTGCAGGCCTCTTACTCAAGGGTTTCTCATTGCATCTAATGACAGAGCTGTGGGATAGCAATGAGCTATTAGGCATGTAAATGTCACAACAAATAAAGCAACAGTCCTTTGAAAATGTTGATTAAAAATACTGACAAGATATGAGCTGCAGCACAAGTAATCTCTATAAACAGATAGGGGAAACAAGATTTTTGGTATTGAAAGCGCTCTGCCTTTCATTTGTAGTCCAAGTAGTATTGATCAATGACGTTTGAGTAACCTTTGTTAGCATGCAGGTCAACAGTCCGTGAAGAGCAAAGAAGGCGTAATGCATTGACCAAAATGCAATCTCGCAATACATTCTCTTGAACAGTTCAAGAGAATGTATTGCGAGGAGATTGTTTTTTTCTGCAGAAAGATTTGTATGATATCTTACGCAACTGTTGCTTTTGGTGTAAGTTAGGTTTAGGCCCCAAAGCTACCCTTAGGGGACTGGTTGTAGCCTACAAAAGGTGATGTTTAGGGTTAGGCATGAAAATGACTTGTTTGGGATTAGAATAAAGGTAGTGGTTTGGCTTAGTATGTGAACGAACTGTGTTTTGGACGACCAGCCTCCTTAAGCAGATATTTGCTGTTTTATACTACCCTGCTTAAATACATGGACAACGCACAAATCACTGAACATTACTTTTCAGTGTTATATGTATGAAAAATGCATTGGAACAGCCTGAACCTGGGATGTGGGATGTCTATCATGTGACAACAATTTAGGTTTTCATTCACTTTGTATCTACTCATGTATCTGCGTTCATATGCAGCTATCTGTTTATAAGGTCAACAAGAAGAACTGTGAGACAAGTAATGATCATGGTGATGTGCTGAAGAATTTCACATGCAAACATATACAATGTTTTTCTACAAAAAATATATCACTCTTAACAGATGTCCATCTTTCCCCAAAAGGCTGTTTCCCTAGTTATACTTCTGCTTCTAAGTTTCAAAGTGAAAAAGATAATTTACTGTGTGCTGGGGGAAGCCTTGCTTCACTCTAGTAAACCTATGTCTTTCAAGTTTTCTTCTTTGCAGTCTCTCCAGTAAATCAAATAAGCACACTTCTCTTTTCTCCTCTCCTGAGACATATTTTGTTTCAGTTTTCTGAAAATCACACAGTTTAGTCAGGGTTTGAGAGTGTTGTTTACTACAGTAGAACACTGCTTGGGAGGAAAACTGTTATGAAACAAAACACTTTTCAAACTGAATTTCGAAACTAAATGGGTTCATATTTTGCTTTGCATTATATAAAAAAGTCACTGTGTCACTCAGCTACCGATGTTTGAATTGTGCAGTGTGCTCAGGCTGTGATCGTTAATGGTGGTACGTGATGACCACTGATAACCTTTCAGCGTGCTTCTCAGTGATTGGTTGGATACTTGATGAGAGACAAAGAGTGTCTCAAGAACAGAGGGGATGTTAAAGAGCTCAGCATACCCTTCCGCTGACACTATCTCAAGTGAGACTTACTGCAAGTAGAGAAGAACAAAGAGCAGAAAACCTAACAGAAAAGGGAGAGATAACATTGATCAAGGAGAAAAATAGGATCCTAATTCAGAGTCGTTCATCATCACCTCGGTAAACGCTCCAAAGGATACGTACCTCTGATTACTGTTTAGAATAACAGGGTTTGAATCCTGCTTTCTCTATGAAACCAGAATAATGAAATGATTGTATCTGTTTATCTCAACATCTCTTTCATTTCTCCTTCACTGCCACTAAAGATGCCAAAATAATGGAAAGACACTTGTGCAAGAGTCTGGTCCTGATGTATCACAATGAAGGTTGTATTGCAGTGGTGTACATAAAAGTCAGGTATTTTGCAAAGCCTGAACTTAACTCAAGATATTGAGTAGTATTGTATTTTTTTAAATGTCTAAAAACAACTAGACATATATTATATAAGTTGTTGAGTTGTGTACATTATCCCAAATATATCCAACAATGTGTAAATCCAGAGATGTATGTAATTCTAATTAAAGTAATTGACCGACATTAAGTTACTTGTCAATGGGTCGAAGTCTACTGTATCTCAGTTGTACATGCACCAGTGCTGGTTGTCTATCATTAACTTTTTTATCCAGTTTAAAGCCTCACTTTCATGATACACTTTTTGGATTTTGATTTGTTTTTAACTATATATTTTTGCTGGATGAATGATTTTAGTCATCCAACATCTGGATCATAAGTTAACAGAGAAACAAGCTGAGGGTTGCAGCCCTTCTGAGAGATCCCCAGAGGCAGAAAATTATATATTATACATTTAAACGAAGAGATGAGGAAACATCTCATGGACAAAACAGAGTTAAATCCAAATCGATGATTAGTGTGTCATATATTAAATTATGAATTATTTCTACCTTATTTTAAGGCAATATTGCTATGGTTAAAGGAAAACATATGTAGTTTCATAGAGGTGGGCTTTTTTGCAGTTCATGTTCTCAGAAATGTGGAAAAATAATGAAAAATTGGTTGATGGTTATTGAAACATTTTGTACTCGTAAACCATCTGAAGACATACAATAAAATGTCAAAAGTAGTAATTTTCCCTTCTTTAAAATCAAAAAATTCGTAACTCTTCAGACAAAAAGGAAAAAAATAAAAACACTTCTGTGACCTCATTAATTACTCGAGCATATATCAATAGAGATGCTCCACCACTAGCATTACAAACATAAAGAAACATCAGTCCTGACCCGACTAAGTGTTTCCATGCCATTAAGCATACAAGTGGAACTTGAGCAGACCTAAGCTTTTAACGCCTTTTCACCCCAAGCTTATTGCTTACAATGGCAGAACACGGTATTTTTTAAGTCCCCATCCTATTCAAGGGATATTTTCAGCAATTCTGAGAGGAAGAGTACTTTGTAAAAATATCCTATAACAACTGAAACATCGCAATAAATAAATAAACGCACATACTGGTATGCAGTTTACCCCTCAGTCTGAAGTAAAACCACTGTAGTGCATCCTCTGTTTCAAAGTATGACAATTTAAGAACATCTATTTGACTGGGTTGTTTACTTTAATACATGCTTTGATCAGCAGCTAAAATTGTTTGCTTGCTCAGTTTTATTCAGTGTTTATCCATTCTGCCTGCCTCTCCCATCCGGATTAGCTGGGAATCTATGTGGCAGTTTAGAGAAGGGTTATCCCTACTTGACAGTTTTTCCTATCTCTCTAAAATGACAAATGCCATCAATGAATCTGGAGGCTATAATAATACTCTTTGGCTTGCAGTTTCCCTGGTAATTAAAATGGGAGGGCAGCTACCTCCCTAATGTCAGAGGGATTTTGTTATCAGCTTCGCAAGGGGCTATGAAATGAGTCTCTGTGCACCATAGTCTTAAGCGTTCATATCTTCCTCCTCAGACTCTGGCTTGAGTTGCAGTTTTAGACAAGGTTGCCATCCTGGGCCTGTGACTCGATCATTAGAAGGTCAAAGACACACAAAAAGAGACAGATTGCGCCACCACCTCTCAACAGGACTCATCTCATCTCGTTTACAGCACAGTGGGTTGCTTTCACAGTGCTATGTACGAGGATGTAACATGGCTAACCCTGACAACTTGAAATGTACATAAAACGCAGCGAGAGCCGGCGTTCTGTCCCGCCCAGTAGAAAAAAAGATTTGTTCTGAGATGCAAATATTTCTCCCAACACATTTCTGACAGTGTAGTCACATGGCTGAGTACTGCTCCCAAAGCATTCAGCCTAATGATGCTGCCATTGATGAGGCAGAGTTTGATGGCACACTATTTAACGTCCAGTGAATAAGAGCACTCTGCATTTACAATATATGCAGAGAGCTGGTAGGGAAATGTATGATGAAAAGGGTGAATTCCTCAGTACTTTCAATAGAATGATAGCCAACACAATACAGTGGAAGTGAATGCAATATCAGCTCTGAGCATTGAAAAAAATGACATTCAACAGCAATGAGACTTTATAGAACTACTTACGTACAATCCTTTTTGAATTACTTTCTACCAGAGAAAAACTATTCACATCAAGGTACCTTGTATTTCCACTTATTCTCATCCCAGCTCATGGGTGAAAGTCCTGTGTTTGTTTGACCTGTCTACCACACTGACCTCCTCCCTATGTGGACTTTGTTGTTTGGCCGCCAAATATTGCCACAGATGGGTTAACAGTTGAAAGCGTAGTACGTTTCATACTGAGACACAAGGCTCCCTTGAGCCTCGGTATCAAACGCTGAGGTTCATGAGAATGGGCTGTGTATTTGACTGAAGGCAAAAATCTCAAACGGATATGTCAAAGCTAAGAGGAATCAAACTAAAACTATCCATGGTAAGTGAGAAAATATGCCTTATTGAATTGTGGGTGAATCAATCGCTTGAGGAGGGCAGGGCATCCTTGAAGAATTTCAAATGCACATGACAGCGTTCAATGATCTGGATCCTGTGTGAAGTATGCGGGGGAGTGGACTGTAATGCTATGTTACAGGACAAAAGTTCATCAGCTCCAAATCTCACTCACTGTTTGACATTTCAACTTCATGCTGGATCAAAATATTGTGAAGTATTTCCTTGACACTGTCATCTTAAGGATTGATGCTGAAAGTAAAGGCTTCAACCATCATCGCATGTCTCCATATTGCTTTGCCAAATCTGAAGCACTTTTTTACACACATCCTCCACACTACCAAGAATTCCCTTGCACTTAGTAATGACTTGTAACATCTCCAGTAATGGCTTTCTCACCTTGCCAACTTCTAGCTGATGGCTGTGGTTGTAATTTACACTGCAGGTTTCTGGATCTCAGTTATGCTAAAAGTGACTCTCTGTATGAAGCGCACACACTACAATGTACTGTGTTACATGGTGACTGGGCCCGATACCAAAACTGAGCATCATCCTCTTGAGTGCTACATCACCTCAAAAAAACAAAAAAGCAGTGCTCTCTTCATCTACAGCTTTGGGGAATAATTACATCCACTGCATATGTAGCAAAGGAGTATTTAATTATATCAGTTATACACTGTGAGGCACTACTCCTTCTGGCTGTGTTGATGTTTAAATAGAACTACCCCTTATTTTCTGGTGTTTAGAAGAAACTGTTATTCTTCTATCTTATGTTTCCCATCAATCTCTTTTGTTTTCTGTGGTCTGCATTTAACTCAGAGGGGGATTAGCCGATTTGTTAGATCAGCCTCAAACTTACTCTCCCACTTAAGGTTTCAGAAATAAGAAGTTTTTAGAGACCTTTTAGCTGGAAAAGTGAACAAAAATGATCAATTCTCTGCCTCTTTCTTTCCCTGCTTATAAAGCTTTTCAATATTGATGGTGCCTGCAGAGGGCATGGAGGCCCACGTGGGAGGAGAATTAGTGACCTCAGGTGATTTTGAGCACCTGGCTCTCAGGAGACGTGTGCGGAGCGCTTCCGTAGTTTGCTTTTAGACAGACGTGAGTAACAGACCCACTTTTTTCAACTGCTGATGAATTCCTTTTCTTCTCATCTGTCCCAGATGTGCCTTTGATCACCATGTCTATTTTTACAGTCTTTCATTGTCACCAAGACGTAAAACTAAAAGAACACATAGAGACCAGTATTTTGCGGTATGGAAATCTGGAGGAAACGTGTCTCAGGCTCAGATGTTTGACATCAATGCTGTAAATAACTGATTGTATTTTCATCTGTATTTCTTGTGTCTGATTTCCTTTAGTGTTTCTTGGAAGCTCAACAGACATCACAGTGTAATGAAAAAGACAGGCAAACAGAGCACACAGCTTATTTATGATTTCCACCATAGTCACAGCACATTTAGAAATCATGGGGTTGTTCTTTGGCATGCAGTTTTCTGCTGATTACTGATTTTACCTATCTGGCATGGAACCATGCCCCTGCAAGCTGTGGTGTTTGGTAAAGAAAGCATTGACTCTTTGTTTTTCCAAAACCTAATGCTGCTTCATATTTCCAAGGATGCATTTAGTCATCCCTCATTTGGTTTGAGGAAACTTAACATGCTCAATTAGATGATCAGTTTTTGCTTTCATTCATTTCAATAATGATCATTGTCAGCTTCATTTTGAATGAAACAATCATGGCTTATACAGCACAAACCTATGATCATGTGAATCTTTGCAATTCGCTGTTGAAGCTGCACATTACAACTGTCTCCCCAAACATGTGCTGAAAGACAGTAATTTAGATGTCAAAACCGTCTCTGTTCACCACGCTGCTGTGCTAAAGCAGCATAGGCATATCAGAGTGGTCAAGCATAGCATTAGTTTCCCAAATTCCCTGAATTTGTTGGGTTTTAAAGGATAACCAGGGAGTACACAGCTCAGTGCTGCTCTACAACTTCCAGATTTTTGTATTTGTAATAGTTGATATTTACAGCCCTTTAAATCTCTGGCTGATTTTTAATCTATTCAGGTTATATATCAGGGGTAACCCCCCCCCCCCACACACACACACACACACACACACACACACACACACGCACACACACACACACACACCCTCCCAGGCATGTGGTGCACTGAGAATCAAATACATTTTCTTGTAAAAGAGAAATGGATCTTTGTAATATTTATTCTGGTATGTGTCAAGGCAATAATAATATATATGATTGATAAAACACTCACAGTAACATTGATTTTGTCTGAAAAGGGTAAACTGCATGACACACTCCTTTCTTTCATACAGAGACAATATTATTTTCAAAATAATTCAACTCTGGTGGAAAGGATAGTGTTTCCCCCTTTGGCCATTGAAATTAAACCATTCCATGAGGAAATGTAAATAAATATCATAAACTACACTCAATGTACATTATCATTCATAGCCATACTCATATATAAACCCATGAAGGCTTATAATTCAAACACGATCCATTAAATGCCTTCTCTAAGCTATTGCTCATTAACGCTTGCTAAAAAATTCATAGTGTTAGCATTTAAGCAGCAGTTAGCAATTAAGGCCAATGTAGGGACAGGCACTGCAAATTACCTTGAGGCTATGAATGCTATATGTGGCTTTAGTCTAATCAATTAATATTTTGTTTGTGATCCTATAAAAATAAACAAATAATTTATCATATTGACAGGGGCTTCTCATTACATTTTGTTTATAGAACTACATGTCTGGTTCAAACGATCTGTTGACTTTAGATACCTTTATACAAACATGGATAAACAAACAAAGAGGCATTTCATCTTTCTAAATTTTATTTATTTAATTATTATTATTTATAGTGCTCGGTTTGGCTCAGGTCCAGTGGGTCTATACTGCTATCGTTATTATAGCATATGAAAAAGCAGTGAAATGAGAGAATACAGCTGTTTGGGGAAAATAACTGGGTTAATTTGTTAGTAAATTAATCAAATAATTTTTTTTCTCTGATGTGTATGTGTTATGATTTGAGTATAGGCAGCATGACACTAAACAGAGAATGTAACCATTGCAAAGTGACACATTCTTCAGTAAAACATATGACTAGAAATACACAACAGGCTGTTTCAGTCATTGCTTGTTGGAATATAACATCCTCTTATGATCCCAATTGGTTATTTTCTTATGCTTGTTACCATCTGGCTCAAAGATGGCAACAAAAAGGGAGGCGTGTTGTTTCAAAAAGTAATTTATTAAACCAAAATTAAACAAATTAACTATTCATCGGTGTAGAGTATGTAAGTGTATTATATCAGTTGTGTTAGCAGTGTGTGGATGAGTGGAAATATGGTGTAGGCATGTTGAAAGGTGCATCAAACCAAACAAAGGAGAAACTGGTGGTGGTGCTACAGCAGGCTTCAGTCAGAGCTGAGCTCCCAGCTGGCAGGCCTTTTATGCCTTCTTGAGGCCACGCCTAAAGAAGGTGTGGTTGATCAAACAAGGCTCTCCATACCTGCCAGTAAAGCAGTAGAGAAAAGACTGGCAGAGAAAAGATGCCGTAACATACTGTACCTCCAAGATGAACAGCAGCTGACTGTTTCATGAATTTAGTATAGTGTAGACAATTATTTTTTTTATTTACTTTGTAAATATGTGGATTTATTTATAACATTTTGATACATTTCAAGGTATTTCTTAACTCTGCAATGTATGAGTACTCCACTGCTATTGAATATTTTATTACTGAATATTAGAAATGCACAATTTTAAGAATATTTAACACTTAAATTCAATTATTTATTATCTTTTAACACATGCTGGTTTTAGTTTGGAAGAAATGTCAGCCAACATTTGAGCCCCACATCTGCTGAATTTTTCATGTGCACAGAATCACATGTGTATTTAAATGTTTTTTTGTTTTCTTTATTTCGCTGCATGTCTTATTTTTTTCTCCAATAAACAGATGGCCCTGACTTCATCCTGTCTTATTGTTACCATGGTAACCACGCAGTGCAGGTGCAAGCTTACCCCTCACCCAGGTCTTAAACGAGGTTTGAACAGGTTTATATTTACATTATATGTATGTACATTGCTCTACATTAGCGATACTGTTTTTCCTCATCTGTTGACATGTCAGTGCTGTGTGTTTTTTTTCATGGCTGTCATGGCTGTCATGATCAGGGACATTTCCTTTTGCCGTGCCATTTCATTTCTTCCTCCCCATATGAAGTGATAAGAGTTTAAAAGTGTTTTGACATGTAGATGATGAACGGGGGAGCGAATGAGACTCACGGCTATTCACTTCAGATAGGGTCTAAAAGTAAAACTGAACAGAGGTTAAGTCTTCCACTGGAGATGAAAGTGGTTATATACTAATTGACAACTATTGCATTGTAAATACTACTAGTAATGCATTTTATTGACAATTTTAGCTTTTTCTGGGACCGCAGGCATCTTTTTAAGGCAGACGGACTTGTCTTAATAAGCTGGGAGTAAAGCTTTTCATGACCAACATGTCTTAATTTCTGCGTCATCCATCTATCATCACTGCCAAGGACAAGAGACGAGGAACCAACGAAAAAGGAAGACACAACACAGCTTATCATGAACGTCGAAGGAGGACCGCCATAGCAAAAGGAGAGCGCTGACCATGAGAGACACCAGAGCAAAGAGGAGAGGTGTCCATCCCCCTCTACCGCCCCCCCTATTTCGAATGCGCATGAAGATCCCTCCCTCACACCCCCCAAGCCTCCATCCAGGTCTCCATCCTTCTCCCTTCCTCAAGTAAGCCTTTCTCCCCCCTTCTCCCCCTTGGAGTTCCGGGAGCTACCCCCATCCACTCCCCGCCCTACTTCTATTTTTACCCCCCTTGACCGACCTCAGCAATCCCCCCCTCAGCGTCATCTCAGTGGCAACCCCTTCTCACCTCCAGCCCTCTTTCATTGTCTGATCACTTCTGTGTTTTCTTTTATATTTATTTAATTTCGGAAACACAAACAGAATCAAAGAATGTCAAAAAGCGCTACATCAATGAACATGCTAATGTACTCTTTAAAAATGCCATCTCCTCGCTACCACCTCTAAACGAATGCCATGTTTATGATCTTGTAAACAACTTTAATTCCAAAGTTGTGAATATCATAGATGTCATTGCACCTGTTGCAGTTAAAACGATTTCTGGTAAGCAAAAGGCACCCTGGAGAAAAGCTGCTGTTGTAACAGCGCAGAGAAGAGCGTACAGGAAGATTGAACGAATCTGGCGAAATACAAAACTTCATATTCACCATGACATCTATAAAGAGAGGCTCCAGGCCTACAATTTAGTCTTAAAAAGTGCGAGAGAAACATTCTTCTCCAATATCATGAACAGCAACACTAATAAGGCCAAAACCCTATTTGCAACTGTCGACAGACTGACCAACCGCCCAACACAAATACCAGCCAACTCCATTCCACAGAGAAATGCAATGAGTTTGCATTATTTTATACTGATAAAATTGAAGGCATCAGACGTGCCATCAATATCTCAAACAAAAAAGTTGGATCACCACCCTGTTTAGGCTTCCACAACAACCTCCAGTCAGGATTTAGACCTTTTTATAGCACAGAGACGGCCCTTATTAAAGTTATAAATGACATCCGTCTTAACACAGACTCTGGCAAAACTTCAGTATTAATGCTATTGGACCTCTGTGCTGCATTTGACACTGTCGACCACTCAATACTTTTGGACAGGTTGGATAACTGGGTGGGGCTCTCAGGCACAGTCTTAAACTGGTTCAAGTCATCTACAAGATAGGAACTATTTTGTCTCCATTGGCGACTTTGTATCAGAACAAACCAACGTAACGTGTGGAGTCCCCCAAGGTTAAATCTTGGGGCCGACTTTATTTAACATCTATATGCTCCCACTAGGACAAATCATGCAAAATAATAACATTGACCACCATTGCTATGCCGATGACACCCAAATCTATGTAGCCCTGTCACCAAATGACTATCGCCCCATAGATTGTCTGTGCCAGTGCATTGAGCAAGTCAAACACTGGATGGTCCAAAATTTCCTTCAACTAAATGAGGATAAAACTGAGATAATTGTTTTTGGTGCTAAGAAAGAAAGGTTTAAAGTCATCCAACACCTTCAATCACTGTCCTTGAAAACCTCAAATAAAGCCAGAAATCTTGGGGTTATTATGGTTTCTGATTTACATTTCGACAGTCACATCAAATCAGTAACAAAATCAGCCTATCACCTTAAAAATGTAACAAGACTTAGAGGGCTCATGTCAGCTCAAGACTTAGAAAAACTTGTCCATGCCTTTATTACCAGTAGACTAGACTACTGTAACGGTCTCCTTGCAGGTCTTCCCCAAAAAACTGTCAGGCAGCTACAGCTTGTTCAGAACGCTGCTGCTAGAGTTCTAACAAAGACCAGAAAATGTGAGCACATTACACCAATTCTTAAATCATTACACTGGCTTCCTGTACGTCAGAGAATTGATTTCAAAATCCTCCTGCTCACATATAAATTACTACATGGTGTAGGGCCGAAGTATATCACTGATATGCTACCACTACATAAGCCTTCTAGATCACTAAGATCCTCTGAGGCCAATCTGTTAGTGGTTCGCAGAGTAAACTCAAATCAAGGGAAAGCATCTTTCAGTCATTATGCAACAAACAGCTGGAATAAACTTCCTGAAGATGTAAGACTTTCACCCACTCTGACCACTTTTAAAACTAGACTGAAAACTTTTATGTTCACCTTAGCTTTCTGCGAAATCTTTCCACTTTGAACGTCCGCACTGTTTTTATTATTGTCTATGTTTTTATTCTCTTTATCTTTCTGTAATGCATTTGAATTCATGACATGTTGTGCTGTGAAGCACTTTGAGTCTGCCCTGTGTATGAAAAGTGCTATACAAATAAAGTTTCCTTACCTTACTAAAAAAATATCTGAAATGCAAAAAGGTTTTTGTACCCTGAAGGTAAGAGATAGAAGGAAATTATATTTATAGATAATCTTTTTGGGTGAGTTGTTGTTATACAAATACCACACCTCACAAACAAGCAAGATGGTAGTAATTAGCCAATAGCAGACAAATCCATATTGATTTCATTGACATTTGACACCGGTGGTCTCACAGTTTGATCAGCTCACCTTAAGCGAACTGCAGAAAGACACAGTTGTGACACTGATGCAGAGGATACCTTATTGGAGGCACATATTCAATATGTGTTTTATTTATTTTACAGCTGGAAAACATCGTCTTTTTGATATTAAGATATTCAAACCATGTCATGACAGAAAGAGAAAAATCAATACATTCCCATCTATTAGTGGCATTGGTGCAGTGGTCTGCTAACACTTATGCCAGTTAGCAGACCGAGAGGAAAATGGAAGAGGCTATTTAGACAAAAGCACGTGTCTGACCAAGTACAGCTCAAGGACTTAAAGATGAGCTGAAGAACCAGACTTGATGAACATTGGACATCAGAATAAAACATCAAAGACGATAAAATGTAACTGCTGAAGACAGCTTGTACAACTATGTAAACCATGTAAGTGTGTGCAGTTTTCCCAAGCACTTCCACTACAGTATCTCCCCACTGCAGAGTAGTAATGTTTAAGATATGCACTATTTTTCATCGCGATCATGTTTTCTCAAAGGGCCGTATTGTTTTGCTTGAATAGCCTTTGTGTCTCAAACGTTATGTGAAAAATCCATTACTTGGTCAAATACGTTGTTTTAGAAGAAAAGGCAAACATCCATATTTAATGATATTGTTTGTTTCTGACTCTCTTTTTCTCCAGAGGGCCATCCGGCGCTAGTGTACTGCATGTAGAGCATCAGATCATCCAAATTCAAGTGTATTTTTTTTATTGTGTCAACCTGTTTAAAACTGGGGCTTTAATGTGGCTGAGTGATCAACCTGTTAAACTCCAGGCGGAGTGGGATGACTGCCTCACAAAACTGACAAAGGGCATCAATAATTCAGTACCTGGTCTGCTGAATGCTTAAGGCTGGAGCTTAATGTTGCATTATTTGTTTAGTTGTAGCCAGTACATAAACTCTGATATTGCACTAGGGATATCAGGTTCTATGACAAAACAGCCTCTGGAGCATCAGGGTCCTCAAATATATTATTCTTTTATTATTATTTTGCATGCACCAATGCAAAGACAATCATTAATAAAATATTGAGACGAAAATAACATGTATAATTTTCAACAATAGAGGTTAGATTATAATACTCGGATTTAGGACTAGAAGCTAAAATAAATAAGGCAATCAGGCACAGTGACAATATCCAATGTGTGTAGGTCAGGATTAATTTGGCAGTTCTGCTGAATTGCACTAACACCGGTTCAATCAATACAAACACTTCATTTAAATATCTATCACTTCCTACATAATCAATCAAGGTTGACTTCTTTTATTCACCACACATTTGCTACTTAATATCGAATTAGTTTAAATCTCAAAAAGGCAGCATACCCTCAGTTTAAACCATCCAGTCAGCTTATCTTCTTTCATGACCGCTGGGGGAATTAATGGCAAACTGATTTTCATTTCCATCTGTTTGTCACCATCACTCCAGTTGTTGCTTTTCTCCCCAAACGCAAGCACTTCAAGTGCAGTCCCTGCCAAAGTTTTAAATAGTTTGAGTCAATAAAGCTTTTTCAATTAGTCTCTCCTGATGAAATTAGCAAAAACTTGTTGCCACTAATGTAATAATGTCACAGAGGTTTGCATATGTGATCACTTTTAAGTCATACAGTTTCATATTTTGAAACTGTGCAAAACAGGAGCAGAGAGTTCTCGTTACATTGGCCTTTCCGCTCTGTACAAATTGTACACATTTTATTCACCGTTGCTGTGTTTATATTAGCAATGTTGGCATTAGATTTTAAACCTGAGCAAAGGTTAATTGAGTGCAGACAAAAGTACAAGCACAAGGTGAAAGTGTATGAGCTGTCTGGCTCGCATGTTGTTCCCTGATAACCAGGTTTATCATAGTTCTGCTGAGGTCAATGAAAAAGGTATATTTGAAAAAGAGTGAATATACCAATGTGCTCATGTCACTGTATACTCAACACCCCCCACTCGGCCTTGTGTTTTATGTCCTTTATATTCCCTGCAGTTGTTTGTGTGCTGGAAGACAATGGAGGTAAATAATTGGAACCACAGGTCAATTTTAATGGCAATGGTAGAACATTAAAAAGGTCATACAAAATACTTCTTTATTGTTCAACCTCATAAAGGCCCTTTGTTGGAAACATGAAGGGCATCAACAAGCGTGGGGTGAAACATGGCTTAGGGGCCATGGGAACTGCCCTCACCGTGATATGTACATGTTACAATCGTAGGAAGCACTGTACAGAAAACTTGACAGGCTTTGAGGCAGCAAAGGTCAAAGGCTTTGATGCAAGCTAACTGATGTCACCTGTGCCAGGTCTACAGAGCACCTCACACTATGCTGAGCATCTCAGCCGTCACAAGAACTTTGACTCTACAGCAGACTAATTGCTATGAAATAGACATGACCTGATAACCTAATGTCTATCATATGAGTCCATGGCATATTTATCTTTAATTGGCTGCAATGAAGCTGTATTTTAGACAACACTTAACAGCTCTGACTGACATGTTCTTATTTTTATTCACAATATTTCACAAGACCACCCTATCAAGACAGCCATCAAAACACTTCTGCCTATACGGGTAGTTGCCCCACCATCCCTTTGTGCAACCTTTTAATAGCTTTGCTCTGGAGAAAGGACAGCCATTTAGACAAGATTTATTCTAATGTTAAAGTGCAACAAGTGGTTTGTGTGAGTGAAAGGAAGAACAGAGATTCAGGATAACCTTCTACAAAATAAAGACAGAAAAGTCAGAATGAATTCGTCTGTGAAAAAAGAATGACAATGTGCTAAAACATGGTTATGGGACAAAAGCATGAGCATTTCTCTTTTTTCTTTTACCACGTCTTGACAGATTTAAAAAATACTCCTGGATTTGCATTTGTTATGCAGAATCAGTACTCTATTTCAGACGATCTCTTTATGTGAAGGAGCGCTATTCCCTATAGAAATCCTGAGTTTGTTGATCAGTGTCTGCTGACTCTTGCTGTAATGAATAAGAGCCCATGAAATACAGTCAATCTGCTGACATAACTAGGTGTAGGAAGGAGAGTATTGTGCACAACTCCTAGCTTTAATCTTCACCTACACTGTTAATGAGAGAAGATACAACTCAAAGACTTTGAGAGGCAGTTGGTTAGTTAGTACAATAGCAATGGTCTAGAAGGTAGTTTGAGGGGCAAAATGGACAAAAGATACTCATCTGCCAAATGATGATAACGACACCTAGTAACTTTGACATTAAACTACATATAACTAACACGTTTGTGTGCTTTTGTTAGTGTTTGTTTTGTGGGCCATTATTTAAGGAAAAGAAGGGAATATATAGGAATATAAAGGAGGGAAAATGTGCCTATTTCACAGAATTGGTCCTGCATTACTTTCTTGCTGAGAGTCACATCATTGAGGTCCGCCATTGACCTTGAATGGCTCAGGTTAGCATTGACCTCTAATGGTTAAGATTAGATGGTTAAGGTAAGGCATAAACCTAGAATGGTTAAGATTAGATGGTTAAGGCTAGGCATTGACCGAGCATGGTTAAGGTTAGGCATTGCCCTTGAAAGGTTACAGTTAGGATAGGTCAGCAATTTCTCTTACAAGGGATTCCACGAGTTTTCGCAAATCGAGTGTTACCATCTAGACACTATCCTGTTCGCCCTTGCTTCCCCTAAGCTACGCTAACTGGCTGCAGCTGCATATTTATCTACAGCCTTGAGGTTGGTATCAATCTTCTCATCTAACTCTCGACAAGAAACCGAATAAGTGTATTTTCAACAATCTAGGTTTTTCATTTGTGACAGAAAAAACTGCATCATCAAGTCAGGTCATGTGTCTCCATCAGTGTGGTGAGTTTTCTTTGTCTAACCACAGAAAAAACTGTGCTGTGATGTCATTTGTTCTCAATGGAGATGACACTGCTAAATGATTTTTGACACAGATAATGAAAACACTAAAACACCACCAATTTCAGTGTCAGCACAGCTGTTAATTATTTTGTTCTCTAAGGCATTGCCCCTGGGGTGGTATTGAAGAAGTCTGTTCAGCATATTTAGGACAGCTTATGTTAATTGAAACAAAACAGTAACAACTAGCTTAGTGCTACTTTTGTGCCAACAAATGTGAGTGTCTTGGCAAGTGATGTATTGAATTCAAATCTAATTTAGAAGAACATCTCCATTAATGGTAAGATACACTGGGTTTGGTTACACTTAAGCAAATGTGTCATTGCACACTGACAATTAGGTCCAATAAAATATGATGCAAACATTAAAGAAATTGTTTATTGTTGTGAAATGATGCATTATTTACTTAAAGTAGAATCAGAGAAGTGGAAGTTTTCCACACAACAGGATGTTTGGAATCATATTTTTCTAATATGGATATGTATGTATTAGGGGGATTGCTGTCATGAAAAAATACAACAAATTGTCAGCGTAGTTAAATTTGCTAAAAGTAATAACTATGATGTGTCTTGATAGATATTCAGAGCCACCTCAAAACTACTTCTGTTACAGACAATAGCTTTAGCACTAAAGCTTGCAGGGTCCAAACACAACATTCTAACTTAGAGTGGCAATGGCATAACATAGGCAGATTCAACGCAGATGAATGTGACACTCAGCTAGCAGCAGGAGTCTGAAGATTGTCAGGGGCCAAGAAGCCTGTTCTTGAAAACACTGTAAGAGTGGGTGTCTTGTCATCATAACACATTTTACTGCAAGTGAAATAAGACTGGTGCAGAACTTCAAACATATTATGAAGGAAAGTGCATTGTGTTAAATAATGAAGTTTGTAAAGATAAGACAGTGATTTATGTAATTGATTATCCGCTTAACCCCGCCCTTTGATAGCCGGCAACCTCATGTGGTTGTAGTCATTTTCAAGGAAGTCAAGTGACGTAGTATTAGAGCCCCAAAGTCTGCATTGGGAATAAGGTTGAGATGGTGGATGGGTCCAACAAACACAGAGTTCATGTCCGGCATGAAACCAAAAGTCAACTTTTCTTTTTAACCAACTTTGTTATAGGCGCATTTCTGGAATTAGTTCTGTTTGTGTTGTACTTACATCCGTGACCAGAAAATGACATAATTTTAAGGCAATATTTCTCTACCCTTACCCATGTATTTTTGTTGCATTACAACATTAACCACATGTTCAAAACTGTGACCCTTTCACAACCTTGAATAGAAACGCTATAAATGTATTTATAATTTAATTTTTTTTTCAAATTGGCAAACAGTTTGGTTAAAGCAAACATTTGAATTACATTAGTACTGTATCATAGGTACATAACTACCTATACCCAGCAGAACATGTCTTCTACATGGATAATCATCTGGTGAGCATGCTACTCTCAATTATATATAGTTTTAGCCTCAGTATTTTAACATGATATCATGTTTGTAACCCAAACGCATGTTCATGGCTTTCATTTTTCAGGGAGATACTCAGTATTATGTTCTCTTCCACTATATTCTTTGGGACTATACACTGCATGTACAAACTGGCTTTTATGACAATTTTGTCATCTGCAACTTATAGAATCACTCCATATTTGTTTAACACATTTTCCTTTTTTTAACTTTATCGTGGTTTCCCAGATTGCACTGAACATCTGCTCTGAGAATGGCAAGGACATATCATGGGTGCACTATGTTGCTAAATACTAATAAAATCACCATAAGTGTCTGATTTGATTTCTAGCATGTCTGCGACATTACAAAACACAGTCTAGGATGACAAAATTAACCTTTAAGGTATACAAACACGCAACTTAGACATTCTAATTACCTTGGAGCAATTAGTGTTATAAAATGAGTCAACAACTCTCTTTTAAAGACCTCCTGGATTTGCCAGTGCTTTCAATGTATGAGGATTCCAACAGAATGGAGAAGAAAAGTCCAATTTCCTTCAAGCAAGCTCTTTCTCTTCGTAAATAAGTCAAACCGAACACTTTATCCGTTTGTGAGCACTTAAGCAACATGAATAATTACAGGCTTTATTGAGAATGTCTGACAACGTGGTCATGAGATCGGTTGTGCTTGTCACAAGCTGCTTATTAAGTCGTCATGAATACCAAACTGTTCAAATGGGACTTGTGCCATATCTTTATCAATAATTTAAAAAAAGTATGTTTCTAAGACTCCATCATTCTGTCCCAGAAATGTCTGAAGCAGCTGTGTAGAGACCTTTGTTTCCTCTTCTTTTTTGATCAGGTTAGGCAAAGATCAGTTTAAGAGATGCAATGTGTGAAATGAGCACATAAAAAATAACCTTATCCTGATTTCACCTCCTCATTCATTGGCCATTTAAACAAAATATAAACACAGGGGAAATTAATGCATATGAGGCTTATCTTGACTCCCCTTGACAGGCCTGAGGTTGGTAACTCTTTGTTTGAGATGTCAGCATCCTTAGCTGTGAGAAATAATGAACATCCAGAATAAAGCATCTTTTAATAGCCCTCTGTCTTGCTAAGGTAAAAGTCAGTGTGGAGACCATTTATAATGAGGCAATCATCAGGTGGACCTCATGATAATATTGTTGCTCATAATTTGCCCTGAAAATCTCCTGGCTCGCAGACCCTCACCCCCACCCCCTCTACATTATATGATTCCACAGTGTGTGTGAAAGGTTTTGCACACGGCATTCTGCTGTGCTTGTAAAGATTAGCAGTGCCTGTTGACTTGAAAACGTACATTTGAAATGTGAAACAACCAGGCAAAGGATTAATTGAGGAGAAAATTCATTCCGTCAGGCTTTTAACCGCTATGCTCAGATATAAAAACTATCCATTAAAAACATTAATAACTATACCCCTTTCAGCTCATCTGAGATTATCCCTGCTGAAACCACTCTCATTTTCATCATTTCTAAGAGATACAAGTGGTTGGACAGTTTGATATTTCTGGTTTAAACTGTGAAGCATAAATCCTTGTTGTGTGAAAGATGACTGTAGTGTGCAATATTAATTACAACAAACATCTGTTCAGAAAAAAATGCAGGAACTGACAACAATGAATGCACAGAATCCAATTCTACTAAAACAGAACAGAAACAAACATATTATGTTCTGCATCATGATGGCATGAAGCTGAAGCACATAATGGAATATATTTCAAAATGGCCTGTTGCTCTTTTTTTAAAGATACAAGGCAACACAGCATACAAAAGTATGTGGACACTTGAACATTACACACGTACAGGATTGTTGAGCTACCACTCCAAAACTGTGTGGGTTAATCTGCTGCGATAACAGCCTGCTCTTCTGGCAAAGCTTTCCACAAGGGTTTGGAACCTCGCTTTAGGGATTTGCTCTAGTGAGGTCCACCACTCATGTTGCTGATAAGGTCTAACTCACAGTCTGTGTCAGCAACGTGTCAGTCACAAAGGTGTCGGATGGGCCAGTCAAGCTCTTGAACACCAAAACTGTGAAAACCATTTCTTCCAGGCTTTGTGCACAGACATTTGCTATGTTTCATTAGTAGTTCCACTTCTCCTACTTCACTTTCTATCAACATGCAGAGTTTGCAATCTATATAATGATATATCATAATTAATATTGCTACAAAATCAGCATTTCCCATGCATTTACAGATACTTTTGGGAAAGTATGACACAAGCTGAACATTACCACAATGCAAGTAAATATTGACTGCAAAATATCAAACTACCATTGAGGTATTCTTAAGAAATTCTGCTCAATAGGTGGAACTAATTTCCTTAATTTATTCATCTTCTCCTTCTTTGGCCAATTGCACATTACTGACACCTAACCATGGATGTCTTTTTTTTGCACCAACTGCAATACATTGTGGGTGATATACGTACATCTTGGGAGTGACTATTGTTGTGCCCTGCTGGAAGCACAATGTATTGTTGTCATAGTTTCTACTTAATATTATTGTACATTGTCATTGTTAACATTGACTTTAATTATGTTAAAATAAAATATTAATAATATTTTATATAGTATATAAATTATATAATATAATAAATGATAATAACATACTTATCTAAGCAGAGATAATTGACCTTTCACTGTGCAGGCAGTGGGAATTTTGTGCTCAACTTACTATAGAAGTTTTTATGTGCAGATTATGACAACTACACAAACAACTGCTGTACTGGTAACGGTTTCCTTAGAAAAGGAATACACTAAATGCAATAGCAGCTGTATTGTCCTGCCCTCACCTGCACACCGGAGAAGCATTTACAATGTCTGACTGGTGGAGATAAACATACATCACTTCAATAAACTGTTTGCCTTTAGCACATTTCTTGCATTTGAATGATCTGGAAAAAAACACTGGAGACAGTCTTTAGCAAAGTTGTTTTGAGCTTTGTTTGCACATTTATTGCCCAAACAGATACTTATTGAAGAAAATATAGAGTCACACTATTTTGTAAATTATATCTGAACTTCTTATACAAGATTATAAGACATGTCTGCTAACAGGGAGCTACAAAGGGCTCTTGTTCACTGCTTTTGTAAGCTCTTGACTAAAGCATACGCCTTTCAGAAGCCCTCAGTTCTATCACTGCTTTCATTAGAATATATTGTTTGTATGTGCAAGAGTCATTAAGCAATTCATTTATTGTGTAACTTTACACACCCGGGTGTCTATTTCGATTCATGAGAGTGTAGTGATTGTGAAATTATATTCTTCAGATGACCGTAGCATTTCTTTTATGTGAGGGGAAGGTCCACTGCAGAGAGTTCAAGGATTGGTCAGCTCCCCACAGAGTTGACCAAAGACTTGTTTTTCGTGGATGATAAATCAGTGAAGTGCTCACATTGGTTAATGATGTATAACATAGAATTCACTGCCTCACTGACAGAAAAACAACATTGAAAGGTTAATTTTCCTCTATTTGAATGACAGAACATCACAATAATTTGGCATGTGTTATTTAAATATTGTGACATGTGGGTATCCACATAAGACCACATTCATGGGATAAAATAACATCTTAGTGACATGCTTTCAGTGTAAGATTCTCTTCGGTAATAGGAGCACTAAAAAAGCCGCAATGCAGTTTGCTCTTCCAAATCATCTGATCACTGTGCTTAATTGAATACTGATGTGAAACGAAGACAGCTACAGATAGCAGAGCAGGTTCCACAAGTAATTAAAGCATGCTACTCAGCCCATATGGATAATTTGCTTTAACTCATTTATCCTCTGTGGTGAAAGCATACCTACTTTAAGTGTTGGTTATTGATAAGGGATTTTCATGGTTAGCAATATGTTTGCAGAAAATGAATGTGCAGCTGCCAATACATACAGTAGAACTTTGCAGTAATGGAGTGCATCCAGCTTTATAATTTAGCAAGTTTCACCAGGTAGACATCTGAGATTTTCTCCATTGGAAAATTAAATCAGAGTCATTCCCCTCTGGGTACAGGAAGCAATCAGATGCAAAAAGTGTACAGGAATGTGTTTGGTAGTGCAGGAATAAACTGTTAAATTATATTTTAACACAGTAAATATGGCATAACATGGTACAAGGACAACAGGAACTTTGACTCCACAGACTATAGAGTTTACACATTGCTTTGCAAATATACATTTTTCAGTTAATATGTATGCATATGCATGGGGACAGTGTTGGATGTAGTGTATGACTCCCACTGCATTATCCAGTCAGCAAGATATGGGCCAAAATAAACAGCCTCTCTGTGGCACAAAATTGGTGGAGAATGATGTCAAACTGTGACATATCATTACCACAAGTTGGGAACAACTGATGCAGCTTTCTACAGAATTAAATTTCATCCTCTAACCAGAGGAGTCTGGTATGAGATCATGTTTAGGTGTGTATGCATACCAGTGGCATTGTTGAACAGGCTGAGGTGCAGTAGGGATTAAAAGCTGCAGCAAATTGGATGGTTTTCAAAGCATAGTTACCATGTTATCCATCCATCCATCCATCTTCAACCGCTTGTCCCTATTAAGGTCGCAGGGGGGCTGGAGCTGAACCCATCGGGCGTGAGGCGGGGTACACCCTGGACAGGACGCCATTCTATCACAGGGCACATAGAAACAAACAAAGACGGACAAACATTCACACTCACATTCACTCCTACGGGCAATTTAGAGTCATCAATTAACCTAACACGTGCATGTCTTTGGACTGTGGGAGGAAGCCGAAGAACTCGGAGAGAAAGACACGGGGAGAACATGCAAACTCCACAAGGAAGGGCCCCAACCGGGATTCGAACCCCTTGCTGTGAGGCGACAGTGCTAACCACCACAACACCGTGCCGCCCGTTACCATGCAACCCAAAAGCAAATTATTTTCCATGATGCTTTCAATGCCTCTGACTATGGAGTAATTGTCAAACATACATAGTGAAGGCCCCCATGTGGGTCTCACATTATGCTCATTTTCAGGTTTGTCTTTTGGCTTTCGACTTAATTTGCAAAATGTTTTTGTCCTACAGTCTGTCTCCCTCTGTCTAATGTCTAATATATATATATATATATATATATATACAGTGCCTTGCGAAAGTATTCGGCCCCCTTGAACCTTTCAACATTTCGCCACATTTCAGGCTTCAAACATAAAGATATAAATGTTTAATTTTTTGTCAAGAATCAACAACAAGTAGGACACAATCGTGAAGTGGAACGAAATTTATTGGATACTTTAAACTTTTTTAACAAATAAAAAACTGAAAAGTGGGGCGTGCAATATTATTCGGCCCCTTTACTTTCAGTGCAGCAAACTCACTCCAGAAGTTCAGTGAGGATCTTTGAATGATCCAATGTTGTCCTAAATGACTGATGATGATAAATAGAATGCACCTGTGTGTAATCAAGTCTCCGTATAAATGCACCTGCTCTTTGATAGTCTCAGGGTTCTGTTTAAAGCGCAGAGAGAACCATGAAGACAAAGGAACACACCAGGCAGGTCCGAGATACTGTTGTGGAGAAGTTTAAAGCCGGATTTGGATACAAAAAGATTTCCCAAGCTTTAAACATCTCTAGGAGCACTGTGCAGGCAATTATATTGAAATGGAAGGAGTATCAGACCACTGCAAATCTACCAAGACCCGGCCGTTCCTCCAAACTTTCATCTCAAACAAGGAGAAGACTGATTAGAGATGCAGCCAAGAGGCCCATGATCACTCTGGATGAACTGCAGATAACTACAGCTGAGGTGGGAGAGTCTGTCCATAGGACAACAATCAGTCATGCACTGCACAAATCTGGCCTTTATGGAAGAGTGGCAAGAAGAAAGCCATTTCTCAAAGATATCCATAAATAGTCTCGTTTAAAGTTTGCCACAAGCCACCTGGGAGACACACCAAACATGTGGAAGAAGGTGCTCTGGTCAGATGAAACCAAACTCGAACTTTTTGGCCACAATGCAAAACGATATGTTTGGCGTAAAAGCAACACAGCTCATCACCCTGAACACACCATCCCCACTGTCAAACATGGTGGTGGCAGCATCATGGTTTGGGCCTGCTTTTCTTCAGCACAGACAGGGAAGATGGCTACAATTGATGGGAAGATGGATGGAGCCAAATACAGGACCATTCTGGAAGAAAACCTGTTGGAGTCTGCAAAAGACCTGAGACTGGGACGGAGATTTATCTTCCAACAGGACAATGATCCAAAACATAAAGCCAAATCTACAATGGAATGGTTCACAAATAGACATATCCAGGTGTTAGAATGGCCAAGTCAAAGTCCAGACCTGAATCCAATCGAGAATCTGTGGAAAGAGCTGAAGACTGCTGTTCACAAACGCTCTCCATCCAACCTCACTGAGCTCGAGCTGTTTTGCAAGGAAGAATGGGCAAGAATTCCAGTCTCTCGATGTGCAAAACTGATAGAGACATACCCCAAGCGACTTGCAGCTGTAATTGCAGCAAAAGGTGGCGCTACAAAGTATTAGCGCAAGGGGGCCGAATAATATTGCACGCCCCACTTTTCAGTTTTTTATTTGTTAAAAAAGTTTAAAGTATCCAATAAATTTCGTTCCACTTCACGATTGTGTCCTACTTGTTGTTGCAACAACTTTTATATCTTTATGTTTGAAGCCTGAAATGTGGCGAAATGTTGAAAGGTTCAAGGGGGCCGAATACTTTCGCAAGGCACTGTATATATATGAATATGGGCTGTGGGCATTTTTCTATGGATAGAGGGTTTATGGTATTTATATAGCTCCTGAACCTTCTTCAAACAGACATGGTAGCTCACATTTTACTGTTCCATTAATCCATACCATTTCTGAACCAGTACATTATCTCATATGGCACAGCATGATATCACTTGGACCAGAATTGTGTCTGCTCTCTTTTATCAGTGCAGTCTTCAAACAAAACATCACAAGAAACACAGCGGCTGCTTTAGTTTTATTTCTGTGACTTACTGTCAGAGAAAATGTGACCTCATATTGCTCAAAGCCGTTTTTGGAGCGATCAAGTGTGACTGCTCCAGCTAAGGAGTTAATTACTGGATACATTTTGAAATTCATTCTTTTCCCTCTCCATGCCCTCTCCCAAATGCTCTATGCAGAATACAAAAACATAAACCGTTACACTCACAAAACCATGTTATTATGCAAATCCCACAACTGCACAGTAAACATATAAAAAAAAAAAAACTGGACATTGTTTTTCCTTTTTAAAATAACACAGAAAATGAAATCACCATCAGAAGATGTGTTTTAAATGTCTGTTACTACAGGTCGCAATTTATTAAGGTTATTTTTTGATCCAACTACATGGTTATTAAAACTACATTTTTTGTATCACTTCACAATTGTCCAGTTGAGATAGCATTGAAGGGGCTGCACATCTCCCAAAAAAATAACTTTTGTTTATGTGCTTAGGGCAGCGGGCACCCTTTTCTTTCAAATTAATTACAGATTGCTGTGTGACACTGAAGCACTCAATCATTCCATTAAATTACTTGGAAAACCCATTTGGATGAAGCTGACTTAACTTAGTTCACCAAATTCCCTTTTGTTTTAGCATCTGGATTTGCCTTTAAATCCCTGACATTTATTCAAAGAAGTATTTTGTATTTTGTGTGATTTAAACTGGAATAAACTTAAAACCATCTGTTTTGCAACAACGATTTATGCAGTTTAAAGGTGAATTAAAACTAGTATTATTAAAAGTATTTTACTCCATAGTTTTGTAAAATATATATTATTTAGGTCACTTACATCATTGAATAGAATTGTAATTGATCTTCCCTATACTCCCAGAATAGAGCAGAACATGTGAGGACAACAATAGATAAAAGCCATTGAGATTAAGGTTTAATATTTGGTTTTATTCTATCTATAAACATTTGACACATTTCTCTTTAAGCTCTCCCTTTGGCAGCCTGGATTACACAAGTTAATCTGTGTATCTCTAAAACATTATCCTGCATTTTTTACGTGTGTTTATGGCAGATTCCCTTCACGTGTCAAATTATCTCTGCTGGGGAGATTAAGGGTGTGTACGGGGGGTGTTACTGGAAGTGCTCAAAGAAGCTGCTCAAATGGCTGAGGGCTACACGAGACCTATTCAAGGATTACACCCTCATATCTCCTCCCATCTTGAGTATTGAAAACCATGCAAGATGTTCAATGGCTTGCAACAGCCATTTCACAGCCGAGGAGTGTGCCTGTCCATTTTCTCAACGATAGAGGATATCTTTCTCTTGGTTTGGTGCTGTAACTAGCAGAAATAGTGTGTGAAAGATACACAGGTAAGAGGTCCTGCATAGGCTTTCTGTGCAGTCATGTGAGATGTTTGGTGGGTTTCGCCCAATATTTTGGTTGCAGGTCTATGCGTTGGTGGAAGAGAGGTTCTTGGCATGCTTTGATCCTGAAAATTATTAAATATACATGACTGAAAGAGAGACATTTAATTGAGTGTTGAGTGAGTTACGTCCTTTTCACAGTAGCTCTAATCCCTTCAGTCTCTTGCAGGTACGAAACTCCAGGAGGAGATGCAGTCCGTTGCGATTAAAGTGTTAGATTAAATTTTACAGTGATTAAATAACCAACCATTATATGGCTGTAGCAAATGAATTTCCCCTGAGTCATGTTAACCTGTCTAACACAATGTAGCTATGGAGCCAACTGTGAGCTACTGATTAGCTGTAGTCATTCAAGCTATGGAGTAAAATGGATAATCTAGTGTCTGGACTGTGCAAAGGTCACAGTACAAGTCTAAAACAAAATAATTGAAAGATCCCACATTATATGCTCTTTTTCAGGTTCATACTTGTATTTTTGATGTATACTGGACTTTTCTTACATGCTTTAATGTTTTAAAAAAATATCATGAGGTCTGGCTGAATATACCTATATTTTACTTTGGTCTTAAACACTCTAGCGCCTGTCTCTTAAGCCCAGATCAGACCAAAGATTTGCAACTAGTCAAGTTGAAACTTGAAACTACTTTCAACATTCAGGTCTGCAACGTTCCGAAACCTGCTTGTTCAGACCAAGGAGATGAGACGAGACAATGTACCGTCTCCATAGCAACACCTCTCTGTACTTGGGTTCTAACCTCCGACTTTTCAGGCTTGTTTTCATAGCTGGCTATAATTTGTCGCATTATAAAATATAAATTAGGAAAGAGATAGTGAGATACTTGCTACAGCTGCATTTGTAGTTGTGATGAAATGGCGAAAATACCGTTTTATTTCCCTGATTCACTGCTTTGTTCTCGATTACAGCCGGCACTCCCTCTCCTAATTCTTTGTTTTGCTCACTCAACCCTCTCTCTTTCCGTCAGCTTTTTGTCAGACATAAGTGAAAACACTAATGTGCATGTGCTGCTAGAAGTAAACACGATAAATCTTACATTGAATAACTTTTTCTGTGCTCGCCCCTGTCTGCAGTCATGAATACAACTGTCACTCAGTACATTTGAATATGATGTAAGGATGGCAGCAGGGGCTGTTAAGCTTGTGTTGAATGAGAGCACGCTTAAGGAACTTCAGACTGGTCATAGCTGGCATTTATGTGGTAAGCAAATAGAAAATCCTCCATGACAATGTGCTTCTCTGACTTATAAAATGGCTCAGCGTTTGTGCATATATGATACTGAGAGATAAATATCTTATAAATGATAGCAGCATGGCATGGCAGGTGAACTATTTTTTTCTTAGTGTCTGAATTGAGCAATCTCTGCCAGCTAAAGCACAATTTGGATTAGCAAAAGCCCCACTGATAGGTCAGCTTAGCCCGTAATGGAGCAGCTTAGGCCTTGTCTGCATGATTATAACATTCTTAGCAGCCTATTTTCATGCATCCAGATGTTACAGTACAAATATCTCTGCCTCCCTTTAAGCCAGACACACATTTTGATCACAGGGCCATGTAATGATGCCCTTTTAAAACATCTCTATATGATTTGTTTTGACGAAAGACCTAATTACTGCTAAATAAATTTGTAGCTGTACATTATTTCAAGCGACACATGTATTTGCCACATGTAATTAATTGAACAGGGTATTATCTTGGACATAATTTTGCTGAATCAAAGCATCATAATGTCAACTTTAACCACATTTCTTCACTACTTTGGATAAACCAGGCATTTCAGACACTTTACTGAGATGAAAAATGTCTTTTAGTTAATTGACATTTAGCAGCTCAGTCTCACAGTTCACACTTTGCTTTTAAATTGCCATAAATCCTTGTACAGAAACTATATTTCTTAAACCTTTCACTTGTAATTCATTTTCAACAGCTCAGTTTGTGGCTGCGCTTTAAATAAGAGCTCCCTCTAGACTGTTCAAATTCCAGCTGTTCTAATGAAACACTGACACTAAAGTGAATTATCCCTTGTCACAGATAATGTGTGTGTGTGTGTGTGTGTGTGTGTGTGTGTGTGTGTGTGTGTGTGTGTGTGTGTGTGTGTGTGTGTGTGTGTGTGTGTGTGTGTGTGTGTGTGTGTGTGTGTGTGTGTGTGTGTGTGTGTGTGTGTGTGTGTGTGTGTGTGTGTGTGTGTGTGTGTGTGTGTGTGTGTGTGTGTGTGTGTGTGAGTGAGTGTGTGTGTAAAACTCAGTGCACTCACCTACAACAAGGATTCGAGGGTGTATTGGTAATAATAATATATAGTGATGCTCAGCAGCATTTTCAGAACAATTGATAAACAGACACAACATGTCAAGACAAGGTTAAAGGTTTTAAAAGTTAATAAGTGGTGTTGTCAATGATGGAAATTAGTAGAAAAGGAGATTACCAGAAAAATCTATATTTTTTCTTGCAAATGACATAAAAAATGTGTGTGTGTGAACTACTGTGTCATTGAGACAAGTGCAATCTGGTTTAAAAAGTCTCCCAGGTTCTTCTGATCACAAGTTTCCGGACTTTTACCTAATCATTTCCGAACACTTCCACTATATTACTGTGTTTTCACAAAAAAATAACACATGTACTATATGGCATTTTCATCAACCCCTCCACCCAGACCCATCCACAATTTTATGAGTGGCGCTATATTTTTCCAGCAGTTTTCTGTAGGGCCATCCCAAAGATTTTTGAATGCAGGCTATCCAGGAAGAAATGAGATTCATATTTGCTTTTGGATGCACAATGTAATTGTTTAGCCTAAAAAGACTGGAGTTATCCTGCACAAATTAATGTGGATAATCTGATCAATTCATTGTGGTTTTTTGAAAGTCTTTTACATTAAAGTACATTTAATCAATTTGGAATCTAATAGAATAATAGAATGAAGAAGAATGGGGAATAAGATGATGAATATTTTAGGCTACACATATTATTTTGATAGTTTTAAAGATATGTGTTATGTTAACTGCCTTAGCTGATCAGTTTTGTTGTTCTTAATATATACTTGGGATGTTTACTGTTGTATTGGATGGAATTCATTTAAATATCAGTTAAATACCAAACAAGCCAAAAATAAATGTGCTGAAAGATCAGTCAATGTTGAGCTAGTGTTTAGAACAGTCGCGATAGCTCTACGACTGCAAGGGAAGCTCAGTTTCCCCTAAAATGTCACCAAAAAAAAGTGGTGCATATTCCTTCTCATTCATCCCCACAGCATTCATCGGACGCTCAGCTTCAACTGACTTCAGTGGGGAAGTGTAGAGCGGGTTGTTAAACTGCAGTGAAACTAGATGGTCATTGAATAAATGCTGGGCTTTGTCCTGCCCATCTGACGCTCAGCATCTCTGGGGTCTATGGGACAGTGGGCTGGCCCGGAGGCTCGGCTTCTGCATGATGATTGGATGAGCTGTCTGAGGCGGAATCCTTTTTTGATTCACAGCTAAATGAGTGAATCAGAGATCTTGAAGAATAAACATCCAAGAGCATTTTCCAAGTTTTTCATTCCATTGTTCTGACTTTACCGATCCCCAGCAACTTTGTCTTTGTTAAAAACGACTAGCGTTGTGTTTGGGGACTCTGTCACTATGCGGTTTATTTCCCCAACGAGCAGTGGCAGCTACAGAGCTTCTCCCCCCCGTCCCGATCACTCACAATCACAGGTGGTCACACTTCACAGTAGCCTGGCGCAGCAGCTCCAGCTGGGCCAAGGCTGTTTAAGCAGCCTAGCTTTGTTGGCCATTGAGAGGACACTGGTCAAGTCCCTGGAAAAGACGCCTAGTTGGTAGGACAAGGTCACAGATAATTTTCTTTAAAAGGAACGAAAGGTAGAATTTACATATAAATAAGCAAACACATGTATGATGTAGGCCGGAAAAATTAGCTTCCCCTCCTTGAAACCCCAGCAGCCACCACTGGTTTAGAAACATGCACAAATCCTGAATTTTGGATGATCCTGGAGACTAAAACTAGCACCAAAAAACCCTAAAAAAAGCTTCACCACACTGTAGCCTTCCTCCATATTTACACAGGGACCCACTTCCATCCATTTCCTCTCCTCTATCTCTACCAGCTAACATCAATATTTTACAGTGAGTGCTGGTGTTGGCCAACCTGCTCAGATGACCTACCACAGCAGCTGAAAAAAATGTAACTTGTGCCACAGTATTTGACTGGTGTTTAAGGTGCCTTTGCGGCACACCGCTTACCATAGTGCATTTTGTCTGTATTAAACGTGTTAAATATCTTTCGGCAAAAAGAATAGACACAGAGACTAAATATATCATACAAAAGTAATGGCTTTACTTACATCACTTAATGAATTGAGTTGATGCCATATGATTGGCTACCTAGATATTTGCATTAACAAGCAGATGAACATGTTCCTTAATAAAGTGGCCAGTGAGTGTAGGCTTATATAGTGTTAAACGCGGTAAAAGAACACGTCATTACAGAATCTTCCAAAGTGTTTCACTTTTTTTTGCCAGACTAGCACCTCGCATAATCTGGTGCATCTGATAGAAACCTGACCTCGACTTCACTGGCTCAGGACTAAAGAGAGTTACACGCTAGAGGCACTTCTCTTCTTTTGAGGTTAGACATTCATCCACTGAGGATTTCAAACATAAAAGAGAAGGCTGGAGACTCTATATAGACAGACTCTTGAATCGTAATGTATTCCACATTAGCTTAAATTCAAAGTTATGGATTGGCAGGCTAAGCCCGCTAATCCTTTTCTGCTGATCATTATATAAATATTTCAGGGATGTGGATGAAATTGGCCGTTGTCATCTTCATTTCCTTGCTCATTTTAATTCATGACAAAGCACAAGACACCCACACCATTTATCCATGCGAAAGTCCTGCTGAGCTTGCTGAGAATGGTGCGAATGCATGTTGTTTTTTGTCTGTTTTAGGGCGCGGAATGCAGCAAAACTATTGATTTCAGTTATGACTATAAAATTGAACGTGGTCATTTATAAAACACGTCAAGTCTAGTTTTGCACATGGCTGAAGGAGATCCCATTTTTCCCCACAAGTCCTGAAACAAATCAAAGTGTAGCTTTAAGAACAGGAGTTGTGTCCCTGTGTGACTCATAGCTACTCAGAAATGGATTCTAACGTGCACTAAACAGCACTATTTAGCTTTTGAGACTAACTTAGACAGAGAGAACTAAGGTTGAAATGATGCCATGAGTTCATTTTAACTCACATACCATTTTGCTAATAAACTCCCAAAAGCATCTTGTTTATTCAAAACTTGGTCTGAAATATTTATAGTCCATTTGGTATAGTTTTAGATTTGTGGCATTGTTGCAATTAATGTACATTTGATATATTTTGTGCAGTTACTGCAACCCTCATCTACCTTTTGCATTGTTGCTTTATACTTACTCCTTTTACTATATTTTCAAATAATGCTGGTAGACTAACAAATGCATTTAAAGAACAAATGTGGATCAATAAATAGACAACTCAGAAGCATCCCTTGGTCTGAAAGTGTAAATACGTAAAGGCTGATTTAATATGTATTGTAGACCCAGCGGTAGCATTGCTTTTCTCTGGGAGACAAAGACCAATGCTGACATTTCTCAACAAGTTTTATAGCTCACATACCCATTTTTGCAATATGAGAAACGGCAAAAGTAACAACTCTGCCTGCCATAATTTTTCCCTGATATTCGTCCTGACATTTTATGGGTTACCTTAACTTTCTATAAAAGGAGAAAACTCTCAAATGGTCTGAGTCAAGTTCTGTCTCTCTGGATATATCCTCTAATGTCTCGCATGGAGAATGGAAAGAGTTTGTGCAGCCTCCTCCTTCATGGTGTCACACTGACCTACACCTCTGTAATGAATTGGAAAAATGGAGAAAAAAGTGACTCTGATAGGTAATTTCCTTGAAAGGTTCGTGTTCAGGCGTTTAACTCAAAGGGCTGCCAAAAGAAAACCCTGGATATAAAAGAACACAAAGTTTACCCTACCTCCGGGCAACATGCAGGCAGAAACAGGTATTAAACAGTATATCATATATCAGTATCATATTCAAAATAAAGCAAGAATAAGTTTTGGTCTCTGTTGCACGGAATGGAATCAGACACAGATGCTGTTTATTTAGTGTCTTTAATGGACGGATTTATTCCATTTGTTTCTAGTGATGGCTTCAACATATGGCTTTTCTCTGATGGAAAGCAGTTTTTACCTTCTGTAGCCTCTTGTTTATCTAAAAAGTAACTGATGCCTTTCGATTGTGTCATCTTGTCAGATGCTGTATCGCTGCAGAGTTGGTGCATAGTATGTAAAAGAAAAATGCTAAGAATGCTCTCATTTTGAGAGTACTTGGACAATCACTTCAAATGAACCCAATTAAAGTTATACTCCATAAGATTCACATCTTTTTTATTGCCTGATTGATCGTATGACCCACTAATGAAAGCACTTCTACTTGCCTTTTTGCCGAGTATTCCTATATTTAGTCTGTGGCGACATTCCCGAGCTAGATGTAACTAAGCTGCCATGTAAGTGACGCTGCTGACAGCAGTTGGTATTCCGGCTGAGTTGGAGTTAACTTGTAATCAGAAATCAGGAATTGCAACTTCTGAGTCAGTTTTGTAGTAAGGGCAGAAGTGTAGTAGGAACGTGTGTGTGTGTGTGTGTGTGTGTGTGTGTGTGTGTGTGTGTGTGTGTGTGTGTGTGTGTGTGTGTGTGTGTGTGTGTGTGTGTGTGTGTGTGTGTGTGTGTGTGTGTGTGTGTGTGTGTGTGTGTGTGTGTGTGTGTGTGTGTGTGTGTGTGTGTGTGTGTGTGTGTGTGTGTGTGTGTGTGTGTGTGTGTGTGTGTGTGTGTGTGGATACAAGTTTAACCAACTGAATACCCCTCACTTTTCAAGCGTTTAGTATAACCCATGGTGGCCTTCAGGTTCTGTAAAAATGCAACAGGCCCACTCCAGAGACAATGTTTGGTTTGTCAGTTCTGGGCTACTGTAGAAACATGGCAGTGTAACATGGTCAACTCGATAGAAGAGAACTCTTCCCCTTCTATGTGGCTCTTTCTAAGCTAACAAAAACCCTACAGTTCTTAGCTGCAGGTGATTATAGTAAAATTAAAGCATAATATTGTATTCCATGTCTGCCAATAGATTCCAAAGGTGTCCTTTTAACACAAACGTGCCTTATAAAATCTTTTGAATATCTGCTTGTGTGAATGAGCATGATTGAGCAAAGCAGGATAGCTCAAGGAAAATATTGTTTGTTTGCTGTGGTCAAACAGTGCAGAGTTTTCCGCGGTCAACTTCAGTAAAATGATTATATCCTGAAGGGCCAGCCATTTTTCTCAGACAAGGAAATCTATCATGTTCAAACTGTCATATTAATTGGTTCTGCTTAGCTGAGCCGGATCTGCAACATTTCCAGAATGTAAATTTAAACCTTTGACTCTGATGTATTCAGGTGTAACTTCCAATTACAGTTGGCCATTTAGTGCTTTTCTTTGAGTTAATACACATTTGAGAGGTTTTATACTGTCGGAAGATGTAGGGATGAATGAATCTTTTTTTCTTGTTTAAATAAAAGTCATACTTTTTACTAAACTAACGGGATATTTAAGTCAACTGTAATTTAAGAAATTTGAAGAAAAGGCAGTAACTGCTATTTTCCATTGACTGGCCTATTAATATTGTTAACCTGTGAATACAGTTGACATAACAGATGGTATGTTCTCTTTTAGTTTTCTCTCTGTTTCAACTAAATCAATAAGTGACACGGACATGTGTGCTTGCTGCCGCTGCAGAACTCAGAGCAGCACAACACAACTGCTTGTTTTTGTACCGGCAACATCAATAACAATGAATATTGAGGGCAATTGTGATAAAATTGAATGAGCTCTCATCATCTCATCCAAATAAAAAAAACAAACAAGCTAAGAACAATAATAGAGCCAAATCATCTTTCAGAAGAGTGGCAGACCGCTGTTGTTTAACTACAGCGCAGATGAGCCATTATGTAAGAATTTTAGAGTTTTAGTTTAGGGATTGTACTGTATATTTATTTCTAGGCTTGTGAGGAGACATCAGTGTCTTTTTATAGCCAGTACTGTTAAAACTAGACACTGAAGTTGAAAAAAAGCAATATCCTCTGAGTCTGTAGTGTGAGATAAGATTTCTTCCAAATTCTCCCTGGACTTGAATGCAGTTAAAAATAGACTAATTTTCGAGCTCATATACAATGTTATGGACTAATGATGCAGGGTGGTACAGCATCCCAAACATCCTCATATTTTCCCTCATCGCCCCGCTTTTATTATATGATGTTTTATGGCTAAAGGGCATCTGAACACAGCTTCAGATCTCCTTGTGCAGCCTGGTGGAGAGAAGTACCTGGCTTTTCCACTGTTGGAAGTGGAATAGTCTTTAGGGGATATCAGGAAGAGAGCTGGGAATAAGGTTTTTGATCAGGACCAGCTGTCATTTCTGTCCTAAACTATTCTGTTGAAGCCCACAGTCCTGTAGACGTATAATCGGCTTATTTAGAGTGTGGGGCTCTGTTGTGTTTTAATTAGTCTCCTTGTTTTATTTTTTTGCCATTCAATAGACATTTTACTAGTTTATTCAGTAGAGACTAACAATATCATTGTAGATGTACTTAATCATGACAGGATAATTTGGCTTAGATCCCACCACCGGACTCGGACATGGATGGGACACATAGAATGGTAAAGGCCTGGACACTGGAGGTGGTATAAAGCAGACACAATAAAGGACAATAGTGATCAACATAATGTATATGATGTAAAGCATTACAGTTAGGGGAGATTGGTTAAATGATATTAAGAGCCTGTTTGCAGCAGACAAATAACTGTTTTGTTTGTTCAAGTGTTTCTTTACAATAATATATGGTCTTGACTAGATAAACAAAAGCATTATTTATCATCACTCAAAAGTTAATCCTATTCATCCAAGCGGCAACCTCTGGTTCTAGAAAAATGAGGCGTTAAGTTTTAAAAACTGCAGTTTCTTGAATGGCCACTTGAGGCCAGCTCCAAAAGTGAGTCAATCCCCACAGACCTCCATATTAAAATGCCCACCTTAACTGCAGAAATAAACATGTTTACTGCCTTAGCCAAGATGGCAACAGCTGGAGCCACCCGCATTGAGCTTCATTTTGGCTGTTAAAAAACCTGTGGGTAACATGTAGGATCCTAAGGCTCATGATAAGTAGGTGATCGAGACAATATGTTTTGCCTTGACCTTGTAAGATAACCCATGTTCACAGGTTTCGTTACTGCCTACACCTCACTTCTGCTAGAAGGTCACTGGTCTTTGTGGGGGATACATCTGGACACTTTAGTATTTACATTACAAAACATATGTGGTCAAATGCATCCCAGAACACCATGGCAAGCGAATTAAGTAATAAAATGACATTGCGTCTTTGTAGTTGTTTACACTTGTATTTAGCACTGTCCACTTGGGATTGGACTGCCAAAGATGCTTTTAAAAAACAAGTGTAAACAGACACTTACTTTGGAGGACTTGTTGGATTTGGAAGTAACCAAAAAAAAAAAAGAAACTGAAAAAATGGTAAACCAAAAAGAGCAAAACAATTTGTAATCTGGTTTGGGAATAAATGTGTGAAGAAGATGAAGTATACTAAATGATTAAAGAATATGGAGAAGTAATTGGTTTGAGTGAGGAGTGTCAGCGCTAGCTAGCCTTTGTAGTTTCCAAAAGAGCTTCATTACACGTCCAATTAAAGAATAAGAAGGCAAGAAAAGATATGATAAAATATGTTGTTATGTCCATTTCTGAATATTATAGACATGTTTTTGAGTTAAGATTTCATAAATTTCATGATACTAACAGATGGTCTATTTATATTACATAACTAGATTTAGTGGATTCAAGGCAAGCAAGGGATTCTTCCACTACTCTCAGGTGGAAAGTTTAAAATATAAACAAAAAACTCCCCACCATTACTTCAGTTTGATCTGGTTACTGAGAATGGCAGTATACACTTTGTTTGTTTTCTTCTGTGAAGCTGCACCTTAACCGGAACAAAAAAATTGCCTCCCACTCCATAACAGACCCAGTAAGACCCCTTGTCCTGGCCTGTAGGCTTGTTTTTCTATGTGTGGCAAACATGGGCACATCCACTTGTTGAGAGCTTAGTGAAGAATGACTCATTTGACCGACCGTTTTTTTCGTTTGTTTTCCTCCACCTAGTGCTGTAATCACAAAATCACAGACTCAGGGTGTAATAATGGGATTATTCATTGCAAAACTGACCACAATATCTCTCACTTCAAATGTCTTCACTGACTGTTGCTGATGAATAGCCGCATACACCCTTGATTGATATTTGAAATCGGACTCAAGAGTAACACCTTAATATAAATACCTCCCGTTATCCTTTCTATTATCGGCCTGCACTGACAGTTAAGGTAATGGTTTAATAAGAAAATGCCAGATATTTGAGAAAACACTTTACAAATTGACTGCAGCTTTCATCTTTCATCTCTTCTATAAAACATACTTGAAATGTGTTTTTTTTGCAAAGGGCAAAGATTCCTACACCTTCCTAATAGGGGGATTAATCACTGTCTCAGTGTTGAAAAAAACAACAACAGACATTTCTACTACATAATTCACACTTCAATATTATTATTTTTGAGAAATGATTTAGTTGGTCTGCCCACATCACTTGCACCATCTCCAAAATGTGTTCTCTGAGGACTGAGGAGCTTATTATGAGTGGACTTCTTTAGAATAATTGATTGTATTTGACATGACATGGAGAACGCTTGGCGGATTGATACTCTGTAGCAGAGCCCTGATCAATCCATATGAGAGACTGGGGGAGCTTTTATTTCCCTGCCAGAGTTTATTAGAAAGAACTCAGCATCTCTGGAGAAACTCTTTTCCTCCAGAAACAGCTTGGACCTATTAGTATCTTGGAATGTAAATTAGCATGATCCCTCACCTCATCATGCCTCAAAATATTCCCCGTACACCAGTTTGACAGAATATAATGAAACATTGAGTTAAATGCTGGGCCATGTTCCAAAGCACTTTTGCAGTGGGCGTTAAGGCATGAGGAGTTGTGATTATCTGCAAAGCTTAGTTTCTGTCTTAACAAACACTGATTTGCTGTGATTTGGTATACTGTACGCATTCTGAATGATAAATCAACTTGGCATCCTCCAGACCTGAATTTCATGTGGAATGGGTGTGAAATGGATTTCCTTCCTAAGTTACAGTCCACAACCTCAATACAACTGTAGTTTTAAAGGTTGATTTTCTGCTTTATTATTTATTTGTCTGACTTGGATCATGTTTTTTTCTCCATTTAATGGATCTGGTTGCAAGGGATTTTTCATACCATTTACAGTGCAGTAATGACACTACATTCAGCTGTTTTCCTAAGAATTTTAATGGCTCTCAACTTGCTGTTAAGTGAAGTATCACAGTCATATTGTGCATTTGCTGCTGTTAGTTTGTCTGTATTATTTACTTGCATCTACTATTATCTCTCAAAGCAACAGAGGTAATTATCTTGCATGCCTCTCACCGTAGATATCATTAAAAGTTACTCCATGCCCCAAGTATAAGTTGCATCTATCTTCTGTTTCATCTGCTTTGAACATGCGTTGAAATGTGAGAAATTAAATGTTATGTGCTATGTCCTTGGTCTGAGGCAGTAAACAGCAGATGGTTTGCAGAGCCTCTTTAGCGCTATGTATTTTATTTACCTACCCACCTGAATGACCTGTGTAGAGCTGTGCAGCTGATGCAGAGAAAAAAAAAAGAAGAGTTAACAGTTTGCTCTTGTTTACTCCAGTTCCACAAGACTGCAAGGCCAGAGGAGTCATTTGCCTTGCACAGAAGAATTAGCTTGTTTATCAGCATTTTGATTTTTGTCGCGCCACATCGTCCCACTGACATTTTAGATGTACATGATCCATGACTGATTCCCAATCAAAATGAAGCTTCTGTAACATAACATATTTTGCGTGTGCAGTTTCCATTGCTCAATTAAATGTATGATGATTAGCGTGGAGCCCATGAGGACAATAGCTTATGTGCACGCCTTTAAAAAGGTAACCTTGAACATTGGACATCTGTCCTGTCAATTGGATATGCTCCAAAGACGCACAGCACATTACCAGTGAGATGCTTCAGCTCGCATCCATACAGTAGGATATGGGTTGTTTCAAGGTGATTTGCAATGGTATAGTTGAGGTTTTTTTAAATACCATACATGGTGGTGTTGCACCCTTGGACCACCTACTGTACTGAGTTAGATGGTACACCGAGCTGAAGTCCTTGAAAGGTTACAAAAATCTTTAGCCATTCATTACTTTAAGGGAGGAAGTGTGGATAGTGATGGAATATAATGAAAACTAATACTCTTTCTGGTCACTATGCTATCAGTAGATATGTTTAATATCCCATTACAGGCCCAGAAGTAACCACAGTTCTATGCTGTCAAGAGACAAACATAATCCAGAGGGAAATTACCCATCAGGAAGGCAATACTGTTACTGAGATGCAATTACCAGGCCACTTGTGAGACTTTCAGCCCAGTATCCATTGGTGCATGTGTGTGTGTGAGGGTGGTCGATATGTGCATAACAGCTCTTATGTTTTGCAGAGTAAATTGGATTCTTTGCTGGAGAACAGTTAATTTAGAACATGTCCAAGATGCAAATGATTGATGTGACTATATCGTTACAACTGTAGGTTTGTGGTGCAGGCACCCTAATGGAAAAAAATATTGCAGGGAGAAGGAAAAAGCTTTTATCCCAGAATTATAGAGATTTTCTTTTGCACTGACTCTGTAAGTTTCGGGGAAGGAATAATTAAAATTTTTGTGTTGACTGTGTATACATTAATTTCCAAGCAAACATTCCTAATTTGGGGAGGAAAAAATTGAGTGCGTGCTCGGATTTAGTTTCACTTTATATTAAATTGTAGAGCTCCTGTGCTTGTATTTGTTAGTAGTGAAATAAATAGCGTGTCTCACAGAGGATTTAATGTACCAATTTAGCACTGAATCACATAGCCTACAAACAAAGAAAACAGCACGGATTGGAATGAACATCAGTGTAAACATTTGATAAGGATTTGCTTCAGGCGAATGCTATGCTTTATTATTGATGCAAAAATAGAAAGTGTAGAAACAAGACTTGCTTCTGTGCATATGACATACCCTGCACCGGCGTATCCTACAACTCATCCTCACTAACCAAGTTGAACATAATATTTGTGGCGGTGGGCGGTGGCAAATGGCTTCCCATTGTTCCTGAGATAAATGTCTCAAGTTGGGGAAATTTTTATTGTACTACAAATTATCACCTTGAATCTGGTAATTAATCACTGCTGCCTTCAATGAACAGCCCCTAACCTTAAACGTATCACAGAGAAGAGAAGAAAAGCCTGCACCCATTGCAGGGGAAGTGCATGTGCATGAGAAATAAAACTGTCTGCACAGAGTATGAGCCTTGCATGCATAATAAATGTATGACAAAACAATACCCCAGGCACCCCAGTATTAATGATATGCAGCGAACTCATTATTAAAGTTCCAAAACAGCTCCTGGAGTAACACAGATGGAGTCAATTAAGCAATGAGCATACTTGCTTGCTTGCCGTTTCATCTTCCTTCTTTTATCTCTTGAATATTACTCCATGGATGTAATTAGCTGTACGTTTCTCCTCACAACATAATGTCCAGTGATAATAACAGTTATTTTCACTTGTAATTTCAAATAATATACTGCTTAATAAATGGACCAAATTTGCTTGCACTGTGTCCTTGGGTATTCCATTTGCACAGCAAGAGGTGTTGAGGATAATACTGTGCTAAGCTGTTTTGTTTCTCTCCCCCTGTTTGTGTTCCCAGGGACCTGATGCCTTCGACGCTGGAAGGGCAGATCACCATGGAGAAGACACCCAGCTACTTTGTGACTAACCATGCCCCAAAGCGCATCCACTCCATGGCCAGGGACATCAAGCTTATTATAGTGGTGCGTAATCCTGTCACTAGAGCCATTTCAGACTACACACAGACTTTGTCCAAGAAACCCGAGATCCCCACCTTTGAGGTTCTGGCTTTTAAGAACCGGACGCTGGGTCTTATAGACGCCTCTTGGAGTGCGTTACGTATAGGAATATATGCGCTCCACTTGGAGAGCTGGATGCAGTATTTCCCTCTCTCCCAAATGCACTTTGTTAGCGGGGAGAGGCTCATTGTGGATCCTGCGGGTGAGATGGCCAAAGTGCAGGACTTCTTGGGACTGAAAAGGATTGTCACAGACAAACACTTTTACTTCAATAAAACTAAAGGATTTCCGTGTCTGAAGAAGCCAGAGGACAGCAGCACTCCCAGATGCCTCGGCAAGTCTAAAGGGAGAACTCACCCCAAAATTGACCCGGATGTGATTCGGCGGCTGCACAAGTTCTACAAACCCTTTAACATGATGTTCTACCAAATGACTGGCCAGAACTTTGAATGGGAGCTGGAGGAGGACAGTGAATCTCGTAGCTCTCAGGACTAGTAGACTGCGGCATGGCACGGCACAGCCACACCACCAGCCTTCTTCAATAAGACTACTATTGTCTCGCTCCATCTTCAGAAAGAGTGCTTGAGCACGCCAATCAATCATGGCTGTCTTTGCAGTGTCTGTATCCATTAGCAAGAGTTTACTGACATGCTTTTTCTCTCCCTTCAATACTAATGTTGTTGATGATGGCAAATCATTATTGTATATACTAAACATAAAATATATTTATATTTGTGAAAAGGAGATGATCTATTCCTTTTGTTTTTAAAGCATAGAGCTGATATGAAAAAAAATAATGTTGACTATGGCAATGCATGCGATAAGTTAAGTGTCCTTACCTCATGAGCCCTAAGGCTAAACTCTGCCTGTTTCTTCTCCCTTTACTTTCCTGCATTTGTTGCCCTCACACCCACTCTAGAGCATTCAGTACAAAAAGATATTCTATTTCAATGGCTAAGGCCATGAAGTGCTCTGTATTATGTCTTTTCACACTGTCCAGCTGCTTAAGAAGAGAAAGAAAAGAGAAATATGATAGATGTTACAATAATCCTCTGACAATTACTCATCTTTTCAGTTGTGCATATTCTGAATGGAGACAATCCTGTTTTTGTCAGTCTAAGTTTACCAAAGTGTTAATTTACTCAGTGTCAGTGTTCTGGTTGCTCTGCACTCATTAATTGCACACACATTGAATAAGAGAGCTGATGTACAGTTGCCATCATTCAATAATTGGATTGTTTCACGGCATAGTTGATCATTAGCATACTGATGACCATGCACTCAGTTATGATGCAGTATCAGTGATTTTGGCATAATTTGACAAATGAATCCATGTACAACAAATATCAAGGGTAAACTGTGCATCAAACAATCCTGCATCGTGACAAAAACAATTTCCGGTCACTGTAACGCACCCAAGATATCATTCAACTCTTGCGGCCCTCAACTGCTTGCCTCGTGACCCTCCTCTTGTTGCCGTAATACATGTCAATGAGGGTGAAGAACAACACCGAAGGACCGAGCAGAAGTTTGTTAGCAAACATCTGGTGCAACGCTGTCGTCTGTCGTTAGAGATTAATGGCGTGTTAAATAAACCGCTGCTACTGGAACAATGTCAATGTCAGTGAGAATTTGCTGTCAAGGAAAAGCTACATACATGCCCAGGTAAATTACTAAATCATAACTGTATGTACCTTAAATGAGATGATGTGTGAAAGGGAAATGTGCTGTAATCAGAGGTTCACCTGTGATCGGCAGGTCTAACTGGGCAGATGCTTGTGTCGAAAACAACAGGGTTTTTTGCTGTAAAATGCTCCTTTACTCACGCAATGAAATAACATTACCCATCATATTTTCTTTATTCTTTTTTTCTTATTTTGCATAACTCACTGTGCGTCTGTCTGTTGTCTCTGGACATTTCATCAATTGAGACAATCAACACAGCCAATGAGTCAATAAATACAGTCTGCTACACGTCACTGGTTGCTACAGCTATGATGCATTACTCTGTTAATCCTCCCTGTTCTCTGGCCATGGATGGCTGGATTGGTTCACTCTCCGCGGACCTCTCTGTCACCCTGGGGAGGCCAGCACCAGCAGCTACTTACACAGAGCAATTGATTCAATCAAAGTAAGCACTATACTGCCTTTTGTAGCACCAAGCCTGAACACTTACCTCTGAGTCTCACTATCCCAGAGTCACAACTTCCACTTTGAGGTTTTTCTGTGCAGCCATCCCTCTGTGTTTACTTGACAATCTCTCTGCACTTATACCTTCTGTCTTTCTCTCTCCAAACACACGCCATCCTCTGAGCTGTTATGATTTTCTGAAAAGGCATAGCGCTCTGTAATAAGATAACTACAAGCAAGACATGCTAATCATACATTTAAGAAAAGCCTTTATCATTATTTATTTATTCACAGCTTTAGAACGTGTATAATCCACCTCCTAGACCAGACAGTCCCTCCTACTGAGTGTAGAGATGCTCAAATAAATCCTCAGAAGACACCCTACAGTGTTATTAGGAGGATGAGGACTCCATTTTCCCTTCTATGAATATGCACTACTGCTGTCATTTGCATTCCAGGATCACACGCATGAGGGAATTCCTCTCCGAAGTTAAAACTTGGATCCAACCTCTCATTAACAGAAACACACGCACACACGCACACACACCTTTTTCTTTTATGCCTTTTGCTTGTTTTAGGTACAGGCTGAGTACTGTGATTTTTCCTGCGAGAGTTGCGATGCATGAAAGGCATGCCAAGCTGCCCTTCATGTGTTCCTCCCCCCGAGGGTCATGATTCACTATGGGGTTTATCAGCATCAAGTAAAGAAGACTGTGATGATAGACGCGCATTGCCTGCTCATCAAACTGTCACTACTTAAGTGCCATCTTTTGAAAAACAAATTACAAACTCATATTTGTCAGTCATTCCTGACAATTTGCCAATGCGCTGAATAGCAATTCATGGCATGAGAAAGCTACCTGGGTGCAACTAAAAAAACATTTGCAGTTGCAGCTTAAGTGTGTTTAGCTTTGGTTGAAAGGCTGTAATCTCTGTATTTTGAAGTGATCCAAAGTGTTCACTTTTCCTTTTATATCATCTATTATTACATAGCGCTGTAGGGCATAATGAAAGGGTACAGCAAAAAATAAGGTCAGTTCGTAAAAAACAAGTGTGAATAGTTTGGCTAGACAAACATGAATATTTGTAGCCTCTACTCCTGACTCATTTATTTTCACTTAATCTGAGTGAACAATTACCAGCTGTGTAAAGAGGCCCAATGATGTGAACTTCTACAACTAACTTCCCACAAATTCACTCTGAATTAGCATCTAATGTCCTTCTATTAATGCCCACTGACATCCAAAATCCTAGGAGCGATGCATGTTGTGCTGTTAAAGCAAAGGTTTGAAATTCAAATCACAGAAAACAACAATAATGTATTATATATCATAAGCACAGTCAAGCTTTTTTAACAGATGTGAATCATTGTAAAACAAATATCCACAAAATGAAATAAGCCAATAACAAGATATAACTGTACACACTGCCAACACGCTTGTTTTTCTCATCCGGAATTAAATCATGCATTTATCCATACTGCATTGTATCAGCATGGAAATGTCCCCAACCTGGTTTACTAACTCATTGAATTTCTCTACCCATGCAACAAAACCTCACTGATCACCAAATTAAGGATTAAGCACAACCCCTGTCTCTCTCTCTCTACAGTCACCTTTTCTCTATTTTTCAATATCTTTGTCTTCAGGTGTATGGAAGTGTGAAGTGTGATCAGGAATTGAAGAGAATGCATCTATTGCTTGTCAAGGACAACCTGGACTTTGGTAGCTGAACATACTGAGATTCACAAGCCATACGTAACAGTTTATCCTCCTGTTTCGTCAGCAAGACTACTCATTAATGCAGTGATATTTAAAGCAATTCTTACCTTTCTGGCATTTTTACACTTTTCTTTTGTAATCTTAAAATGCTCTCATGAAGGCTATGGCACACTAAAATGTGAAAGAAATCCACCCGGTCTCAAAACTCATCAATATTCAATTCTCATATATTTCTGATGAAAGTCTGACTTTTTTTCAGTCAGAATAAAATTATTTGATTTGAAACCTACTTCCACCCCTGTATTAACCCAAAATACAAGTATGAGCCTGAAAATGGGGAAATGCTATGGGACCTGTGTTGCTTTGTGGAGTATAAATGGTGTTTCACCCAATCTCAGAGCTGAAACTAGAACTTATTGTTTAATAGGTCTTCAATCACACATGGTTTCTATATCCTCAGCAAAACAGCTCCTGCCACATCTAGAGAGCAGAGTCTGTACCATAAGTAATCATTTCAGCTACTGCTGCTTCCTGAATCAGGTACGTCCTCTTCAACCACCTCAGGAGAGGAAGAGCATCCTCTCATAAATCTTGACTCAAAACCCATTCTCTCCTCTGTGCTGTTGGAGTGATTTTCCATGCCAACAGCCCCACTCTCCAGCCTCGTCTCATACACAGGCCTGCATGAAGCTTTCCAGCAAGTACAATTTGAGTCATCTTTTGTGTTTTAGCCATGCCTGAATGCTCCGAAACATCTATTTGTGCTTTCTGATCAGAACCATTTCCACTGCAGATACAAATGAAGAGAAATTGTTAAATAATTTTGGTATTATGGGATGCTTAAATGGTCAGCTTGAGTGAGGGTAAATTCAAAAGCAAAATAATTTTAAGAAATGCCATTTGTCGTCACAGTTATGATTTAATCACCAATTAAACACTAATCACTAAAAGATAAAGCTGTTGATAATATAGACCAATAAATTAGGCATACATAATTAATGTATGTTTAATGAAATCAGCAGAAAATCGAATTGGCTCCTCAAACTGTGCTATGATAATGTGCAGTAATCCAGTTGTAACTGAATAATATTAACCCAGTAGTCCCCCCCCCCCCCCCCCCCCCTCCTTGTGTATTATTACTCACAATGTGACGACTACAACAACTCTCTCTCCCACACACACACACACACACACACTCTCTCTCTCTCTGATTCTGCTGCTTTGGGGTTGACTTTTTAAATACAATTGAGGAAGTCCTCATTCACTGTTTTTACATACTACTACCAAAAGTAATGCAATGTAATTTGTGTGTATTCCATGTATTTATTAATGACTAAATCATATGAATCCTAAAACACAGGACTTTAACCTGTAGGACTGGTCTCCGGAAATACCAAGCCAAACCACAAGCTTTATTCCAATCCTAATTAAGTCATTTTGATGCCCAACCTTAACCCTCCACTTCTGTACACTGGTTTATGGCATTACAAAGAATGTCATATTTGGTATATTATCATACAAACCTGTTAATGAGAATATGTTGAACCTTGCTAACAGTACTTTTTACATGTTAAACAACAAAGTTACCCTGCAAATGTGAACAAAGATTACATCTATTTAAAAAGTCCCATAGTAAACTTGTCTCTTTTTAAAAAATATAAAGCAGGTTTGTGTTTCTTATTGTTAGGTTTCACAAAAGAACCCAATAGCATGACACAAAAAAAACAGGGGGAGGGGCAGGCCAGGTGAATGGAAACAGCAGATAATGCAGAGCAGGAGGGAGTGGCAGAGTCTGAAATGACGTGAGAGTGGATATGGCAAAAACAGTAAATGAAAAAATGTCTGTCTCAAGTTGTGACACTTGTCTTCTGAAGAAATCTTGATACCTCTGCATGCGACTTGGACATGTTAACAATAGGCAACTAGACTGGAAGAACTGTCGAAAGACATTTTCATTTCCCAGGCTACTCTGTAGGGAGAAATTAAACATTTTACTTCCCCAAGGCACCTTAGTCTTGTGCTCTTGGGGCCAGTGTCCTGCAAATGTCTGATCCTCCTTGACAGTTAACAAGCCACACTTGGTCTGCACTGTACTTGGCACCAAGTGGGGCACATTAACTATCAAGGAGGATCAGAAGGAGGATCAAAAACCTGGAGGACACCAACCCTCGAGGAGCAGGATTGAGTGCTTTGGCTGCAGGCCAAAACAGGGGCTTGTCATGAAACCCGGCACACCGGTAGATATGCTCTTCTCAGGTGGTCGTCTGTAACCTTGAATTGAAGGCCTTCAAACTGCAGAATAGAAAGCAGTAGTGTAATTTTTTCTCGAGGAAATACACAGCAGAAACAGGAACTCTGTTGAACTTGAATGTTTTGCACCAGACAACCATGGAGAGTTCTCTGAGAACCTGTGGGACCTTTTCGGACAGGAGTCGATCTCCAAATGACATTAAAGAAATATTACTAATGTAACATTCAAATGGGTGTAAAGTTGTTGTATTTTCTGCAAAATATCATACAAGAGAAAGCAGAATCTTTAGAAAATGACAGAACTGAGCTTTTTAAAATAATTTTCTATTCATTTCTTTTAATTCTGTTAACAGTGAGCCCTCAGAAGGCAGTATGAGTAAGCCTGAGGCAACTACGCCATAGTTGGATTCAGTTGGATTCGTATTCAGAAGCAAAGCCTTTGTGCTAATAAACATACTCTGAAGTCTGTGCTCATAGTTGGCTGAAGGACAGTGATGTATTTATGAGCTGTGGTGTTAGAAAATTCAAGCCAGAGGAAAACCATGTCTTGTACTTGTGTTAAAAAGAACCAGATCCAGCAGTGTGATGTATGTATTCATAAACAAACTGAGCTAAACAGTTCCCAGGATCAGTAGTGTTGTTTGGTTAATTATTGAAGTCACTGATGGTGTAAACAACAGCAGCCTGTCAAGAATAAAATGGGACATTTTTCTAAGAAATTAGGATTTTAGCTGAATATGGGACAAATCCGTTATTCAACAGAGTCATTAAGAGTTATGAAAAGAAACTAAAAAAATGAACCAGATATAATAGTGGGTGCCAGTCTCGGAAAAATAATTGAGATTACTTGGCAAAAACAACAGAAGAAACTCTTTTTTGTCACTATAATTTTAGAAAATTATCCAATTCAAAATGTGGAAGTATTAAGGTCAAATATCGGCTAAGCAACTGGCTAATACAGCTAAGCTGGATTTTACCTTGGCAGGGGCCAGCTCAGGCTATACAGTAGAGCTTTAGTACATAAACTGGCATTATAGAGAAAGGGCTATAACAAAAGTAGTAATAGAAGATTAGAGATTAGAGTTTCTAACTAAAAAAACAAAGTGCAACTCAGTTGTTACAACACAACATAAAATACACACAGTAGATATCTAAAGACAGATCAGTTTAACTACTACAAAACAGTGTCAAATTCACACAACCTCTGTTTGGCCTTTTTTTGTTTTCATCTTTTACAAACAAAACTTTATATTAAACCATGTTCCCCTTTTGACACACCAGCGTGTGTTTCTTTAAAAGCTGTTTATTATGATCACTCATGACTTTTCACTCTTGTCTTTCTGCTCTCAACCTCACAGCAGATCAGCTTTAAACTGCAGTGGTAGACTTTTGCCTGCATACATCAAACTACACTACGAGTGTTGTGCACATGATCGTTTCAAATAATTAAAAAGTAAAACATTGTGGTCGCATAAATAAGCTCAAATAAAAAATGCAGTAGGTAATGGGACTTTAAAAAAAGATAAAACAATAATAAATTATCTATAGCTACTACAGTACTTTTTCAGAGAAAAAAGTTAAAACATATCAGAATCAGATTTATAAATACTTTAATAATCCCAGTGGGGAGTTATATAAGCATTTAAGCATAAGCATAAAAACAGCAGTTACATGACTAGAAGACACCTTTAGGTTGTTGTTGTCGTTTTTGTCAGAGGCTCAATATAGTCACTTGGACATTAATGGTAGATTTTTCTTTACAAAGACAAGCATCTCTGTCACCTGAAGGGCAGCTTTTTTTTCTCACCTACCTGTTTCTGCTTATCGTTGTGGAATCCACTTGTCGCAGGTCAAAAGTTGCACCTGAATGCACCATGAAGTGCCGCCAGTGCACTACCGTTCATTGTTTGTTTATTACTCACAGAGAAGGCAAACCTGTTTCCACCCCGGTGACAAGGAAAACAAGGGGACTTCAAAGTTATGTTATGTTATGTTTCTCCATCATCTCGGACTATGGTAGTGGCCATGGTGTGGGGAAAAGCTCAACTTCAGGCTAATGGTAAGCTAACGTGACGCTCACGCTGCACGCTTCCGCTGGCGAGTGTGTGTGAGTTTTCGGTGTTGTTCCTTGCAAGCTTTCTGTCTTCTTTTACGGTGTAGAAATCCCACACTGAGGACATGCTGACTCCCTGACCTTGGCGGGCAGCGTGTCTTTTTCAAAATAAAAGTCAACTCACAGTTGGCTAGTTAAAAGCCGTAACTTATCTGCACTGCGCAATAAAGATTGTTTAAGAAAAGGACAAGGTATATACCTCAGCTATAGGAAAGGTGTCCTTAATATAATGGCAGGGTAAACCAAGCCCCCACCACAGCGACTTCTTGGTTGATCCAATAAGGAAGTGCCAAAAACTGCAGTTCTCAGAGTGTCCAGTAGGAGTAGTTTGCACAATAGAGCAGTTTCTCATTGACCCCCATGTTAAACAGGCCGTTTTCACAGAATAATTTAACCTATTTAAGGGCTGTTTACAAAAAACAAAAAACTTGTCTGTATGTTTAGGTCATATCTCCATGACAACACTTTGGAGGGTGAATTGTTTTGTAACGGGCTAGTTTTTGTTTAATTGGAGGTTAAAGTTTACGAATAAATAGGGGCACTGCCTCTTGAGTGACAGTTAGCCTCTGGCCATCATTTCGCCTCAGAGGCTAGTTGTCAGGTTTATCACGCTAACTCTGTTATCTCGACCTTGACTGGGGTCATTTGTGTGAAGGTGTTACTATAAATGATGGTTTGCTCTTCGATCAACTGTACCAACAGATGGTTTAGGAACACACTGTGTCAACGTAAGCTTTGTTATGCTGATTAAATAGCCTTGCCCCATGACTTGCAATACAGCCTACTATCGATGGCACATACACCAGATGCTAATATGGAGGATTTGGGCTGTGATGGTAGGTGTTCTACACACAAAACCATGAACCAAATGTTGTTAGACCTTCACCGTGCTGCCAGGAATACAATTTGGGGAGATACTTCCAAATGAGGTTGATTATAGAAAAATCGAGGTAACCAGTTGTCTGTTTTGTAAACATTTAGTTTATGTTATAATCTTGAGAAAACTAAAAAGCTCACTCCAGCTGCAGGCTGGTGCTAATATGAGATCTCAGTTCTATTGCAGATTTTGTTTGACTGGTTAACTTTGAAGTGTTGCTCAAATGAAGAATTGAAAGATGAATCAAACCATCTCTTGGGTCTTCTCTAAGTACTGTCTGACTCCCTGCCAATTAATAACCCTGCACAATTTTCTGCAGAGACATATTTCATGTGTATGAATCACTCCTGAAATTACTGTGGGGACCTGCTGATAGTTTAGCTCTTCAAGACTGCAAAAACAGACCGCTGCAAGAAAAAACCTCTTCAGTAAGATTAATACGAGAACTTTTACACTGCTGAAGAAATACACTATTATTTTAATATAAGTGAAATTTAGAACTAGAAAAAACAAATTAATGTCAGTTTAACACTCGCCCAATATCAACAAAACACAACATTTCTTATCAAATGTATGAAATTCCACAAAATTTTAAATAATAAGAATGACGTTTCATTCCAACCGTAACTGTTTCATTGGCCGTGACCTCCAACAGTCGGAATCGCTCAGTACAGGCCATCTGGTCAAGGGCTTCACCAACAGATGCATCTTTCTTCAAGTCAATACCTCCACATCCTAGAAAGTCCTGCCTTGAAAGAAGACTAATTTCGTTATCAATCCATGCAGGTAATGATCTCATTAATTCACTGTTGATTCATTTTCAGCTGAGTGGATATTAACCTTTTGCCAGTAATCATTAATTTTCTGTGGGAGAGGTGTGGTATGTTGTGATTGGAGCTATAAACAAAACAATTAATAGGCTCCCGACGTTAGAGGTCCTTCATGATGTCCAGCTGACTTCTTACACTATAATGATCGATTTATTGACCCACTCTCCCTGAACTACCAACAGAACTGTTTTAATCTCTCACCTCCCACAGTATGTTTTGTCCCAGAAGTGACAGGGGGGATTATTTGTGTTGTTTTTGTGAAGTCATGCATGCATTTTGAGGACAATTATCATGCTCTGAATACTCATAGCTTTGCAGAAGGAATTACCGTGCAGCACCTGGTCACATTATTTTCAATAATATTTTTCAGTTTTAAACACAGCTCTTTGCAGGAGGTATAGGGATAAAGAAATGTATCTATTTGTAGATATTTAAGAATAGTAATGTTAGTATGACAATTGGTGATAGACAGATACATCAACGATATTATCGGCCAATATTTTTCGTTTTTGAAGGTGTATCGGTATCGGCCGAAGCAGGTTGCTGCGTTCGCCTATAGTTTTTTCACAGCATTATTTTCAGACAGGCGTTCACAGTGTGTGTTGCTGGAGACGCCTTTTTAAGTTCAATAGATGTGACTTTATTTGCATATTTGTATTTCACAAATATTATAAGACAAACATTTGCAGAACATTTCGGCATCGTACTTCCCAAAGAAAAAAATGGATATATAAGACAGTCTCCTTTTGACTCGTAACATTTGTTATCATCGTGTAATTTTTATGATGTAAAATGAGGGACCAAAAGAAGTATCTGCTCCAAATATTTAGTTTGTCTGTAAATTAATTTATTTTTCTCTTTGCTGATCCTACCCCAGTATCAGCCATGACTAACGCCCCAGCTATCACTGATTTCAGTAATTGAGTATTCTACCGATTAGTCCATTGGTTAATTGAGTAATCGGATAAGAAATACTCTTGCTTAACTAAGAGCAATTGCCGCCACTGCTCTTGGCAGTGGCAGACTGACATACTACTCACTGCAATACTTTCTAGAAAAATGTAAACATAGTCTTCGGGGACAGCCAATGTTCTCACTGTTGGTCTCGTTTTCTGATATAGGTCGTATAGAGGCATCCATATTAAATCGAGACTTCTTTTGTAAAGAGTTAAAAACGCCTTGTAGCTGCTTTAAATTTACTGTTTTTGCTTGCAGTACCACTGACATGAGCCTCACTTCAGTTGATGGGCTTCCACACTCATTCATTTTTACAGACTGCTCTGAAAGGCACCTACAACAGAAGTCCAGTAAATCCTCCACCAAACTGGGAGATTTACAGAAACAGGACAACTGCAAAAAAGATCTGTAGTGTATGTGCTTGGAATGGTAAGACCTGATATAGTTCAGTCAAGTTTATATATTGATAAATGCAACATGCCAGTTGTATGTGGAGGAGAGACATTCTCCATTCTCCCTGAAAAATGCTTAATGAAGAGCAAAGGATACATCAAATTAGAAGTATCATGAGTATGTATTGGGTTAAATAAAAAAACAATTTGTTTCTTAAAAGGATTCAGAAATCAGTGTCCTGATGGAGGACGAACTTTGCGTAGGTAGAAGAAAGAAGTGAGTGTGTTGCTTTACAGTGAGACTAAAGGGAGGCAGAAACTTTCACACTTAAGGAAATCAGCGCCAAGTGGCCCACTGTCTGACACCAATGAGGGCAATTTGTGTGGGGAAGTGTCAGAAGTGTGTGCATTCATTTTCCAAGTTGATTTTTTTGTAAATACAAAATGTGAGCATGCAAAATATGAAATATTTTAAAGTAATGGATGAATAGGTACAATATAAAATTTTAGTTTTCACTTGTCAGTGGCCAGTGTTGTCATCAGAGTTATCTAAAAATTTAGCCAGTCTATGTATAATCTTGATATAGTTATTTAAGTGGACTGGGCAATCAATGAAATAAAATGTCACTATTTTTGACCATATACCTGATTATCGATATTGAACAGTTTACTATTGGTTCTTTCAAGTAAGATTTACACAATGTATATATTATTTTCCCCTTGCGTACCTACCTTCAGACAAAGCTGGTCAGGATTGTTGACAAATCTTTTTTTTATCATAATTGATTGCTCAATTTTCACTGTGGTCATGACAATGGTTTAGATTTCCTGTCAACATTATTTCCCACCCTAAATGTTACTAAATTATATACTATCCACTCCTGCGCCACCAGTACCTCTGTCAGCCTGGAGATAAAGTTTGAGTGAGTACACTTGACCCTACATGTGGCAGGCATAAATCTTAAAATGATGAAAAGCATTGCAGGCTTGAATGCAAATAAGACCAGAAACCTGATTTTAGGCTGTGAGCAGTGTAGAAACTTCACTACTGACACACTGTATTTTTCAGCCCAGATGGTTGCAGATGACGGGAGTTATTCCTCCACCTTAAACCAGGACTTGTTATATCTTCTGCAATTTAAACTTTGTTCAATCAAGACTTAATTTTCTTCTCTCTGATCTCAAAAACAATCTTGATCATACTGCATCATACTTCTATTCCTATGAGGACCCTCTACTGACAAGTCATTGATCTTTAATAGCTTCTTCAACAGCTCTGACTATTTGGTGGATCCATCATTACTAATGCATGCTGTATGGCCAAGTATTGTGTGAGCTGATATAGCGTAATTATAAATTCTTGACAAGATTCTGAGGTTTTTAAAGACTCCAAATAATTTCACAAATTCATCTTCATCGTAACTATTTTTCATGCTTTTTGCCCTGTGTTCATCTGCTTGATCACTAAAGCCGAAACTCCACGAGACGCGGGAGCAAGACAGCACCACTGCTGCCCGAGCAAATTGCGACCATTCTAGTCAATGCTTGTGATTCCACCAGGCACACTGCGGCACATCCTCGTGGCTCTCCGGAAGTCAGAAACGAAAGGCATGGAGCTACCGGTGAGTTTTTCAAAAAATAAAACTTCATGTGCAGACGTCTGGTCATATATTAAATCATTACATCAGTAAACAGTAAAAATCACAGGTAAACGATCAAATCACCAGCAAGTTCACAGGAATAGTAACCTTTAATTTGGTCACTGTCATCTTCAACAAGGCAATGTAGGTTGAGTAAGTGATATCCAGTGATCATTTTCAGGGTGAAGTATTTCTTTAATTCTGCCTCCCTGATACCGTGCCTGATCTCCCTTGGATTTGTCTGCCTGCCTGGTTTTATGACTAATGTTTATTTCTTGGACTAGATTAAAAGATATTGGACACACAGCTACTGCCTCTGAATTTGTGCTTTGGGATTTCTGGGTCATTAAAGGACGGTATATGGTGCTAAATTACAAATAAATGTGTATACAAATATTAATTTCTAGTTGATATAATGGTGCAGCATTTAGACAAGACTGCATGACTTCAATTATGTCAGCGCCATTGTCATAGTCTTCATCAAGAGGTCATATTATAATGCATGAGGCAGCACATAAGGACAAACCCCTCAGGTGGAGTCACTTCACCTGAACGAGAGGACACTTCCTTGGTTCCTTTGTTCTTTCTTTGACTTCAACAATGTTTTGTGTCCTACTGTAGCTTAAACCAAACACACACACACACACACACACACACACACACACACACACACACACACACACACACACACACACACACACACACACACACACACACACACACACACACACACACACACACACACAGATACAGAACATATAGAAATCTACAAAGAAATGAAAAGGAAAGAAACATGCATTTTGAACTTGCACTCCTGACTCATCTATGGGTGTCTCAAACATACTTAAGCCTATGCACTATGGCCATTAGAGTTCAGAATCTAACATTCATGCTGTATACTGTACACTGCTAAAGCAGCAATAGAATTTAATGTGACATGGGAAACTCAGACCTCAACCTTTAACTCTATGAATGTGTATTAAAGTATGTGCAAAAAAATGACCTCACTTTAAAGACATGTTTTTATTCTTGAGGTCTTCTGCTCAAGCTGGCTCTCACAAACAAAAGAACCCAAAATGAAAAACCTGTCAAGGCCAACACAAAATTCTGCATTCGCTAAACATGGACAGATCCATTCATGTGCACATATATCACACATTTATTTGTGTCTGGAGAATTTTTGCTGTGAGCATTAATCCATTTTTATTCCATATTCTCTATCATCTCTAATGAAATTACGTTCTTCTCTTAATTTATTTGTCTTCACTCACAGCTGACGATGAAAGCAGTAGTATGAAATGCACCACAAATGCAAAAAAACTTTTTTTTTTTTTTTTTTATGGAATGGCATGGAGCGAATTGCTCCGATTGTAGTAGGTGGCGACATGTCAATATGTTTGTTCACTGGACTGGGTCTGTTGCAACCATTGCATCCTGATGCTGACAATGCATAAATGATGCAGGACTCAAAGTCTTGTTAGGTTTTCGCCTCAAGCAGTCCAACAAAGCAAAGCAGTGAGGAGCAATGCTAAAGTGAAATCTATGTTTAGTGTATTAGTCCCATTAGTCTCTTACAGAACTAAGACTTGTGTCCCTGAGACACATGCTGGGTCATATTAAGAGTATTGATTTCAGTATTTAGCATCATATGTCACAGTACAGATGTTAACAGTGACAATGAAGGAAAGGCAGTTAAAAAAAGATGAAGACAGTAACTTAGGAGATATGCCGTCTTATACTACATCCCCAGCTGTTAATACGTTGAGTACCCAAGACATAAATACACAGAATACACAGCATATTTTGTTGTTATATGTATGAAAAATTCACGAGTATGCAGGTATGTCCAGCCTGCTGGCCAAGCCTTCAAAAAACAAGTGATATGTTCATTAAATATGACTATATCGTGTATGTTGGAAATGTCAACCTGTATGTTTTTTAGCAAAAACCAGCTCTCAAAGATTTGTTTTTTGATCAAGAGAGAAGATTTATATAACCAGAAGTGCACGCAGATTCAGGGAACATACTGCATACTGCTGCGGAAATTGCACAAATCCTTATAGGTAGAACAACTGAGGAACGTTTGGGGTTTCAAGGTAAATCTTTTTGAACAAAAGACCTTAAATTGTAGAAGAATCACCTCTGTTCCTGAAATTGTTTGGACACTCCGTCTTCATTTGAATAGTGAAAAAAAAGGCTTATCATTTAATTGAATAGGAAATTGACAGCATGAACAGCAGATAGTAAGATGAGGGAAGCTGTGCAGAAGAGACAAAATAACGGCATCCCATGATGGTCTATAGAAAGACAGAGCAGGCAGGGGTTCATTGTGGGGGAATTAAGTTTTAATGATCCAGAAACCCCACATTTGTTTCAGAAATGTGTGGATGACTGGCAACACAGGAGCATCACAGGAGCAATACAGTATATTGCACCTCACAATTATAATTTCAATGCATAGCTTTTAGTGTTTGAGTAACTGGTATGTTTTAGGAAGGAGAGCAGGCTAAAACGTTACGAGCATAAACGTTCATTATTGTTTCAGTGATATGCAAACAAGAGACATATACCAAGGACAATCTGGTTTTGATGTAGTCCGTCTGCAGTGGGCTGAATAGATCACCATAAGAGCAAGTGTCCAAAGGCATTTACAGTGGTGACTTGTATCAAATGGAAGCCTGAGGCCACGCACAGAAATACTAAAACATTTTGAAAACCATTTCAGTTTCTGAAAAATAAAAGACCCTTCAACATCACACCTTGAATTTCATTTTCAGACCTATTTTTGAAAAGAGCAAAACTTGATGTTGTGTGTCACGTCATGTGGCACAAGAAAATCAATGATAAAATACATTAATATGGCATATGTAAGCATGTATTCATCCCATGGGGCATAAATAGTAATTATACAAATAGCTCTCCATGTCATGATACAGACCCTCATAGCTTGTGGCACCACAGATAAACAAACGCACCTCCCCAAACAGGACACCAGGCTGACATGCAGCCTTTCACCTTTATGTTCACGCTCACTCCTAGGCTCCTAAGTGTTCGATTTGGCTTAGAATCAAACCCCATGGATCCTCCTTCAGACATCCACGTCCTGCTGTTTGGTCCAACATATTTTTCGCCTTAGTCATCATAGTTGAAATTATTTTAGATCAACAACTACTCGTGCAAAAATGATCTCATGTTAACCTCTTAGTGTGTATATATATATATATGTATATATATATATATATATATATATTTATGGCAGCTTCCTATCCATAGCGAAAAAAAATGGTGCAGGGATGTAGAAGACTAATTAGGGAGATAACTCAAAAACAAGAAAAAAAAAATGGCAATATGAATACTGTCTGTTTAAATACAGCATTTATTAACAACATCATTTATCTACTTTATAACAACAATAAACACTGAAGTCTAATGCAATTGAAATACATACAATTCTTAAAACATAGAACATAGAACATAGGACATTTAAATATGTTTTAATTGAAAGCCTTAGTAATCACTCTATATACAGGATACAATCTGCGCAGCACTTTGTTTTCCTTACAGCATCATACATTAGCCACTCTCTACCTGCCTTCCACTCTCTTCTTTTTCCACCACATAACGATATTTGCTTATCACGTCTGGATCTACTTCTCTAGTTGTAGCTGTTTTTCTCAACTAAACAGTTTTTTTTCCCATCCAACACTTAAGTATCGTCCGTCATGAGTGCTCGTGGGAGTTCTAGTGTCATTGTATACCTTTGCCAACAGTTTATTAATTCAGATGACCTTGAGAAGACTAGCTTGGCTATAAATTTAAACAGCCAAAGTGGCGAGTAGGAGCAACTGTGTTACCTGCCACAGCGGAAACTCACCCGCATTAGGTGGGTGGGCGGGTATTAATGTCAAGCCCTGTGTATATATATATATAGAATGGATATCGCACTTTTTATGGACCTTTAATAGAATATAAATATGGCCAGGAAAAAAAAGGCTCGAACGTCAGTATGTTAGCTGTAAAACAAATAACAAAAACAGCAGGGACCATTACATTCTATCGAAAATGAATGTGCTTATATGACAATCAGTACATTTCGATGTTTTCGCCACTACAATTTCACTAATCAAATTATGAAATGTATTTGCCAAAGATCTTTATCATTTTTTAATGCCTGAAGCATGTATCAGTGAATATGGATGTTTTAATGTTTATATTTGTCCTGGGGCTTAAACCAGATGTTTGTGAAAGCAAGCAAAACTGTCCTTCTGTTGTTTGTGAGGCTTAAAGATGCAAGTGCGGATCTTTTCAAGATTAAGAGAATTGTTCTGTGCATACAAGAACGTGCTTATACTGTTGCTTTTACAGAATAATATTTGATTTCAAGGCAGCTATATCTGCCTAACAAATCAAGGTTATACTGAGCGACCGAGGATAACTCATCCAATTTCTGGGGAAGAAGTGTTCGCTCTTTGGACGACAAAATGAACAACAACTCTCATTGGCTGCAGTGTGATATAGATGACACGGTCAAAAGGAGGTGGCAGAGGAGTCTTAATTAAAAGTCGCTGGTGATACGACCCAAATTCAGCCTGTCTGGTCATTTCTTTACTGACAAAGAATCATTACATTAGATGTCAGTGTGGATCAATATTCTGACAGGGTGAGGTACCCTCATTCCCATCTCCCTTTCCAAACCTGTGCATTGACTGCAAACCATAAGCAACAAGAAGGATGAGGTCAAAGACTTGTTCAAATCAGCACCTCCATCCCCGCAGCTAAGACAGGCGGAATCACTCTTCGTTTGTTGAGGCAGACTGTAGCAGCGAGGCATCATTAAATTCCTTCTCACTCCTTATTGTGCATAATTCATACCCAGCTGTTGAAATATAAATGTTGCTGTGTTGCAAAAACTCTGCTAGACCGAGGCACAAGATGAGGGCCAGAATCAAACCCCAAGTGAGACTTCAGGTTGAGAGAAAAACAAACAGGCGAGGAAGGACTCCTTTGGACAGTTCTGGATCGCCTGCAGCAAAATCAATTGTGAATGTTATCCCGAGACACGCAGGGAACAGATAAACAAAGACAGCAGTTTAATTGGTCATTATGTGAAACTTTTTTTCCCATTCAGAAATGATAGCACAGTGTGACACTAAGATATTAAATCACAGCAGTAGTAGAAGTACATACAAAAAGCATTAAACAGTAATGTATGTTTTAGTCTTGTTCTCATTGCTGGAATGTGCAGTCTGGATTATTTTGTCACTAAAGACCCTGGGCAAAGTATAGTGGACACAATATTGTAGCTTGTGTCGTCTAACCTTGATAGAGGTCCCTTAACACATAATACCGATCCTTTTGTCAGTCATTCTGCAAAGCCTTGGATGCAGTTCCAATTGATTTAGCTCCAGTACCTGCAAACATTAAAGTAGGGGCTACTCATGTATAACAAATAAACTATCATTAAAGCTGCTCTCAACAATATTTTATGTTAAGTGTAGGTGTAATGTCAAAAATGTCACTAGTAGTTATGAATCCACCCAACTTTGCAATTCCCCCAATCTCTACGGAGCGTTTTAGCATCCTTCAGCTCATTATTATCTACCGTTTTGGTTCTGTCTCACTGTTCTCGCCAGCGTCATATCCATATTCAGCACAAAGAGGAAAACAAAGAAGCTGCGATAAACCCACTGTACACAACCTGCTCACCACCAAACAGCAGACTAAGTCAGCGACTAGAGCATAAACAGTTAGAAGTATAATTCAGTTCAAGGAGGAAAGTATTGAACTAAACTCCAGTGCATTCGGTAATGGAATTGTAAGGACTGCCTCTCAATAACGATCTAGCTGGCTGCTAAAGCTTGTAGCATTAATAAACTCCTGGTTTCGCTAATTACGTTGTTCGTGCTTCACATTCATGTGTAGGGTCTCTTATCACACTACTGCAGAGGTTTCGTGTTATTTTGCTAATGAAAAAAAGCCAGTTTGGATAGTTCAGCGCTCCGCCCGAGCTACTCAGTGTTAACAATGTCTGGCTGGTAGCGACTGTTAATAGGTGATCAATGGAAAAAACTGTCTCAATGGCTTATTTGATGTATATTCATGCTGAAAATGACCATGGAATGCAAATACGCTGGAATTACACTTTAAAGAGCCAGATATTTCCCACAGAAGTTGGGGGAGACCAAAAATAGAGAGAGAGTGAATGTTGAATGCTGATGTTGTTCTGTACCTACTGGTGTGTACTAGGCAACTGTTTATGTCAGTGTTGTGTTAACAACTTTTTGCACTGCCCCCAAGTGGCCAAAAAATAGAACCGTTTTTTCAGGTTTGAGGTTAGGCAACGGACAACTGGTTAAGGTGGTGGTAAGTTAAAGAATATGAATGTCGGACATACTATGCCCATGTGCCACCCCAAACTCATACTTTTCACCCACCTATATCACAGGTTATAGATAGTGGGCTGCATTATACTGTACATGTATACTATATGTTATAATGTATATAGTATACAGTTATATATACTGTATATCACATTCTCTTTATGGCTTTACAAATTTCCCAATTGAATCCTTGTTCCCTTCTTTTCTTCTTTTCTATATAATTATGTGTCACATCTCCATGAGACTTCTCTTGGTGCTTTGTTCACTGTACACTCTAAGAAATGATTCAGGAGGTTAGTTAGTTTGACTTAAAAAACATGAGCTTTTTCAGCATGAAAAATACAATTTGTTACATGTCCATTGTTTTATTAAGTTGATAACTTATTTCAAGTAGTTGATCAAAATTAAAAATGAAGAAAGATGTCTTAACTCAGAAATATATTGATTTTGGACAAGCATTTCTGCTTTCACTTAACAAGGAACGGTATTAAGTTAATGAAACTTAATATTGTATTATAATATTAAGTTAGTGCAGCTTCCTTTCATGTGTGCATGTGGTGACCAGCAGCCATTTTATGCTGCCAGACTACCCCAGCAACGGCCAGAGGGAGCCATCCGAGCCCACAAGGAGTGAAGGTCAGCTCAGACTAACTTTACTTGGTGAGTAAATGTTTTTTTTTTATGTTATTAATTCTATTTGCAACAGCAAGTAACTATCAGCGCTCAGTCACAACACTAAAATTGAAATGTCGCAGCATGCTTTGTCCTCGGCTTTTAGCTAGCTAGCTAATGTCTTCAAAGTAACTTAACTTTTAACGTTAGAAGTGTGTTAGAGTAGGCTACAAGGTGCCTAAACTTGCGGTCCCAGAACAGCTGCGGGCATGAATTTTCAGCCCTCGCGTTTGCAGACACATAAATGAGCTTGCATTGGTGAGTAATATGTTGTGGAAAGGCACTAGCCGTCAACCGCTAATGCTAATAATGATAAATGAACAGGGAAGCGCTAGTCGTTAGCCGCTAACGCGCCAACTACACCAGGCTGTTTTTGTTTATTTAGAATGTGAAATAGTTGTGGCTTTTTTGTGAATTTATCACATCATTTTTATCCACCGGAATTTCCTAATCTCTGCCATTTTACTTTCATTACATTGTGCTTCAGTGAAATTCATTAACTTTAAAATGCTGTCCTCCTACTATTGTCATTTGCCATAGAAAAAAATGTCTTTAAACAGATGTATATAATGGTCTTTTCGATTTGCAGTAGGATTTGTAGAAGTTTATTTTTTCTTTCAAAAATAAGTAAGAAAATGTCAGTCTAATGGAAAAGCTAACTTCTTGAAGTAATGAGCAGCATAGAACTTTCCTGTATGCTGGTTAATATTGCAAATTTGATAAAGACCAAATCCAGTGCTTGTATCTCAAATAAATTGCAGTGTTAATATTCTCCTCTGATACTGAATGTTTAGGAGATGTGACTGCATGTATTCTATAACTTAAACTTAAGAGAATAGTTCATTATTTCCTTGCCCTCATGCTGATGGAAGTTCGGGTGAATTTTTTGAATCCATGAAATACTCCCAGGGATTCAGGGGAAAACAGATTACAGTATTCACCCAATTGTGACAACCTTAAGAAGGATATTGTGTACCAAAAAATGTTAAATTACTCAAAACAAAAACATAAAAATGCCCTCAAACTGCTTGTTTGCCTTAATCAAAGTACCCTGAAGTGTCCATGCAGAGTTGAAAAGACATCATTTACATTTTATTTGCCAATATCTACACTGTTGCTGCACACCTCAGAGCTGAGCGTGTGTGCACAGTCCCCACACACCAGTCAAGATGGTGTGTGCACGCACACATGACCGTGGCTGTATGCTAAGATGTACAGTGAGGCTTTAGTATAAAATCACGGAGTAAATTAAGTCTTTTTCAAGTCAACTCTGCATGTGGAGAATTCAGGAGATGTAGATTAAGGCACATGAGCAGTTTGAATGCATTTTTATTTTGTGAAATTTAACATTTTTCGGTAGTCACAATTTAAATCTTTTTTTGTGGAAGAATGCTGCAAGCTGTTTTCCTCTGAATCTCCAGAAAGATTTTATGGCTCCAAAAACGTTGCTCAACCTGCCACCAGCATAACGGTGAGTATATGACAGATTTTTCATTGAAATGGAACAACTCTTTAAGTGATGTGTTTTCACATACAGATGCTCCAATGTCTCAAGCCAAACTTCGGGTCATTCTTCAGGACCATGATATACGCAAACTGGACTTGCCTCATGGAATTCCTGAAACTGTGGAAGAACTTGAGTCAATTGTGAAAGAGACATTTAAGCTTGATGGGAACTTCACTTTGCATTATAAGGATGCTGATTTTGGAGAGGAATATTTCTCCCTTTCCTCAACAAGTGACATCAAGGACAAGGACTCTATTAAGGTGTTTCACATTGTTGAACCTCCCACATTGACTATGACCTTCACTGATGTGGACTATCCTGTTGAAAGTGCAGCTGAGACCTCCATCACAAGTGCAGATGCAGCCTCAGTCAATTATACAGAGACTTTCAACTATTCTTCTACCAGCACTTGCTCTTCTGGATCACAGGATACAGTGATACTTTCATCCTCTGAACATGAGCGTTCACAGCGTTGGCCAACTGAATTCCAAATACCTCGCTTTGCCTACGACACAGAGCTTGTGCTTGCCGCAGGAAATGAAGCTTTCAAGAAAGATGGAATTCATGTCAACTTTACCACAATTCTTCCAGACATCCTTGAGAAACTGGCAGAGAGCATGTTTCAGTATGTTGCCTACCCAACAAACGCACATAGGGCTGATGTTGCTGAAGCACTGATTCGCAAGCATCCTTGCCTAAAAGAGCCAGGATCGTATAATGGAAGCTATGGATGGCAACAAAGACTAAAATATAAAATGGGCAACTATACATCTAAATTGAAAAAGGTTGGATGTCTTGAGCTTGAGGTCAACACTCTGTCAAAGAAGCGAGGACATGAGAAAGCACCGGCAAAGAATATCAAAAAGCCAAGAAAGGCAGAGGTGAACTTTTTACCTCCTCACCCACAAGGAGAAACAGAAAAAAGTTTGGAACATGAGAGATTGGATCTCCTTAGTGAAGTAAAGAAGAGGAACAATCGCCAGATCATCAGTGAAAAAATGGCAAAAACATTTTCAATTCGCAGACAGGAAGTTGTCAATGTAGCACCACCAGTCAGTGGCTTAAAGGACCGATGGCCTGCTCTTTTCAATGCAGCTCAGGTAAATATTTTTTCATGATATGGTTTGCATTATTTGCTATATTGAAATCAATTTCACTACATTAACAAATTGTGCTTTTTTATTTGTGCCTTTTTATTTTTATACAGATAAACGAAGAATTCAGAAGAGTCACTACAGTTAACTTGGAGACAACATTTATGGCGAAACTGGACGAGTACACCCCAAAGATCATGTCCTTTGTGTTGTCAAGGGGAGGGGCTGCAAGAGTGGCTATTCAGCGCATAATGAAGATGCTGCAAGAGGTATGAATGTATATAACGTGGTTCATATCAAATAGAACACCTTCCCCCCCCTCTTCCTCCCCTCCTCTACCCGTTTTTCTCTTTCTCTCCACCACTGCTCCTGCTTGTTGTCTTTTCCTTTTACTCCTCTTCTGCTCCTTCCACTCCTCTCCTCATCCTCTCCTCCATCCTCCTCTTGTTCCTCTTTGTTCTGCTCCTCCTCTCTCCCCCCTCCTCGTATGCTGCTTTCCTCATCCTCTCTTCCTTTTCCTCCTCTTCTCTTCCTCCCCCTTTTCTCCTCATGCTTCACAGCAAAAACTCAAAATCTTACAAAGAATATTTGTCATATTTCTTCTCAAAATGTGTCATTACTCTTAAAATTAAGACATTACCTCAAAGTAAGCTGTTTTTGACTTATTTTCAAGTTGAATTTCACCCATTAATGCTAATTTTTCACTTGAAATACGTAAAAAAAAACTCTGCCCCCCCCCCCCCTTCTCCTCATCCTCACTTCCTCCTCCTTGTCTGCTCATGGCCCCAACATTTCCTCCCCTCCTCTTCTCCTTGTGCTTCTCTCATCCTCTCCCACTTTCACATGTCCTTGTCCTCTTCTCCTTTTTGTTTTGTTTTAGTTTTGAAAAATCATCGGTAAAAATGTGTATGAACCCTGATTAGACATCCTTCCTCATTGAGGAGTATTTTTATACATATTTGTTGTCGTCTTATTCACAGGATGATTCTGTGGAAATGAGGAGAGAGGTTGCGATCCGTGGAGTGATGGTGTACCTCGGAGAAAAGGAGGAGAATCTCTTTAAAGAGCAGTTGGTAGGTAAATCTGGCACAGAAAAACTATACTTTGTGTTAGTCTTGTTTTTAATTGTTACTCGTGTTTAATTCTGACATTGATTCTGACCTATTTATGCTAGGTTGATGGAGATCTCACTTCTGAAGTGTTGAAGATAATTGTAACCAGAGGTGTCACATCTGATCCAGCCAGCGCACAGATTGTGATTGAGGGAACAGAAGTCCTGGAAGACGTAGACGTACCCAGAGCCTGTGCCCTACTAATGGGGCTGATCTACTCACTCAATCTCAGCTACCCGAAGGAACTGAGAAACACTTTTGAAGTGTTTCAAAAGGTGTTCCTTGAGCTGGATGGTCTGAAAGCAAGTCCGAAGGTAATGTCTCTGAAAAGTAAACTGCTGTACTAAAAAATGTGAAGACTGTCCACTTATTGAGCAGGAAATGTTGCATTTATGTTTATACATTGTGTTTGTACATTTTAAAAGTTTTTGTGTGCTTGTTTAAAGTAATTGAAGTACACGTTTACACCTGAAGTACACTTGAAGTTCAGTAAAAGTTAATGTCTCAGCTAAGATCTAAAGTAAAATGCTGTACTAAAAATGTGAAGAATTAGGGTGTCCACTAATTCTGCAGTAAATGTTGCATGCGTTTTATACATCACATCTGTACATTTGGAAAGTTTTGCTATATTACTTTTTATTCTGTCACAGATGTATCATATAATCACTCAAAGATGAAAACGGTTTCTAAAATGTGCAAGTTCATCACACTGTTTATATTTAAGTACATTATACTGTGAGTATATTTTTCACAAGGGGAATTGAGTGATTGTTGATGGTTTCTGTTCTTCAAGTGCTGATATCGCACAGAAACAGGATATTTTGGCAGGTCTTTAGTGTTTACCAAATCTGCAACAATGTCATTCACCTGATATTGCTGGTTCATTGCAATAAAATTGTTATTGATTAGAAGTTTACAATAAATACATTGACAGTAAAACTGCAATTGCCAATTTATTCTGACTTAAGTGAAATAAGTTACTTATACTCAATAAAATTGAGGTAACAATTTGCATTGACTTTTCTGAGTTGAAGGAAATTAAAATAAAGGCATTATAGCAACTTAAATAGAGTAATTTGACTACTTATTAACACTAAATCTTTGATATAAAAATTGAGTTGGTTCAACATAATTAAGCTTGAAGAGGACAAAACAAGTTGTGTTGGTTGTACTAAACTAATTGAGTTAATCCAGCTATAAAAGTCTCATGGAAAATACTCAATTATGGCTTAGTTGGAATTACTTAAAAAGATAAATGCAAATTGTTACAACAATTTTTTTAAGTTGAGCCAGTGTATTTTTTTTTAGAGTGTAGGGATGACTGCTGGATCAATACAATGTCGATGTATTCCTGCCTTATTCACAGGGATCTGGCTCCCCCGGCTTTGCTTGCATTTACGAAGCTGCTCCTCTTGTGCAGTGATCCCCACAGAATGATTCACTGTCCAGTCTCTTTCCTACATCCCCCCAAATCCCTCTAAGTTGGCCTGCTTTCAACCCCCTGAAACATTATCAGTCTGCAAGCGTCGTGTTCACCATCAGGCAAAGCATCATTTGCAGAAACATTACATTTTCCAGCTGTTGGCGCTTTCCTGTACCAAAATGAGAAAAAAAAAAAAAAAAAAAACTTCAAAGAATGAAGTGCCACCTGTAACCACAATAATGGACTGGAATTTTATCTTCTCAACATGATGTAAACAAAAGATGTTAGAGATCTGTTTTGTTTTTTATCACAGACCAATATTGGACTAGCTCATATGTGCTTTCAGGATTTGATTGCTAAGGTTAGTGGGTGTGTGTTTATGTGGGCATGCATGTGTGTGAGCGGTCACTTAGCGGTGGCCTTGAGAGCAGCATACTTCCCAACTGTAGCACACTATTAATGATGGGAGTGCAGGTTGGTGTAGTTGATCCTATCTATGGTGCTCATTTATTTTACCTTTCATGTCACAACGCTGTGTGGAGAATGCAGGTAATGAATAATAACATGACTAAGAGCAGGGTAATTACAGGATAATGAATGCACCTGCATTTTGTCCACAATGTCAGGGAGAAAGAAACAACTCGCAATTGGAGTGAGGCTTGCTTCACAGAGCACCAACCAGTTTGTGTTTTGATAAATTCAGCCAGGCTGTTGTCTGTCAAAACAGTATGTTCCAATGTGCGGCCACACTGCTCACACGTATATGTTATGACGAGCATTTTGTGTTGCAGCATTTAAGTATTGATGGATAGATTGCCAAAGGGTAAACAGAACTCATGCACCAGGATCCCAGAGCAATATGAGCAGGAGCTATACAGTAAAACTATATTGACAAAGATATTAAGTTTTATTTAAGTGCTGTGTCCTCTGGGTGTCCAGGTCACTGGATTTTACAGATGTCTTAAATCCATACATCACTGCTCTTATGTCTAACATAAACATACTCCGAGGTTTTACTTATAATAATAAAAAAAAACATTAAATCCCACTCTTGTGAAACCATCTGACATAAATACATCAGTAGAAATACAGCCAGAAAGCATGCACCTTGGTTTGTTTTATTATAGAACATTAAATCACATAGAATAAGAAATAAAGACTTTCCTCCTATAATGGTAATTTTAACAATCTTTCATTTTTGAACGTTATGTTTAAATATTCTGTTCATAACTATGTAACATTGGCTTGAAAAGTAAATCCCTTCAAGAAAAGAAAGACAACATCACAAACCCAGGATGCATATTAAATATATTTAGCATCTTTACAAGACTTTTCAAATAATACATCAACCAGCTGTGTCAAATATCACAGGCCTGCCATACCTTATAACGAGAATTAAGCTCAGCACCAGTTTATAAACAGGGATATAGACTGGACATGTGTATGTGCCTATTTTATCTATTTCTGGTCAATTTTATACTTGAAAAGAAAACCCTTTATATGATTTCAAATGTTACCACAACAAAAACGCTAAAATCTTTTAAATGACCACCTACTGGCTGTACATTATTATTGCCGTCGCAGCTTGAAAACCTTAGATAATCCAATAGCAGTCATTCAACCACCAGAACATAAGGAAGAGCCAAATCACTGTTGCTTTAAATCGATGCATATGTATATACATTTCTAGCCTCAGTTGCTAAGGGATGGTGAGATTCAGAAGTTTTGTGGCCTACTGTGAACATTTTGCAGTATAATTTGCAGGAAACATATAGGTTATGCAAAAGAAAATCACTGTATGTCAGCTATGTTCCTATGGATCTGTCTAATAGAGTGAAAGGCAGCATCATTACCCCTGAATACAGCCACTGCTACACACCAGCCACTGCTGAGAAATTGAGTTTTGCTTTGTGCTGGGGGCACAGTGTGCTATTCATGTTTACAGTCCCAATGATTTAATCAATGAAAAGTATTTTTTTTCAAGCTAAGCCGTTGCTGCTTTGCCCTCTTTTATTTCTGATATACTGTAGCTAGGCCATGTTTGTTGAAATCAAAGTGGACTGATGGGCCTTTTTTTGTTGATTTTTTGCTCTAAGATTAAAATAAAATTGTACATATCCTTACAATTATTTCATGCTTTACCATGGCATTTCTATTCTACTGTGTCACAATGATCTTTTAAATAGAAATTATTTTCGGTTGGTCTTTAGAAAAAAGAAAAAAAAAACAGAATGTCTGCAATTGAAAACCAAACCTGTGTTGCCAGGGGGCATACATGAGGTGTTTGTGGCTCAGGGGTGAAAATTGTTTCTTAGTAGTGTGAAGGGCATTTTCACCATCTGTTATCGTGGAATTGTGAATCAAAATCAAAAGCATAGGAGTGGATCTTTTAGTACGTAGGTTACTAACAGAGGAAAAATGGGATGACGTGCAAAAAATAAATGACTGCCCCTTTTAGCCATGCTAGCAGCATGGCTCAAGGGAAGGCAATGTCAATGTCACTTTGGTCCAGACAGCTCAACAACTATTGGATGGATTGCCATGAAAGTTTAAAATCAATCCCCAGATAACATAACCCTTTGTCTTTAGTGATTCTCTGACCTTTCCTCCTTTTACCCCTCTTAATTTGACATTAGTAGGAATTTAATGTTTCAGCAACTATTGGATGGTTTACAGTAAATCTAAAAGGGGGACCAGAGGGTGTGTGCCATATACAGGGGTATCACACTACTCAGCCTCCCTGGTAAAGTCTACTCCAAGGTGCTGGAAAGGAGAGTTCGTCCTATAGTCGAACCTCAGATTGAAGAGGAACAATGCGGATTCTGTCCTGGACGTGGAACAACAAACCAGTTCTTCACTCTCGCAAGGATCCTGGAGGGGGCCTGGGAGTATATATGACCAGGTCCCTCAGGAGATACTGTGGGAGGTGCTGCGGGAGTACTTCTGTGGGCCATCCAATCTCTGTACACCCAAAGCGAGAGCTGTGTCCGGATCCTCGTCAGTAAGTCAGATTCGTTCCCGGTGGGGGTTGGCCTCTGCCAGGGGTGCGCTTTGTCACCAATCGTGTTCGTGATTTTCACAGACAGGATATCAAGGTGTAGTCGTGGTGGGTAGGGGTTGCAGTTCGGTGGGCTGAGGATCTGACGATCTCTGCTTTTTGCAGATGATGTGGTCCTGATGGCATCTCACTGGATCGGTTCGCAGAGGAGTGTGAAACGACTGGGATGAGGATCAGCACCTCTAAATCTGAGGCCATGGCTCTCAGCAGGAAACCGGTCGATTGCTTACTCCAGGTAGGGAGTCCTTACCCCAAGTGAAGGAGTTCAAGTACCTCAATCATGTTTACGAGTTAGGGGACGATGGAGCGTGAGTTTGGCTGGAGAAACGGAGCAGCGGGGGCAGTGTTGCAGTCGCTCTACCGCACCATTGTGACTAAAAGAGAGATGAATCAGAAGGCAAAGCTCTCAATCTACCGGTCAATCTTCGTTCCTACCCTCACCTATGGTCATGAAAGCTGGGTCATGACCAAAAGAAGGAGGTCGCAGGTACAAGCGGCCGAAATGGGTTTTCTTAGGAGGGTGGCTGGAGTCTCCCTTAGAGATATTGTGAGAAGTTCAGCCATCCGTGAGGAACTTGGAGTAGAGCCGCTGCTACTTTGCGTTGAAAGGAGCCAGTTGAGGTGGTTTGGGAATCTAGTAAGGATACCCCCTGGGCGCCTCCCTAGGGAGTTGTTCCAGGCACGTCCAGCTGGGAGGAGGCCTCTGGGAGGACCCAGGACTAGGCGGAGAGATTATATCTCCACAGTGGCCTGGGAACGCCTCGGGATCCCCCAGTTGGAACTGGTTTATGTGGCCTTGAAAAGGGAAGTTTTGGGTCCCCTGCTAAAGCTGCTGCCCCCGCGACCCGACCCCGGATAAGCGGTTGAAGATGAGAGATGGGAGATGAGAGACTATTACTGTGTAAGGATAAAATAACTTGATCCTCTGACTTTTCATCTGAAGTGCAATCATCAGGGCAAAATGAGGAAGGGCGGGGTGTCCCTTGATTTATTTAATAACATGCCTGAAAAACTAATGATGTTCCCAGTAAGTTACTCGCATGCACTAAAACCCTTAAGTTATCTAGACATTAACTGGTGGAGCTGTATGTAAGAATACAAATGTCTAAATCAGTTGGGCCAGACATCAAACCGTGTTTACCCTGCCAGCTCTCTAGAAGAAAGCCGGTGTAATATCTAATTTGAGCCCGTGTGTGAATAGAGCAGGTCATTGTCTCCATAATTCACAGCGAGCAAGTGGCCATGCTGATGGCATATCTATCATGCAGCTGGCCAGAAACTAGAAGAAAACAAACATCAGAGGGACAAAAAGAAGGCTGATTTACACATAGATGCCAATGAAAATGTCTAACGCCAAAAACATCAGACAAATTCAAGGAACTGGTCTTTGTGACCAAATTATGAGCCAGCTATGTGGCAACGGTGTAATCCGCATCGTGTGCTACTGTCTGCACACTTTACTCGTACGTGACCCCTTGCCTAATCCAAAAGAGAGTTTTTCCAGTTAGTTAGAACGCATCTGACAGATAATCTAAGAAGTATACAACTTGTGTGAAATGGCAACTTTGGACAATGTCTGGAGCTGATTCTCCAGACATCAAGTTCATATGGCTTGTTTCACTTCAGTGTTTTCTGTCATTCTGTCTGATACCACCATTAGGAGTTGCCAACATCCTTAGGGCTTTAAATTGTGAAATATTCTTAATTCTCAAATATAATCCATATCATTTTAGATTTACTTTGGATTGGATTCAGCATACTGTGCATACACACGCATAGAAACCTCTTACAGCATGGTTGATATAAGACTGACAAAAAATTCTCTTGAGTTTTGTTGTACTCCATTGTATGCTGCACTGTTACACTTGAATAACCTCAGTAGCAGTGATTGCATTCAGTGAATGACAGAAATTAAGTTTGCTAATGTTTGCTATAGTCACACATCTGACAAATGGAAGTATCTTCTTGATCCCCAGCTAAAAAGAGGCAGAGCTGGTTGTTTATTAAAACAGACTGCAGAATGCAGCAAAATAATGACATACACTACTGTAAAGTCGGAGCACAAACTCACTGGTGTTTCCTGCATGCAAACCCTGCACGAATCACTCTTTTTCGGTTGGAATTTATCAAGGCTGCATTTCAGGAGCTTTGCTGACAGTTTCCTGCCAGGTCACACAAACAGTGCTTTCACAAGTTTATGTTTTGAAGAGAGGGGAAATCCAGTATCTATACATCAGTAGTATAGTTTCATATTTTTCCCCAAAGATCAAAAATTGAATACACCATAAGAGCACATTAGCGTACCTTTTAACGTTAGTTCGATTCCTACCTGCGGCCCTTTGCTGCATACACCAAACCCCCCCACCCACCGCAAGCATGTGTTAGATCATTCCAGTAGCCATAAGGCGCAGTAAGATCAGCTGGAAAGTACTGGGACACGGTGACTGAGGACTGACCTTGTGTCCAGAACAATCTTTCAAAGTTATTGAGCCGGGATGGTGATGACAGTTGAGAAATGCCGGGCTACAGTACCGCGGATATATCATAGGCTAAAATTGACTTCATATTGACCTCCTTAAAAGGAATTAACTCATTCTCGCAGTGGCCAGGATGGAGATCCTGAGAACTAGAGAGAGAGGATCCTGAAAAGTGTGTGTATGTGTGTGTGTGTGTGTGTGTGTGTGTGTGTGTGTTTGTGTTCGTGTGTGTGTGTGTGTGTGTGTGTGTGTGTGTGTGTGTGTGTGTCTGTGTGTGTGTGTGCGTGTGCGTGTGCGTGTGCGTGTGCGTGTGCGTGTGTGTGTGTGTCTGTGTGTGCGTGTGTGTGTGTGTGTGACAAATCTGTATCCGTTGTATTTTGGTATTGGAGTAATGGAATGCACAGCCACATAATGTGGTTTACTTATGTTGTCAGAAAAAGTGTTCTCTTGGCCTATTTGGTGATTGCAGAATTTCAGGACATACAGTCTACTTCACTTCTACAACTTCTGATCCGTTGACAGTGACTTTGCCTTTAGAGCTTGTTGGTTTTTTTCACGCAACAAGAAGGTTTCCCTTTTTTGAAAGCTATGGTGTCAACAGCATTACATTTGCAAATGGGGGCAAGTAAAAGGAAGCACACTGTTGCTGTTTCTCAAGTGTGCAGTGCATCATAAAACCTTCACCTGTAAAACAAAAATAACTGTAGTGCCATATATCACCCACACTGCTCCCCACTCACCCCCCTCTGCAGTGTACAGTATGACCCTGGCTGAAAGTTAGTGATTATAAGTTTCATGACTCAATATTTGTACTTGTATGCCGCCCTCCTATTCAGACAGATTTCAAGCCGGCCAGACCCTGGTTGGGTCAGTGCCAACCGTTTATCTCATAAGGGTTGGTTTTTATACGATGACTGACATCTTGCACAGCACTATTCTGCCTCTGATTGGCCGGTACGTGCTGCCCCCATTGGTTGGGTTGGTTAGGTTTAGGCATGGGGATTGGGATTAGTTAGGATTAGGGTAAGAACACCAGGGTAAACCAATCAGAGTAGGGCAGGTCATGCTTTCGCCATTTTCAAAAACAACCCAGATTGCTGCAGCTGTTGTGGAATTTTCTGTTGAAGTACTATTTTTAAATTTGCACGGCCAAAATGGTAACGCTCGTTCACTCTGCTAAACTTCGCACGCTGTAGTCAGGCTCAGCCCGATGTCACATGTTTTGTTGCTCTGATTGTTTGTAGCTCTGTCCAACTGTGTCCAGAGGCATTTTGGTCTACAGCTTTTGATAAAAACCGTTGGAAATCTAAAATAAACAGAGGAAAACTAGCCTTTTTATAAAATGTTCCCCATTTTTAAGGTAATGTAATTGGAGTAGTTAACTCAAATACAGTAAGTCATCATATAATATATTCAATCAAATCCTTGCTACTCTGCCCTCCAGGCATTTGTATTCTGTAGTGTACTGGCTGTTGCCTAAGGCGCAACTTCTTTGACACAACTTTCTTTGTCAAACAAGAAGGAGAAGGTCCTTTGAAAATAGAAAGTAGGGAATGAGAGCACATGTAGGCCACAGGGGGTTACATTTCAGGCAAACCAGAGCATGGAAAGCTGCTGCTGCTCCCATTTTGTTGTTGTGTCATAGGAAAGCATTGTTCACATCTTCATACATCTTGAGTCTGCAGTAAATATTGTTGTTGAATGCTGCATTCTGAAAAGTATGTTTTTTAATTAATGGAGTTTGGCTAGCTCTCTAAGGTTGCTGCACTTTAAGGAGGACAGTCTACTTTCCATGTTCTCTTTACTATATCTTCACTACTTGCTTGTTACAGTCTGAACTCTGAACTCTTGCACCCTGATCTTCAGGGAGTGAAACATGCCCTGTTTGACTTTAACTTCTACCATTACTTTATTAAAGGTACTGTATGTAGCTTTGTGCATGTAGCCTATTAATCATTTTTATTGTCAGGTGAACTGGTTTTAACAAGATTTTAAAAAATTAGACTTTCCTCAACTTTCTTTGTTGCATATAACAGCCTTTGGACTGACTTATATGTAGAGGACGTGAAACAAATTTTCCAGAAATAACCAAAGGATTTGACGTTTTGTGCGCTTCTGCATCCTTCGCCTCTCTTCAGCTCCGCTACAGTGATGGCAAAATGGGGTCCACTAATGTCAGCAAATAAACCAGCATGAACAGATGTGATGTAAAGCACGGCAGCTACACAAGTAATAGACTAAAGGGTGAAGTAGATGATGTTGACAAAACTTGTTCAGTCTGTTATATTTTGATTACATATTCCATGAATAATGGCAAATAAACAATGTTTTTGCAGTATTCCATAATTATTTTCTTTTCCACCTGTTTTTTTCAACATTCATTTTATGGATGCTTAATTAGTGCACCTATTGTGGAAGAAATATGTTGAACACAAAAAGACGCACCAACTTAATTGATTGTCCGTCTGCAGATTGTGCTGCAAAAGAAGAGACAAAGGGAGAGTTTCCTTCTGTGTTTTATGTTGAATATTCTGCTATGTTGATCATTAATTTAGTATTTCTGAGGCCAGTTATCCTTTTTCTCGCGCCCTGTGGGTCTGCTCCACTGCCCTGCTGAAGTGAGTGGGTAAAGACTTTCCGTCCTAGCCTCTGCAGAGCTACGATGTTGTTTCTCCGCATTGCTCCGCACTACTGCTCTTTATTAAATAAATCTTGAAGACATTGGACGGAGGCACAGTAGCCAGAGATAAAAGCTATTCCTTCCAGGGAGGATAAAAGAGATTTAGATTTTGCTTATTTAAACTGGAATATGCAAATAAACAAGAGGTTAAATGAAAAGAGAATTGCCAAAATAGCTTATATATAAGCACCCAAAAAAACGTGCAAAACCAACGATTTAATAGGCTATTTTTATCTGAAGGATTATTTTTTCCCTACATATGTTGGGCGGTTTATAGCTAGAGGTAGTTCATAATGAGGATAAGTGGCTTTGTGCAGGATTTGTGAAGATATGCAGCACTGGTACGTGCTATGTATAGTACTATTCTCATTGGATGCTGAGTTAACTTCTTAAGTGACACTGATGCATAACATCTTACCCTGTAATTAAGAGAAATTGTCACTTGTTGTGATTTCTGTTACAATAGCTGCAGGACTGACAGCAGTGGCACCAAGAATTAGTCCTTTTCACCAAGCAGTGTTTCTTTTTTTTTTTTTTTTTAATGTGACCCAAAATCACTTGATGTACTTTTTTTTTGCTCTTGCAAAATGTATTTATTGGTTCACTCTGTTGTTATACAAATTACACACAGTCCCCAAAACACGTACACGTGCAAACAAGACCTTTACACATGCATTAAATGGAGCAGTTAAGGAGTCAGTGCCTTGCTCAAGGGCATCTCTGCAGTGCTCAGGAGTTGAACTGGCACCTCTCCAGCCACACTCCATACTTGGTTAACTGATCACAGCCAATCAATGGAGTGATAATGTATGTATACATTTTAGTCAGTTTTGACTGTGTGCTTGTCCATTATTAAACACAAACAGGGTGTAGTTGCTGATTGGAAAATACCTTTGCAGTTAGTCACTTTGCCTGACTTGAAGAGCAATATTTCACGTTACAGTATGAGGTGGCAAACTAACGATAACAACCAGACAAATCAAATGTTTCCGAATGTTTGGCAATGTCACACAGCCGCTCACTCTGGCAGGAAGCCAATTTCAACATTATTTTCACCTTTTAAAGAACATTTGGAGGGCGGAATACTACTTTCCAGTGCTAATGACAGTCTTTTCACTTTATTAAGAGAATTAAGCCAACCAGAGTCAAAGCAAGATTACTACCTTGAAAATAATAACCTGTATCACATTCAACCTCAAGAAAAACATTTAACTATGTACCTTTTGGTTAGTACCTAGTAGTTAGTAGCTGTGTCAATGGCTTCCACCTGTTTTCCGGTCATACAAACTGAACCTACTTCCTATTACCCTTGCTGTCCTTGATATGATCCTTAATCTGTAAAATTAACAAAAGAATTGCAGTGAATCCAGAGTTTGGAACAACACAAATGTCTAGCCAACAGGTTAAACTCAATTGCACAGATGGGCTTTAAACTTGTTAACAGGGACTTTAAGCAGTGACATTCCAAAAGGTTGCAATAGTGCAATAGCTACTTCTTGTGAAAACATATGTTGTTCTGTGCTAATGAATTCCATCTAGTCTCAAACAACCAGAAAAGTTGGTTAAATTAGTGGGTATCTTTAACAAATATACTCAATCTATTAAATGGTAAAATCTAATATAAGCCAAATACAGTGTCAAATACAATAAAATCCTATACAACTTCCACATATTGCTGAACAAACCAGTTATTCTCAGGGAGGATAGATAATTGGGCTGTAAGGTCAGAAAGTGCCAAGATAGAATTGCGCATGAGCAAAGTGGAACATATGTTGACGCCATAGCTGTCCCTTCAAGCATTACTGCTTAAAGTCCCTAATTACCACATTGCTCCTGAGGTATTTTTTGTGAGGTAAGGTGAGATAGGTGGACTGTCCAAATGCAACTGTTCATATAGTGAAAATACCAATGCTTTTAAGTATGCAATGGAGTAAATGAACAATGTTTTATCTCATCTCATTCTCATATACAGTTATTAGCTCAAGTCTTTCCCATAATGTTAACTTCTGTATCATAGGATAAAACTAGCAGCTGTCTCACACAAATCCTGTGTTCTTAGTAAGATTTCTGCTTCACAGGTTTACAGTGGTTAACAGACTCAATTGTGGTTATAGCAATGCTGTTAGTACTACCTTTTACATTTACCTTGTTTTGCATTAGGCTTGAAAAGACTCATTATTGTGTTTGCATGTCCGCATATTATATTAACTTGAGAATGAGCTGTAGCGTAGATACTTGACCTCTTGCAGAGTCACATTTAAATGAGAAGCTCCAAAGCAATTTTAATCAAAAGCAACTGGACTTGGTTATTTGTCTAGGAAGACGGTTCACCTCTCATCCAAGAGGCTTCATCAGTTCATGTACGCATCTGACCAGGCTGGGACTGGTCCAACTAACTGGTGTGGAGATCCAGGTATTAAACCTCTCGGCGGTCGTTGGCACTTAGAGCACAAAGGGTTCCAGTGACATCATTGGCCTTGTGAGAAGTTAAATACCTGGATCAAATAACCAAGTCCAGTTGCTTTTGACTGAAATTGCTTTAGGGATAACGATGACCCGGACAAATGAGAACATTCACAGGCTGATTTAAATGAGAACTTGAGACAATTTCCTTTTCCAGACTTGTGTAATCTGCAGTTGTGTTGCCTTGTACAACTCCATAACAATTGATATGGTAAATACTTCGACCGTAACACATCGCCTGCCTCAATATGGAGTGTCTCTCCTTTATTGTCTATTTGTATTTGAACAATTTTTGTTTAACCCGCTGTGTCTTTGGACAATATGATATTTTACTAGATCCAACTCCACAGTATGTTGACCTGGCCTTTTCAACAAATAATAACCTTTAGGGAACCTCCGATTTATGTGAATAAATCTCAGTCTTTGTCATAGGCTATAAAGTGCCAAAAACAGTAAAAGTAAAAGTCATATAAAACATATGCAAAGCTTGTTTCACTAGTTTAATATCAAGGGAGAAGTTGTTCTAGAGCACAGATGGAATGCACAATCCCCTTTGAATTATAACCTTGTCCTCAGGACAACCAGACCCAGGTGAACCTAAGAGATTTCCCATTTTTATAGGACAGCAATTCAAAAATGCATGCAGGAGCTTCACCACATAGACTCTTGCATTTAAACTTGTCTCTGCATTTAGTTTTCCTCACAAACCATTAGCTCAACGTCTGCCTTATTTACAAATCTTAGGTGAAAGATGCATGTGTGAACAAGTTACTTGATGGACAAGAACACAAACAACTTTTAATTAGGATTTTTGTGAATCTAAAACGTTCATATTTATTTCATACCAGTAACAAACCACTGTGTTGTCCTTTTGCATGTGGCCTAATGTTTAACAAGTATTAAAAGTTTCACTCCATATGAATTGAGATACCTTGTTTCTAGCGGCCTCTTTCAGAGCCCTCCATCTTGTCACAGTCACCCCGTTTGTTGCATTAACAGTTACTCTAATCGCCTTAGGGCAAAATATTCCCTGCTAGAGGGATGGGGAAGGTGTAGTTTGAGTTACATTTTTTTTCTCCTTACCATTCATAGCATTTTGATGAAACTAATCACAAGATTTAGTGTAGGATTTGCGTCATTCAAGGCTTTGAAAATAACTTGACTATTCATGGTGACATTGTCATGGAGCCCATGCCTCTGGATAGATTTGGATTGAATGTGGAGAAAGAGTGTAACAACTTAAATACTCATGCCAGGAGCCATACAATCTTCTCCGATGGTTGGTAATGAAAAAGACTGCATATTGTTCTCTTTACAGAATATAATTATTATACATTGTTAAGAACATCTCATTTGCAATTAGTTTTTTTTCTTTTTGTAGATCGCTGACATTTTTTGAAAAATTACAGCTAGTGTATGGAGTCACTGACTTTGATATAATTTCCATAACAATTTTAAATAACTGGGTATGAAGATTGGTTGATTATTGTGCTCAATCCTCACTGACGGATAGGCAGGTCATTTAGTCACTGACACTTATATATTCAAATTTTCTTGAAGCATCAAGTAAGGAACTATACACTTATACTATGGCCACTTACAGGTATATCATCACTTTTTTAATGCCTCTGTTTCAAAAATGAAATATAGCTTCTGACCTCTGAAATTCTCAACACAAAACTGGACCAAGAGTTTTACAATGGTTGAATGGACGGGTCTGCCTCAGATTGATTAGTACTGACTGGCTTCATTGGTTCAGTTGGTTAGGTTTAGACATGAGGAGTATAAGGTCAGAATATTAGGGTGTAGGGGAGGTTTTATCTTCCACCATCCCTCCAGACTGTCAATTCTAGCATCAACCTGTTCCAATCCTACAGTTAGTTGATTTGGAAGCCCAGAATTAATTGGAATTAAACTTCCAGTAAACTTGGTTTTTCAGTGGGAAGAAAATGACTTACTAAGATTCAATAACTAACTTACATTATAAAATTCTGTCATTATTATCTTGAATCACGGAAATAATGCTTACACTAGTTGGAGTGCTTTTTGGGGCTATTTTTATTTGCTTTTTACCACACATATCTGACTGAATTAGTCTAAAAGAGATGGCTTTTACACCCCACCTCTCGCGAGGTGTCAAATTATTCTGTGTGGCAAAAGAAGCATGATCAGGAGAAGTTACATTTGATTTGTTGCCGTGATCAGTGAAGCAGGAGGCTGTCTTCAATTAAATATTTTACTTTCACTTGTATTACGAAAATTAAGCCCCAGGGCTGTAGGCCATCATCCATCACATAGGAGAGGATCTAATAGTGAGAAGAAAGAAGTTATAGTTTTCTTATTGTCATTATGCTTCATATGACAGCTGGACGGAATGTCTTACTTTTTGTTTTTATCGCATAATTGACTTAGTCTGGCATCAGACCTTTGGGATGACTAAAGACCATGAACACAGAGAAATTCATACAAATGCTGGGCAATGTGACATTAGTGCGGTAGCTGATCCTGCAACAAAGTAGCAATACATTTAGATTACCTTTATCACACTGGTTAGCCTTTAGCTTCTAGCTTGACATTTTTAGATATGAAGCTGTTCTTAATTTGTAAATATAACTATGTAAAAGTAATGCACTGTAATTTTTATGATTGTAAGATACAATGTATTCACAGCATTGCATACAACATCATATTTTGTTAACCTGACTCTCGCCAAATAAATTTTGTTCCGCCTTGCTTCACTCATCCATCTTGGATTGCTCCATAGGAAAGTGATTTCAGGAGGCTGGGCCTTATCAAAAATCCTTGCATATGATTGGATGAACCACTTGTCAGTCATCTTTATTGACATGCTACTTCAACCACTCACATCGAAACCAACCCATGATGCTGATGAGAGCGACGCAGGGAAAGCCAAACAGAACAAACAACAAAAGCCTTCAGAGCCATTCTCTGGTGTTCTTTTAAAGAAGAAATATTCGCTAGATTGGACAACACGGATGAAAGAGCATCGATGTTGACATCTGCTTCCTCGATGCGAGTCGCAGCGGTCGTTTCTCCGCTATGTCACATCCATAAAACCTTGCCTGGCTGTCCTGATTGGCCTGACCATCTTTTGCGGACCCTGAAATCACTTTCTATTGAGCGAATGCAGATGGTTGAGTGGAGCTAGGCTTAGTCAAGACGGAAGCAATGCGGAGCGAAAGTGATCCCCCTATAATCAGGTTAATGTTTTGTAAGATATCATGCAAACTGTTGTGCATAGGTTTTCATAAAATATACAAACCTGTTGATGAGAATACATTGCTGCTAGTAATAACTATACCACTTGAATACCATTTACAATAACCCTTTGTTATGCAAATACATTTCCTGATGGATTAAGATTTTTTAAGATTGAAGTCCTAAATGACAGCAACTTTAAAACTGATAAGGCATTTCTGCACTGGAAGAAGACTCTACCTATTTCGAACTTCCTGAATATTTTGAACATGTTGTACGTGTTTGTAATCTGATGTTACAAAGAAGATGCTAATCATTCCAAAAAAACGTGTATCCATTAATGAAGCTGTTTGGATTTAAATACTTACATTTGAGAGAGAACTTAAAATAGTTATTCTAAGACGGTACAAGAACCAATACTTACTTTAAAGCAGTTACCTTTTTTGTTTTACAATCACCTGACTTGTGAAACATGTGAGAATTGAGTTCAATTAATAAAAGTCAATAAATGTTTGAAAAGCAATGCTGAATTTTCCATGAAAATATGCATAAAAGACAGTACAGTTGGGATTATATTCTTACAGCCAAAATATAGTAAAATATTAAGGTCAGCCTTAATAGAAAGGGACCCCATAAAACAGCAACAACAACCAAGGGAACAATATGCTGCAAAACCAAATTGTCCAAAAACACTCATATTACTGAAACATACACCGAATATTAATTTTCACCAGTACAACACTTAACAGCATGAAAGCATCATAATACACATACAAAACAACAATCTAAAGGAATGCAGTTAGTACAAGAAAGCAATACCAGTGCAAACAGTTTACACAGGTGGAGTATATAGTGTAAATTAGCAGCAAGCAGACAACAAAGAATTTGCCAAAAAGCCGACAAGCAAGAAATAAAACAGCCAGCACCATCATCAGCCTCGTAGCTTAATGTAAGCGTGTTGCTAAGCAAATACATAAAGACTGAAAAGGCCCAATACATACACATGTTAGCACATGAAGTGATGCCACACATCTCTATTAAGAGTAAATTCAATGGGCCTCATGCAAGAACATTTTCCTAGTCTTAGCTTAACCTTCTCTTTTTTTCTTACAGTGGGCTCGTATGATCAATGTATTCCTAATGTCTTCGTAATTCATTTGGAAATTTAGAGTTTCTTCTGGACAGACAAATTAGTTATATGGTAAGCATGTCCTCTTACCTTTTCTTAGCTGACAGTTTTGGCTGTACTCAGAGCAGGAGAAAAATCATCACATCAAAAAACAACCAGATACAGAAGATGAATAAAGGAGGCCATAGAAATAAGGAGGTGTGAGGGCAACACCATGAACAGGGACAGCGGCACCAGGGCGAGGAACGGACACAACCGGGTCGGGGAACTTTGTTTCCACGTCATACCAGGAAGAAAATAGCAGCTCTGAGAAAGGCTGGTACCAGGTCAGATTCAGCAAACTCTCCTTACTTCACGATTAGCTATAGTTTTTACTCTATTTTGTTTCACTGTACCTTAACTATCTACTTATGTTATATGTTAGTTAAATTACCTAGTTATTTACTGTGACTAAGTCTGGCATGGGTTGTTGGGAGGGATGGTGGGATTTATGTTGGTGTTTTTTCTTTTTCACTTTAAGGCAGATGCGTTGATGTACTATGCAACTGTTTATAAATTATATAATTGACTAATATTAAACTGTTTTTGCCTGTCTGCAAAATTCAATAAAAAACATTTTGAAAAAAAACTACCTCTCCTTACTTCAGGTAACTGTATAAATGACCCATGTAAACATGCTGAATACCGCATCGTGTGAATGAGCGCCTGTTCATGAGAATTGTAAATTAGCATGATTAACCCCCCAATAATACCAAATAAGGCTTTGCATCCTACCTCATGTCCGGAAATGTTCATTGATGAAAATGGCACCAAAGACTAAAAGAATAACTTAAAATTAGAGTTAAAATAAAGAGTTCCATGAATGCTGTGTCACTGGAGGGTCGTACTGTCATGTAAATAAAGAGAGAAATGGTTTGATATGAAAATGTCTTCAAAAAAATGTTGATTGCCACAGCAAGGTGATCGACAACTGCAACAAGAGGGGGTCAAGGGGAAGTCTCTGTCATGAGAGACGGATGAGAGAATACGTGCCATAATAGGTGATCAGACATCACAACGAAGGATGTTTCCCTAGACAGCGACTTGCATAAACCTTACATGTGAAGATACGGCCAATAGATCTCACAGTTATATGGAAAGTTATTTCACATTTTTTAATTAATAAATGTGATCAGCATAAAATTAAATCTGATTCTTCTCCCTCTGAGCCAACTCTTTCATTCTCTTTTGTCCAAATATTGTAAATATAAGTTTGACAAGAAAAACTCAATCGATTAGCGAAAAACTGGGGTTTGGATAACAGCAGAAAACTGCACGACTCTTACGACAGATCTGGACCACTCAACTTGTGTCTGTAATCATAGAAAATTCTAATAATGAGATAGCTGGTGAATGTAGCAAGTTCTCCTAAATCCCCTGCACAAGCCCCTAAAGAATGAATCTGTTTAAAAGAGTCTTTTTTGCATGAGGCCCATTGACTCACACACTCACCAGATCCCAAGAAGAGAAAACTTCTCCTCCTAAAAGTCCTCCTGAAGCCACATGATGGAACTGTTGGCAGGTGGGCTTCGTTGTGAAATGCCACATGGGTGTAAGAACTAGGAGCAGGCCAAAAGAGTGGGCTGTGCACAGCAGGCAACTCAAACAGCCGAGGAGTTGCTAAGGGCGTATTGAATTAATTTTGCAACAAGTTGTCAAAGTGTAGCTGTGCATTACTTCCACCTTGATCTATACTTTCCTTATGTAGACTCCTTTCCATTGGTTGCTGTAGGATTTTGGATACGGACTTGAAAATGGTCATTAGACACACCGAGTGGTTAGTAAATCACTTCCATATCCACTCAAAGACACTATCTGTAAGATTTTCATCTAGTTAACTGTCTTTTGAGTTACTATCATCAAAGAGTCGGTTAAAACAATGGTGATTGATCATATGACCAACTAATGAAAGCATTTGTACTTGTCTCCTTGCTGAGTATTCCAATCTGAGTGTCTGTGGCAACATAACCTCCCTAAATGCAAATGCCCGCAAGGTTAGTGTTTCTGTTTACGTCAGTCAGTAGTTGATGGTCTGCCCAGGTGGAGCTTAACACTGAAGTGTATGCTGCAATTCATTGTATTCGGAAATCGGGAACTTCCCACTTCTCAGTGAGGCTTGTAGTAAGGGAAGAAGTGTAATAGTAACATGTGTGTGTGTGTGTGTGTGTGTGTGCGTGTGTGTGTGTGTGTGTGTGTGTGTGTGTGTGTGTGTGTGTGTATATATAATCATGTCAGTAACATATAGGGGACAGACTGGAAGTAGAGAGGTGTATGTGTGTCCATAAATTTTAGAAAATAGGAAAAAAAAAGTCAACACATAGCGACCACGAACCTGACAAGATGGAGGGCTCTGAAAGGACAGACCCGTCTACATCTTACCACCAAAGAGGCTGCTAGAAACAAGATATATCAAATCTTATGGATTACAGTTTTAAAGAAGATATATAATGGTCAAGGGGCAGCTGTGGCTTAGTGGCAGAGTGGGTCGCTTACCCGGTCCACATGTTGAAGTGTCCTTGGGCAAGACACTGAACCCCGAATTGCTCCCCGTGCTGCGCATGGGTGTGTAAATGTGGTGTGAAGGGTTAGATTAGATGGTATGTAGCTGTCCACTGCCATCTGTGTGAATGTCTGTGTGAATGGGTGAATGTGACAAGTGTGAAAGCACCCTGAGTAGTCAGAAGACTAGAAAGGCGCTATATAAGTACAAGTCCATTTACCATTTTCAAAAAGACTTGGAAATCCTCTAACAATCACGTTCAATAAGCTAGTACACCTGACATCCAACTTAAATGTGTTGTCTTTGTCTTGAAAACAAAACAAGGCTTTAGAATGTGGGAATGGAAGAAAAGTATTAACTTTGTTTTAACAAACCACAAAAGAAAAATAAATACAATCTCACCATCAATACAATCACACACATGTTTCTGCCTCTGATACAAACCCTTGTCACATTGCTTCCTGTACAATAATTGTTCACCCACTAAACTGTTATCTTGAGAAAGCCTCTGTCGTTAGAAGCCCAGATGTCAGCCCAAGTTATTCTCAATGGGGTGTTGTGAGCAGAAGTACAGAGTTCAGACACCTTCTGTACTGATTATTATCGTTTTAGGTTGCCACTGACAGGCGCAGTGTCATATATCTGCGATTTACACATCTGTCATCACAGATACAGATATGGAGCACTGCATTCTGAGATTGTTCAGCAAAAAAGGACACTACATTTTTCATGAAAGATTGTTTTCTTTTGTTGCTCAGAATTCTGACTCGCTGATATAAACGATGAACAGCAGTATTCAAGAGGCATCCTTGTGCCCATGATACACATTTCCCAAGGTCTACAGTCTGCACACAAATAATTCTTCTTCTACTACTACTACTACTACTACTACTAGTGTAATACAATCAGTACAGAGGTGAGTTTATCCTGCACTGACAGTTTCATAGAGTTATGGAAACTTGCTAACAATGGACAGATATATATGTCATTTCAAGTTTGATTTATAACGCACCTTTTATATGAAGATTATCTGATTTGCAAAAATGTATTTGTGATCTGTTTGCTCGGGAAATTAAAGAGGAAAATACCACCCAGCATAAAGTAAAATATGCTCCCATTTCTCCTATAAGAAGTCAGTGTCAGCTGAGAGAGTAATGACTACAACATAATGAGAACAAATCGGGGGATTGTGGGGAATTGAATAGCTTAACTTTAATATGCTATTCATGGGAGAGAAAAGAAACAGATTTGGGAGGATTGTCAGAATTTATTGTTTAGTTATTATTATTGTTGTGGCCGTAGAAATGGAAATTACACTATTACATGAATTACACTATAAAACTCTGAGTTCTTGGTATCCACAGCCCCTATTGCTGCAAAGACTGCTATACTAAATAATATTAAACATTATGCATGTTCAATTAGATGTTTCTAATGGAATGATAAATGTTAGATCGAATATATTGGGTCAGCTGTTAACTTAAATAAGTTTCTCACCTACAATAAATCTGATACAATTTTTGTCAGTTAATGTTCACTGATGATGAAAAAAAAATGTGGCTGTATTTTAAGCATTGGTCTTTCTGTCCTCACTATGCACTTGAACGTTGTTGTTTTTTTCATTCTTTCTCTCTTGTCCATGCCTTTGAATGAATCTATTCATTAGCATTTCATACTGCAACCAATGCTGCCCCTTGAGGCTCTTAAGGTGCTGCTGTACACAGACTCATTATTTGCTCTTTGTCAACTGAGACTTCATTAAAAAACCTAATTACAGATTTTAATTAGAATCCTTGGATTATAGTTTTATATTATCAGTATAATAATCACATCCACTTATAACCCTCTGTGTTAACTTATTGTCAGAGTAGCAACATTTAAAATCTGATTCATACAAAAATAAATCTCTAAAGTTAGTTTGCAGTCAGAAATAAATAGCAAAAAAACACTAATATTTTAATCCATGTATTTCTTTATATTAATGCAGTGTGCAATCATTGTATTACCATAAAATTGAAACAATCATTGACTAAAATACCAACACTTGACCCTGTGATTACTTTAACACCACCAGCAGCACTTTAAATTAGGATGTCAATAATCTGAACACCAAATTTAATTCTTTTTAAAGTTGTGGTCTGTTGCTGTGTTTTATATGAATTCAAGTATTACAAATGCAATAACATTGGTTCTAATGTTTAGGTTGCAGTGAAAACTTGTGCACAAATCCTAACCAACCTACAGTATTAACCTGTTGCTTTGACACAAACATCCTATTCAGTAAATTGTGTTTTTGTTTTTTTTTACTGCTTAGCCTATTTTATTTTATATCTTAACAGAGTGCCAGAATGACCCATTGCAATCCTTGTATAAAGCCTAAACATGATAGTCACCCAGATTCGTAGTGAGACATATCAATCAGTCAATCATATCAAGAGAATAAACTAATCCAAGGGCTTCAGTAGTAAAATTTGTAGCGAAGGTAGAGGTTCTCCTAAAGTCATTGAACAGCCTTGTGCCCACTGCTAACAGGAGTGTAGTCCCCTGTGAGACAGTCAGTGGTTGTATCCACTAATTTCCTCTATCGTGCCACAAGTGTGACGGCCTCTAATGTGATGAAACCAGCCAAGTGCGGAACACTGTATCACGCTGGCAGTGTGCCAGAGATAACACTGTGAGGCCAGCAGAGACGCTTACCCCTGTTGCGGAATCTCTCAAGAAAAGTCAAACATACTCTGCATTTCTGCTCACACAGTCAGTCATGCTGATAACAGACAAGGTTTTACCACTGTTATGTTTTAAGGCAAAATTAGAAAATAAAGCATCAGAGGATGTGGACGCCTGGGGTGTCAGGGCAAGACCTGCCAGTGGTCTGTTGAGGTCCAAGTCACTTATCCTGGGGGCTACAGATGATCCAGTTAGGACCCTCAGCCTTGCGTTTCAGATGCATAAAACATAACAGGAAGTGAAAAGATAGACATCATGTTGTTGAGTATTCTAGGTTGTTCATATGCACTGCAGGGTTCTTTGGCCAGTTTCAACAATAGTGAAACTCGAAATAATTGAATTTGCCTAGAAGGCAAACTACTTCCCACTCCCATTTTTAGTGGGATGTTTTTACACACAATAGAAAGTGTGTCTTGTCAGAAGGCCTGTTAAAAATCATCTACTCTGATATAATGTCGGACACCAACCTAGCAACAAAAGGGGTTTAGTTATGTCTAACCCTAACCCTTGAGTTAAAATGAGCAGCCTAATTTTGTTATGTATGTGACGGTTAAGTACATTATGGAAGCAAGTCTTGGCCATATGGTTTCACAAGGGACATGGACAACGTTATCCTGGTTGAAAGTTACCCATCCATCCATCCAACCCATTCTCATTCCAACACCTCACATACAGACACTTTGTCAGGACCCCTTGGCATCTCCTGTCTACACTGGGTAGCCCTGCGCATAAAAATGTTACACACAGGGAACACACTGTTAACATTGTGAAGTAAAACAAAACCACTTGGTTACGGTAAGGAAAAGATCATGAGTGGGGTTTAGATAAGTACATTTATAATAAAACTAAACTAAGGGTACATGAATGACACAAACTATTGTCTCCTGAGTGAAAGTCCTGCCTTTGTTTGAGGCATGTACCACCCCAACCGTCTCCCTACGCAGACTTTGTCACTCTTACTTATTGAACACTTGCTCTGAGCGTCTTATTTTGCTGTGGATGGATTTACTGTTGAAAGCCTGGTGCATTTCAAGGGTGCCTTATGTGTCAGTATCAAATGCTGAGGATGTGTGACAAAGCGGTGGTATTTGACACTCTGGGAATGAGAACACGCTGATCCACCCCGACCTCCTTGACTTACCCCCATGTGGACTTACACAGACCACAGATCCAGCAGGATTTTTCTGTCACATGAATGAATGAATGATGAATGAACACCAGTATGATTCATGTCATTGTTTCTCCGTCTGCTCGTTTCCCTGCAATCCTAACTCTTCTCTCATTTCATACCCTGGCACTCCCTCTTGACTTGGAGTAACCCCTGTTCCCTCCAATCCCCATCACCTTACTGCCCCACCCATCAGTTCATATGTTCCCACTTCCCTCAACAGTAATATAACATCCCATGTCCACCTGTTTGTTGTATGACCATCTTATTTGTTTCTCACTAAGTTTGGTTGGGTCCAAACCTACCTTTACTGAGCCATTACATTTTCTTGTCAAGCAGCTGCCCATTGCCTCCAAGTCATACTGTATATTTTCTGCACTCTGCATGCTCAAATAATTGTAATACAAACAGCATTTATAATCCTGAATACTTAAATTAATTTTGGGTTTACTTTAAATATTATCTGACTTTTCAGTGTGAAAGCAGTGGGAGACCAAAAGTAAAAGATTTGTCTGCTCATTAAATATGTACCATACATCTTGATTTAATATATTTTCAGATTTAATTAATTTAAAGACAAGCTACAGACCTATTAGCATAATTATTAAATTCCACCCACACATGTCACCTGAAATGATATTGCTTTATGAATGTTAACAGAACATTGCTTGTTGTTGTGTACTGATTATAGCAATTAGATGTAGAGGAAGTAAGAGATTTGAACCAAATATTGAGAGTGAAATTAAGACTAGCTGCATTGCAGAGTCATATCATGCAGAATGCACGTCCATCCATGCATGTAGCACACAGTGGCCGATGATACAGACAGTTGTCAAGGTACAGTTGCCATTATGTCCAGGGAGGGATTATGAGAGTTGAGTCCCTGTATAACAAGATACCTGCACATGCAGTACTGTCCCTGTCCTGTGAAAGGCATTTGTTTTAAAAAATACCAGCTTTTCATCAGCTAAGATAATAGCCCTGTTTTCAGCTTCATAACAAAGTATTTTTCACATTACATGCATTACAATACATCGCATCCTTTATTGTTTAAGAAACACAATTTTTTCACATACTATCTGTCTTTCTATAGGTGTATTCACCCTCTGTCTGAAACTCTCAATTTTAGTGCCTGTCTCTTAAAGCCAATCTCTTGAAAAAGCCCATTGTACCCTGATTGGTCAGTGTTTCCGGATCTTCCGCAAGATCCTGTCACTGCAGCCGGGAGAATGACGACAGAATAGCAGCACTTTATACCTAAATACTGTATAGTATAGTTGTGACGTCACAGCTGTACAGAATTCCTGACGGACCGTTCAAAGGACCGTGAACAGTTGCTGTGTGCATTTTTTTGTGGATTGACTGTTTTGATACTGTATTTATATAGCACCTTGACCTGCTGTATAATAAAAGAAAGGCATGGAAATATCACTTTTTAAAAAACAAGAAAGCTTCCACAAATTTCGGGGATACATTCTCCGCTAAGGAATGATATATTTTACCTTGATATATTTCATTGTAGGATACACCTGTGCAGCTGTTAATTAAGCAATCAACCCTGTCCCTGCATCTACTCTTTTGTGTGTTTTTTTGTTGTTGTTTTTTTTAATCAAAAAGCCTAATTATGCAAGTGTGGTTTCAATCACTCTGTGCTTCCTTTGCCTTGCTGATACCTCATTTGTATGCAGCCACTTTCATTGCTTGCCCCTAGGAGAGCAAAGGTCCATTTAATAGTTTTTCCAAGAGCTCTGCTTTGAATATTTCAAAGGGATGCAACACAACTCAGGGAAAATTCAGATCCGTACAGATGGATTAATCAATGCTTTGGTATTTCACAAAGAGAGCCTGCATTGAGTTCAAAGTGGGGAACTTGTTAGCCCTACACACGGGGGATGCTGTACTATCTTCTGCTCCTCTGGAGTCTACGCGTCAGGTATTGACATTTCTATAGACTCCTCTGTATTGATCTGTGTAAAATGTAGGAATTTAATTGGAGTAAGGAGTCATAATAAAAAGAAAAGGCAGTTCACCCCGTCTTGTCTCTGTCCACCTTGTCCTGCAGTGCCAAAGACATGGCATTGAGCTGAAAATATGAAATGAGGACATGTGTCTCTTCTTGCATGTATCATCCTCAGAGAGTCACCTTGCAGCGCTTAGCTAAGATCTTGTGCTTAATTATGCATGTAATATGTTGTCAGAGGAATTGTCTCGAAAGTGTGTGATCCAGCTATCCCTGGTCGTCATGGCGAGATAAGATCTAGTAATTGCTCTAATAAGAACTCTTTCTAACGTCTCCCTGACATATGTGGAAGGCTATTTCATGGTCATGTTGGACCGAAATGTCCAGTGGACTGAATTCAAAACACAGTGAAATGTCTGGTGTTATTCATACGTCTTTTCATGACCCCAGGCTATAGATTGGAGTAAATGGGCCCATATAATAGATTCAAAAGCTCCTACATTTAGCTTTGGAATTGAGAGTTAATTGTTTCACAGCATAGACCTGAGGTGGCCAAATGGGCACAGAGGCACGAATGACATTTTCACGACTGTGCATGCACGCAGGGATAAACCCAACAGTGGAAGCTGCTTAGAGGGTGAGGCCTATATGAAAAAGAACAGACACACTACCTTGTTCGTGATGTAAAGCTGAGGGACAGGGGCTTGAAAAAGTGGCAGATGGGAATCAGAGAGTCATTGGTTGGAGGTTAAACACCCACATGGGGTGGGTGCTTCTTTGCCAACATCCACAATTGTCCCTGCCCGCCTCAAAATAATAAGAAAAGAGAAAATCCAGGTAGAGGCCACAGTCTCTGCAGACTTCTAGTGGGTTGTAAGTGATAATTAAAAGACAAAACTTTTCTAATAGTTTATAACTTTTGGTTTCAGGTAAATATCTACAGTGTATTGAGTTACTTTTAATCTCAGGGATAGGATTAACGGTGGAAATAAGGTTTGATAGGATTCCAAGGCCCTGTCAGTGTCAGAGCAGCTGAAAGATTTAAATGCGTGCAAATTACATTTGGTCAATTATTTTTGTTTTCACTGGAAAACAGTGAATAGGTTTGGTCCATGGCATTTCATAAAAACTAAATTTAAACAGAAAAGTGATGTCTAATTAATTTGACCTTACACTATTCACAATCAAGAAGAGTTTTTTCTCCCTACATTTTCTGACCTTATGTTATTGTGTGGCAAACCTGTGCCACTAACCTGTAATCACTCCCAGACAGATAGCCCCTTTAAAAGCCTTTCCATTCAAAGAAATGGATGAATATGTTTCTATATCAAGAGCAAATCATGTTTGTTGAAGTCATTTCAAAGGATATGACAGCCTTAGAACTTATGAAGCTCCCAAACAAGATTCTGGTGTACCTAGGGCACAGTCAGATTTAGTACTCCAAACACGTCATACTGGAGCACAACAAGCCTGGCGAGCCTGAATGCTTAATTTGCGGCCAGTGGGATGCTTTATCCAGAGATATAAACAAGTGCAGGCCCTATTGCATGCGCCGTCACGTGGGGTGAGCATGGACTGAATTGTTAAACAGTATATGGAGCCTCCTTGTTAACCCCCAGAGCCAGATTCCAAGCATTCATTCACGAAAGACTCCAGACCTTGAAAATCAAGTTGTGCATAGCAATTTAAATCATAACTCCAAGGATCTGGGTAGAGCTACGCGTCAAATTTTTCCATTATCTATGACTCTTAACATCACAGCAACAATACCCCGTGAATTCAAATGACCAGGACCAGAATGAAAAGCCACAATAAACTTCTAAGACATCATTTTGATATCAGCGGTAAGATGACATCCTGCAACTAGAAATATAAGTCTTAATTAACTGTTCTGACGAAAGCCTTTTATATCAATGTATTGTGTGCATATTGTATGAGGATGTCTTTGCATAATACTAAGCAAGCTATCTCTTGCTAACACAAGACTTCTTCAAGTGTATGTGTTTCAGAGAACATCCTCAATTCTGTCTCTCTATTAAACTAGGCTCACAAGCCTTTTGTGTGTGAAAAACAAAAATAAATCACGGTTCCGATATAGGGACGTTTACCCTGATTCATACGACTGTGCATCTCTCCCTTATAAGACGATCCAATACATACCTAGATACATGGGCTATGATACAATTCAGGGAACGAAACATTTTACATATGTAACGATTCTGTGCGATGCAATGGTCTCAACATTTGTTTAATGAAGAAATTCATTTTCCATAATAAATTCAAATAAGCTAATTCTTTTAAAGCTGCACTGCTGCTTACCTTCAAATAGATGTATTTCATAAAAGCATTGGTGAGTCCTTACACCCCTACTAATTATGATATGTTTCATTAACCTCCTGTAAATACTCCCATCTGATAACTGGAAAAGTAAAATGCTTTCCTTGACTGTGATTATTTAGTGCCCACGTCACATACTTTGTGTTTACCTTTTATTGCATGCCAGAAGATTTACACATTGTTGTTCACTGCATCCTCCGCAGTATTACACTGAATGGCGGTGTTATACTGACGCAGTGGTTCAAGCTAATAGGTGGATAGGGAGGCATAAAAACACCACAGCTTTTCAGGCAGAGAGGGAAGACATTTTGGCTTCCAATCTAAAGTTGTAACCTCAAGAACTATATGGCTTTAAGATTTATGTTTAATATGCTCAGATGTTTAAATGGTATTGGATTTTCAAACAAAAAATGTTTAGTTTAATATAGTACGATTTAAATAAAATGATCAAAATTCAGTTATAAGCCTATATACTGTATGTACCCATTCAGTCATACTAATACCAATAAAGTAGTTTATTTAATACATTTTTTGGTCCTTCAGTCAATAATTTAATTGAATTAAATTGAATTTAATTGAATTTCATTTACTTGAATTGAATGAAATACCCATCATGTGAATGGTTAGCATGCTGAACTGACAGTTTGATCAAATTCTCGACTCTACTTCACCACCACACTAAAGAGTGGGTCAATCACATGTTTTATTTAATCAAAGAACCCTTGCTGTGATTTGTTGTGAACAAAACCATACAAAAATGATTTGTGTTTGGATACAAAAAGGATCAATGCAAAGACTCAACATGACTTTGAGTTAGTATTCATGTTTTCACTTGACTTCACACAGATGAGTCAAAAGGACTTCACTTTTTAAGATTAAGATTTACCTTTTTCTAGGTAATGAGAAATCATTTTAAGTTTTAGAGACATGGTTGGGTGTTTTAGTACCTTGTGAGCTAACCTGGCAACCTGCTAGGACCAGTAGACCAGAAAAGGCTACAACCATTTTGCTTGTTAAAATCAAAACGTTTCATGACCACTATCTTTTTACTGATTTGAATTTGGAAACTGGATTAGATCCTCAGAATCTCATGTGACATGGCTGCCTTGAGACCTCTATGCGTGACTTACTTCCACCTCTGTTTTGGTCAATATTTCAAAGGTATTGGACACAGATAACCAGCCTTAGTAAATAAACAGCAATTGTGATAATTATTGTCTCAAATTTAACATTTTCCCCAAGGCGCAGGTTCCAAACATAGAATTTTGCTTAAAAGTACTAGGGAAAGGGAACTTAACTCAAAGTCATTTGTGTCCTTTTAAAAGTATTCTGGGATTCAAGCAGGCTGATTGAAGTGAAAGCAGTCTTCATTTCTGGGTCATTCTGTTGAGCCAAAGAGGACACAGATAAAGTCTCAATTAAAGACAGCATCCATCGCATTCTGTCAGTCCTTAAATGCTATTACATTACAGAGCCAGACATTTTCTCAGGGAAGAAAGTCTTCAGTCCAATAAACACTGAATTATTCAGCCTGCAATTCACATGGAGTTCTGTAGAGTTTAGCACATGGACTTTTTGACATGTTTGAATTTAAACTGGATTAAATAATTTATGAAATGAAACAAATACATGTCTGTGATTTTGTAACACTTGTCATTTTCAGATCAGTATTCGTATTTTAGGTTGCATCTGTTCATTGTGTTTGAGAAGGATGGACATTAGTATAAAGGTACAACATTCCTGGACACCCTATCTGGCTGATGGGAGGGTGTCTGCTGTGCAATTTGGCTCTGCAGGACATCATTCACACAATCCTGCCAGCGGTGGTGAGTGCGGGTTTTCAACAAAACCTCACCCATTAATTTTACTAATCAGCATGCCTTCAACCAGGCAGAGATGAACAAATCAGCTGGTGTTGAATTTGGCTGGAATTTTAACCTGCATATCTTCCAGGGCACAGGACTGGACACCACCGGCTTAGAGGAAACATGGCAGCACACCTCACTGATTCGAGCCCTATCCATGTACAATGCTTGAATGTTAAATTCAGCATATTAAAATAATGTCTTGGCTCTCTACATGTGCCCTGATAGTGTTTCTTCTGATGATGTGTTCAAAATCGGCCAACCTCTGCATGTGACAGAGCTGTGAGGATTCACATTTAGAAATGTTGTCCATCACAATGTAATAAAACATAGTGCTTACAAGAGTAGAAATGAAAAGCATGAGATACTAGTTCCAAGGCTTTTAAGCATTCAATGAAGGCTTTCTTTTTAAAATTGTATTAATTTTATACTAAAAATGTACGTGCATGTTGTCCACAGTATTTATAAGCATGCAGATTTCAGGTTAACACCTGGTAAATTCATTTGTTGCTTGTTTTGGGTACATCAAAAAATTGTAAACTGATCCAACTTTGGGTCTGAGTCCACATATTAAAACTTGAAGGTGGCATCGATTTCCATATTCATGATCTCAAGTGTGTATCTTGCAGAAGGCTGCATATTCCCATGTGTGCCTCTGAGGTTGGAACCAGCTTAGTGGGTGTATGCTTAAAGTAGCTCTTAAGTGTAGTTCCAGAGGTTGTGGAAGTGTTGTTATACTTACTGTTCACTGTAAAAGCTTTATAATTCCCACGTGTTGGGATGTTGAGTTGCTGTGCTTTAGATTGTTTGCACCTTTAGTGTGTTCTTGTAACTGTAAAGTTTAAAAGGTTTTTTTTGTTCTTTTCAACTCAGCAGTTCCCCTTAACTAACAAAGCATTTTAGCATCTTTCAGCACATTGTTTTGGTTTCCATGCCTGCAATATTACTATAATTGTTCACTCATTTTTCATCAATACCAGCAACAGCAGGCAGTTGTTGCTGATATTGATGAAAAAGGATCTGTATGTGTCTTCCACCATATGAAGAAAAAACTAAATAATAATTAAAATAATTAAAATAATGATTGTTAATACAATAAAATTCCTTAAGAAGCCAGAAACATGACAAATTAAGCTAACGTTGCATCATGTGTGTTTGATGTGTAAATAGGCAACTGTTTGCTTAAAGGTTAATGTTAGGAGTTAGATGTAAGAGTTCCTCTGTGCGTCATTGTTAGAGCGACAGGCGGAAGTGCAGAACAGGCAAGAAAGAAGTGAACGCTGCTCAGAGCTTGTAAAGATGCTACTAAGACCACCACACAGTTGACACAATTTCAGCCCATTCTGCACTAGAAAGTTAACTTAAAAAACCATCGTTTCACATGGGACATCAACTCGGGTCTTTCGTGTGAAAGTTGTCTGTGTGTCTGACCCATCCACCACCTCAACCGTCCTCCTTATATGGAATTTCTGGTCTTTGATGCTTCTTATATTCATAGCATGTCATCTTACAGCGCTGTGGTGAAGAAGTTCAGAGCGATGCTGATGGGTGATCCAGCTTACCAATAGATGATAACAGCCTATTAAGACAACTCGGAGGGATAGTAGTTTCTAAGTAATGTTTCTATTGCCCTTTTCAGACATGCATTAACATACATCTTGGGAGTTCTAATCACCAATTATCAAGTGGACATCCCTAAGTATCTCAGTTTACACCTGGCATTAGAATGCAACTTCACATGCATCTTGTGTGACCAAATGTGATCGGATCTCACATTCTCACTTTATGCTAATAAAAACATACATTAATAAAGTTTATCTTATTTCACCATACTATATGTGTTGTTGTTTTAAATGGCAGGAGACATCAATGCACTTCCCGTGCCTAGTCTGCTTGAAATTAAAAGACAAAGAAATCAAAACAATACAGCGTGCTCCAGGCAAACTAAATTGCCCAAAATGTTTTTTTATATATCTTTATGGGCTATTGGAAATGTGTAGTAAACAAAGTCAGCTTATGAAATTTGAGACTACTAGGCTGCACTTACACAGAGGATGTCAGTTGTGTAGGCAGTCCTTCAATATGAGATGCCAAGCAGTCACTTTCAGAAAATTTAAAATGCCATAACAAAAATTCATCAAGAGCATTTACCAAATAATTATCTTAAGTCACAAACACAAGCTGGAACTGATGGCTGTCCTTAATCAGCAGAAGATTGTTGTTACCACAGTGATGTGAAAGTGCGCATCTTAAAAGAGAATAATTTGTAGGGAAAGACATCACTTATGTGGGTGCCCTGCTGTCCATAAAGAGCAAGTAATTCATTACTGTCGCCCTTAAAGTACATAGACCTGATTGCTAATGTGAGGGACACAATCATCGTGCAAGCACACAGAGCCGAGCAAATATTCACCCAGCGTCATCTGGATAAGTATGCTTCCTATAATTTATGACTCAACATTTTGTCTTCATTTAAACCCTGCTATAGAATGTTGTTATGCTCCCTGACTAATGCATTCTGTAGTAATGCTATTTTCTAGGTGTTCTTTTGTATAAAACATTGATGTATTTGTTGGAAGACTCATAATAGAGATATGATCTTGATGCAACACCTCTCTCGCAGCCTGCAGACATTAGCCCCAGTCTGACAGGCATGTAAAATATATGTTTACATCATAGCTTGACAACAGTGCGCTGACATCTCCATTTCCCATGTGACCGTATGAAATAACCCTGTCAAAAATATATTACAATCCATACTTATGACATTTTGCTCTCTTCAGTCACACAAGGTCATCAGGGTAGGGATGCAAACGTACAATACTGCGGGGAGCCTTTGGTGCAGTTTGGATGACGTCAATAATCATTGACAGTGAATACAGTTACAAGGCTTCTTTTTATCATGCTCAAGGTGGAAAAGATAGAATATAGAAATCTGTTTCGGCTTCAGCCTGAGAGAACTATGCAGCACTTATTCAACCGACGTAAAAGAAAAAGAAGAAAAGGAAAAAGAATTCCCTTAATGGCATCCAACTCTGTGAGCTTTCAGTCAACGTGTATTAGATTTATCACTTTCTTGTCCCTACACCTTGTTGATGCCTCCAGAGTACGACTACATTGGTATGGGAGGGGAGGCCAAAGCTGTGACTATGACATCTTTCTTGGTGCATTATCTTCACACTCAGTCTCCTTGGGGTATGTGGAGTGCACAGAGGAAGTGCTTCCCCCGGTTAAGTCCGAACATGTAACCAGACATTGCTTTTAGGGGTCGGCTGTTAACATGGTTGACAATGCTCTTTTATAGCCTTCAGATTGAATATTCCCCAAGTCTCTCGCTGCAAAAGCCATGTCATTACAGCTGATAGCTCCATTATTTTTTGAAAGAGTTAGGACTTTTTTATGTTTTGTATTTTACCTTGCAGTTAATGGCTGTCGGTGTTCCTTACCTTTAGTATACATACTTTCACAAGGACACTTTTGGTTATGGCCCATGTGGCTTGTGTTCTGTATGGTTGGTTTTGTATTCAGATTCAGGTTTTCCAGATTACCAAGGACATAAAAGCCATGCCTTTGTGAAAGTGGGGATCTTTAGATTGTTATTATTCATAGACAAGAGAACTTAATATCACCCCTAACTTAAGAAGGTTCAAAAAGAAGGTGTTGTAAATAGCAACATGGTGCTATTAAAAGATATATTTTTTCGCATTTCAGCCAAGCACATTCTTCCTGCGTCTCTCAGCATGCAAACTAATTTAGCCAGCTAGCAATAATAATGTTAATCCTGAAACTAAACTCTCCATTTAGTTAGCTTAACAAGGCTGCTCATGCTCAGCATATGTGTGCATAGTGTTGATGGGCTATGAGACATATTGTATATTTGGGATACATCAGTTCCAATGAGGCTGCTTCATAAATAACTGATGTAATTTTTTGATAGTGGTGTAGAAAATATACTGTGCCAAATTGCCCTGACTTTCCCTTGTTCCCTCCTGTCTGTCTCTTCACTCCTCCATGTTCCAAATTACATCCTGAAGTAGGAGTGAAAAAAGCCTCAGGTTCCACCCCTGGTCATCCAGACTGTGCTGGGTTCCTCTAAACATCTAACCAGGGAATTCAGCAGAGTATGTGGGACTGAAAAAGTACTCTGAGCTCTGGATGGTACAATAAAGATCCATCAAGCATGTGAACCAATAGATCAACTATTCAACTGGAAAATATTGTTGCTTTTATTTTATATTGTAAGAAGAAAAACATAATGTGGCATATTGTTATAGATAAATGAATTGTTAAAGCAGCATGTGAAGGTAGCAGTGAGTATATGACAGAACTATATAGGGCTATATTGAAATGGAAAACAGTATTATACCATTTTCTGGTCAACGTTGCTTAAATCTACATGACATGACTCTATATTCATTACATTAAGAATAAAACTTGATTTTGTCATATCATTCCATGACTTTTCTACCTTGTCAATAATAGAAAAAGAACTGAAAAAACACTCCTTGCACTGTGAAATAAAGAAATGGAGTTTTATTTCTACTTTTCCAGTCTGCATCATGTGATTCCCTGGGAATAAACAAGGCTGTATTAATGTAAGACATTCTCTGCAAAATGATCCTGCATTTTAAAACTATAATTATAGCTGATATGAAGAGGCTCTTACATCCTCCACAGAAGGATGCCGTTTAAAAGCTTTTTTTAATAAGAAGCTTTACAAGTACAATTACATGTATTAATTGGTTCCCTGTAAGTATAAATGAAAATGACAGGGTAATTAAAAGTTGTGGTGGTAATTTCCCTAAAGATAATGTACTATACAGTACATTCAAAGTCATTTATTAATTTCTGAAATAATTGAATCAATTTTACTGCTCTCACCTTGAAATAGGTTACAGGATTAAGTAAAACTTGAACAACTTAGGTGGTTTGACCAACTGCTTTCTGGCCTCGGAAATTAGAAATGATAAGAAACATAAAATCACAAATATGAATGGGAATATATGGTCAATGTTTTGGATACTGCCTCACTACATGCAATGTAACAAACAAGGAAAAGGTGGATTTGGTAATGAGGAAATGTGCAGGCCTGTCTGACCAGCAGAACATGCACCTGGGTTCAGCTACCTAATAAAAATCCCATTTTTTATTGATGCCTGATACAATATGGAATGCTAGAATAGCTGCTGAAACCTTAAAAATGAGCATTAAAAAATGATCACCAACCGCAAAGGATTTCGTTGATGGGTGCTCCAACACAGTACACATAAAAGTAATGACTACTACTGTATAGATTTGTGCAAGTGATGGTAGTAAGGAAGTAAAGGTAGACTCATATACAGAGTACAATATGTTCCCTAATTCAACAAAAATCCTGCTTTACGTCATCCTGCAGATAAAAACTTTTCCACAGACTCACCCACTATGTCTGAGTTTTGAGCAGGCCTCAGTGGAAAACAGTGAAAAACTAATAATGAAGGCAACTCACGTGATCTGCAGCTGCATCGGTGAAATTAAAGTTTGTCAAACCAAATTCCCAAAATGTTGTGCAGTTATGCCCAGAAACTGTCACTAATGAGTATGCCATGTTTAATTTTACATGAGCTATTTAAAAGAAATTATATTACAAAAAATTATAGAAACTCCTGTTGAGAAGTTTTGGATCACTTCTACCTGCCAACAGTCCTTCTTACAGATTATCGCTTACACAATCCTCATTTGTCTTGACTGTAAATATACATCTGTCTGCATTATTGATTTGAGATTAATTCAGTATATTTGACTGTACGGTCAGGCTTTCTTTCTGGTACATCCCTTGTAAAACCATACTTTACCTCAGTTCATAATAGCTTGTTATTTGTCAGTATTTATGAAAGATTTTTTTCTAATGATTGGTATCCAGGCATAATTACCTATGGCAAAAGAAGCTACATTGAAACGGTATATAATAAGCACATATTCTTTGGTGGCATGAAATGACATTGTAACAATAACAGTTTTCCATTTAGAGCTGCGATTGAAAGGCTAGATGTCATTTGAATGCAGTTGTGGAATATTTCCTTTGTATCGTCTCAGCCCTTTCAAAGAGACGAGGGGCACGTGCCTCTTTTCTCACATGCATATGCACTTACCTATCGCATTCACTGAAATTGAAAACACATTCAATAAAATGAGAGAGGGCTTGCTGCATACGATGTGTGCTTAGTAATTGTTTTATCCTTTCTTTTCTGACAAATATAGTTCATCCAAAAGCGAGAGAGCCTTTGGGTTTACTTATTGTATATGTTTTCTAAATGGTTGCCTGTTGCTTTTAGCTAGACCAGGCTGCAGTTAAAGGACATGGTTAATGAATGATAAGGTTTGTGTCAACAGATAACATTAAAGTTTAGGACTGGCGTTTTCTTCCTATTCTTCATAATTTTTTACAATTGTTGGATAATATAGTTTTAAAAATGCCGAGCAACCTCATAAAGCAGTTGGACGTTACTTTTTAAGCGAATATTACTCAAACAAGAATAAATTGTGTGTTATTGGAAGCTATTTTCAGCTAAGGGCACACTCACACTGTCCGCCCGTACCGTGCCCCCTGCTTTAGGGTACTTGTCCCCCCCTCCCTCTCCCCCCGCCGGCCAGGCCCGTTTGTACTTAAACTGCCCGGGCCTCGCGAATGCTTCTTGCCTGTCTATACGTCATCACGCCGTAACACGTCACACACATTGATCGACGTCATCACAATGCGTTGCTTTGTTTACAAATCTTTCCATAGACCTCAGAGTTTTGTGCATCTTGTCCGACTGTTTTTGAATATTTTCGTCTGACCAAATCTGCAGTAAAAACTCCACCTCCGCATCACACCAACGTGAACCTTTCGCCGCCATTGTTTTAAATGTCCGCGCATGGTCCATTTTTTTTTTTTTTTTTTTCTATGTCCGATCAGGCGCACATAAAATTACGTCCCCCTCCCCCCAGGCTTGGAAAACTGCCAAAAAATCTTTAAAAAATGTATATATACCATATAAATAAACAAATATTTAGCCTAGGACCAATACCTGCTAATCTAATGGCATTCCCATCAGCCTCGGTTGTAGGCCTCCTTTCTGTTCTGTCAGTCCCAATATCTGTGTATGTTAACATAGTAAACTAACATGGCGAATATGGTAAATATAATACCTAATAATTTGCTGTGAGCAAGTTGCCACGCTAGCTTTAGCACTTAGCTCAAAGCACCCTACAGCCTCACAGAGATGCAAGCAGGTCTGTAGACTCAAGTAGGTTAATTTTTTTCTTAAATGGGATTTATTGACAATAAAAGAAACTATAGTACATTGCCATCTTTAATACACAGTATCACCAGTCAATTTCTTAGGTTAGTAGGCCTACTGTCAAGTTCACAAGTGCTAGAAAAACTGTATATACTTTAAAACTAGGCAAGCTAGCCCAACCGAAAACCAAAACACCCTGTAGGCCTGTGTGTTTGTGTGTAAGAGAGAAACAGGACTGGATCAAGAGAGATTCACTGAGCACATTTTACTTCCCAAATCCAAAATACACTTTGTTGTAGAGTCCATTCCAAATCATGTGTTACTTCTGCAGTAAGACCCCTGCTTTGCGCCTGGCCAGACTATTGTTGATGTCAGATATGCCAGGGGTTTCTTGTGGGTTATTTGAAGTCTACCAAGAGGAACACAGAGGGGAGTGTATGTCATCACTGCTGAATCCAGAATCACTTGTTTCATACCGCATAAACCTGCCACCCCCTGTAGTGTGTGCTGATCCAGTTACAAAGCACCTTCTACTAGACTATTGCACAGAGCACTTCAGACACTCTTTTGTGCCGACAGCCTTCAGACTGTACAGAGCTTCCTGCCCCACTGGCCCCATGCAGCCTCGGCCAGCCAAGAGGTTGCTGAAAAAGGATGCCTTCACATGGACTCTTTATGCACAGGGCTTCAAGCTTACATGAGTCATATTCCTTTAAATTGCATGTCTGTGACTGTCAAATATACCAACACATTTTCTATGGTTTCTCAATACTATCTATGGACAGAAATATGTAAATCTATCAGGAACGTGCATTTAAACCTCAACTCTCAGCACCTTAACACTGCTGTTAACTTGTGTTGCTTCATGCAGAGCTGATAATGAGAACAATAATGAAAATATGTTGACACATAAGCAATTTTTTTGTTGATGTTTTTCTATGTATGTATACTCTGCTATATAATACCAATTTTACGTATTTATTTATTTTCACCATTTTTACTATAATAAAGTGTATATTTCACATTTTGCAATACTGATGCTGCTTTATTAAGTATAGTGTATTCAGTAGCATTTCTGTATCATATTACTAATAACTGCTGCAACATTCTAATTTATACATGGCAATATACAAGCATTAATTAAACTGCATTACACTTGAAACTCTTCACCTGATGAGGTTTAGATTTAATGGCAAAGAAAATAGGTATTGACTCTGGGGCCAAGCAGGCATCCGTGAACCATAATAGTGTGAATTGACATGAAAAATTAAGTGGCATATGTTGGTATCAGTCATATTTACCATACTGCTCCCAAACGGCTTTCAGGGACATTCTGCATATGCAATGATATGCTTCTGCAGATTACCTCTGGAAGTGTCCTGCAAAATGTATTCTGATAGCTATTCCCCTTTGTTTACTTAAAGCTCAATTCTTCGAGTAAATATTTACTTTCAGTTAATAACTGGAGGATGTGATTGACGTGCACCATTTAATACTCCTCATCTGCTGCTTCCATGGTTCGTTGCAGGCATATTATGACTTTGATGTAAAATGTCAATGGCTCTGGCAACTGTTTTTTACCACTACAATGAGTGATCATATTACAATTTAAACATCTCCTCTTATATGTGCAGACCGGTTAGTAGACCAGCTTTAGGGTTCTAATTTAGTCATCTGTAACATACTGCATGCTGGATCATGGCAATTTCATACCGTAGAAAAACTATGTGTTTTAAGTGGTATGTTGTTACTTAAAAATATATATATTTTATAACATACACTCAAATCAATAAATTTCTAGGTTATTTTAGTTTCTTGACTCAAGAAAGTCAGTTAGCCAAGTTGAGTTTATTTGTATTGCCCAGTATCATATAGTATAGTTGCATTGCAATTTATCTTCATGATCATACGCACAGAACAGCCTTCACCACTTGTGCATACAGCTTTTTTTTATACATAAAGTTGCTTATGAATGCCTCACATGTGGGCACAATTATGTTGACAAAGTATTGGCACACAAAATAACTCACTTGTGGGACCATTGTGAATGACTGTAATTCTGTTTACACGTTGGAAGTAGTATACAGTAGCTCCGAGATTAGTTGTGCTATAAAATTACTATATGCTGTATGTACAATGACAGAAATATCTGTAATGTGTTCACATTTATTTCTCAACGGGTAGATATTAAAAATGCACCTGGTTTGTTCACAGCTGTCATTATGACTCATGTAACACTCTTCTTCCCCCACTTTGCCCTATTTGTAGACATCTTTTCAGCCCACTTACAGCTTAAAGCTTTACACCAAAGCAATAGTTTGGAAGGAGGTAAAAAAAAAGCTGAGTGCATTGGAGCGTATGAGGCTCCTTCTCAACTTTTTTGCACGGTTGTACACCATGGTGCCAAAATCTGGATGCAGACGGACGGAGAGACAGACATCAGACACACAAAACCTAGCAAAGTACGCCTCTGTGGATTTTCCCATTACAGTAGGTGTCACTTTGGCACTTAAACAAAAACATTTCTGTGGATGACTGTGTCCACTCTGCTTATCAGTAGAAAGAACAGGGGGTAGAAAAACCCCAAGACCCCTCACCGTAATCCCACATGTTGAACATAACACATCATTTGCATCCCAAGAAACTGGCTTGGGGATTACAGGTGTGTTTGAATGACACAGTTGATGTAATGCATGACCTTGACATGTAGGGACCAGATGGCACAAACAACCAAATGGCAGTCGAACATATGTTGGTATCATGGTCTGATCTGGAAACAAGCCAAGAAAAGGATAATCTCAGAGAAGCACAGAGAAAGATCAAGAACAGTGAGGTTCAGATTTTACCATTGAACTTAGATGCCATTTTTCTTTTTCTTGCAAGACATTTAACTAGAGTTTTTTTCTGCAAAGAGCCAACAGAAGACTCTTAAATTGGGTTTAATCATACCCATGTTGTGGTCATTTGATTTTAAAACACAGACAGTTCATTAGAGAAACAAAGGCAAGATTGTTTTGTTTATGCAATTTTATGTAGATGATGTATTGAATCATAATCTTTAAGATAAGCATTATCTTTTTAATTATTCTTATTTCCATAGCAGATGTTTTGCATGCTGTGAGTGCACTTCCTGTAAACTGCAAATCTGCCTTGCCTCATGGAGATTTGGAAAAAAGAGAAGTCAGAAATGCTCAACTCAATGATTAAAGAAGCCTACTTATGTCATCACAATATATTACCTCCACTTGAAAACCAAGCACGGTGTTGTGTGTCAATTTATGTGCTGTTCATTTACTGCCTTTAACCTGAATTTTATCACTCATTAAGGAGCACTTATTATTTGGTAAGTGTGACGAAGGACACACACATTTTTGTAGAGAAAGAGTCGCTCTACTCGTTATGATAAATTTGTTTACTTGCAAAAAAAGGTGTGAGAAAGCAGTAAGTGGAGACTTTGGCACCGTCAGCACAAAAAAAAATAGCATTGCAGGTGCAACAAGGGCAAAGGGGTTTAGGCCTGGAAATAGGGCAGCATTGTGGAGTAAAGCAGTGCGTCATCAGGGAGAAGAAAAATGGTGGTAGATCAAAGACACAGCCAGGTGTGCTAAAGCAATGTCTCAGGAAAAGAACGGTCAGTGGGTGAAAGGGGAGAATGTGGAGAGGAGGGAACTGGAGAGAGCTGAGAAGAAAAACTGTATTAAATTAATCATAGGTGCAGCTTACAGTATGATGTGTTACCTTCTCCCCCAAGCTGGCCCTGGGATCATGGCAACTGTATTCAGGTATAGTCACATTCAAAAATATGCTGTCACACTTTCATCTAGTCATCTTTTTAAACTTTATTATGAGCAATACCTTATTAAAGTAGTTTTCAAAAAACCTAGCAAAACCCCTCCCCGGACCAAGTCCAATCAGGCTGTAGTTTAGCAACACTGACTGGCTAACAATCTTTGAAGCTTTGGAAGCACATTGGCTGTAATAAGAGATACAGGCCTGATGAGTTTGAATGGTGGTTTCATGTTTTTATCCTCTCCAAAACCAAAAATACAATAGCAAAAGTGTAAGGAATGTATTAAACAGTGTTTGTATCAGCCCCGATTGCTCTAAAACTGCAAGGGACGCTCCGTTTCCCCTTTTTTTTTTTGGATTTGCTCAGCTCAAAGCACTTCATATTTAAAGCACCATGAAATTTGTGTGGGAATACGCGGCTCCATGTCCTGCTTCAAGTGGATCTTCCCTGTTAGCATCAGTCTTATAGTGTAACATCATGCAGGCTATTTAGCCATCAAGAGCTTATCTGAGGAAACACCATAAGCTGGAGACAGAATTCCCAATCAGCTCATGCTGCTGACATCAGCTTAACTAGCAATAAAATCTTAAAATCAATCCTAAAATGTACAGGGAGCCAGTGGAGTGAGGCCACTATGGGAGAAAATTCCAGTTTGAAGATAAAGTTGCGGCATTTTGGACCAGCCACAAGCATTACAGTAGTCAAATCAACATGTACAGCATGTATAACCCTTTCAAAATCACTTAAAAATAAAAGATGTAATTTCAGCTGACAAACTCCATTGTGTCTGTGAGAAGCCTGCCTTTGTATACTTCTGTCAGAAACCAAGGACACGCTGTTTCAAAATGTTTGAGTGGTAAATCTAGAAGCTATATGTGCGGTGCAAGAACGGAATACTTGACAGGTGTGGAAATGGTAACTACAGCGATTATCAAACAGCTGTTACCATATGGATCACTTTGACACACTGCTGCACCAGTGCAGTGACTTTATGTCACACAGTTTAACAGTACGGTTCATCAGTGGGGGAAAACGTTATCTGTAGCCATTCTTGCTAGGATACAGGAATGGAAGCGATCTGTATTTTCTAAACGCTTGTAAAGCATCATTCTGAGACGTCAGTTTCTGATGACTGCTGCACACCCACAATCACTCTCTTATTTCACAGTGACGCATGACATGATGAACTGTTGATTGGACACTTTATTTCAAAGTCATCCCTATTTATGTCAGGATATTGTTTAAAAAAACATCAAAATTAAATTGTTGTTTTTCATAGTTTTACAGAAAAATCTGTATTTAAACTGTGTGATTGATGAAATTATAATTTAATTGTTCTTATTCTCCAGCAGTGGGGTTTTATTCATAGCATCCACTGTGATCACAAGGTGTACTGACATGAAAAATGGCACATTGAATTTCCTTGCTTTCTTATGCTTCTCAGACAGTTTCTATGCCATAATTAAAGTTAACGTTTAATCTTTAAGACAGACTGTGTTGCTCTCAAGAGTAACATATCTTTCTTTTAAGTGATTATGATGATAATTATTAATGTTAATTGTCAGGCACATGAATCTTTTCATAGCCATAGTTTAGAGGTGAAAATAGAGTTACCTTTTCTGCTTTAAATTCATTTATTTCACACTTCCCAGTATGACAAGTATGTTTCACAGAAATAGTTAAATAATTGTTAAGAAAAAAAAAAAGAGGAATCTGTGGTAAATGGAAATTAAGCATCCCAACTAAGGTGTTTCTGCCAGACACTGATTGATTACTGCTGCTTACAAGCTGCCTTCAGGCTGATTAAGAAACACTTGACTGTTGTGAAATTGTGCTTAGTGGTTGATTTGATATGCAGTTACTAGTGGTGATACTACAATAATTTTATTTAAATGATAGGGTTTTGCATTTGTGGAAATTATTCTCCCCAACACATTTTAGCATTTGAGGTATTTAAGTTAGAAGCATGTTATTGCTTTCCCCTCAGACGGAACAAGAGAAACAAAGAAAATGTACGATTATTTTTTAACAATCTAATGGTCTATGCCTCATCTGATAAAGTGAGTGAACCACCTGAGCTTAAGGTATATCAATAGAGATTTCCTTGCTTTTAATGGTGTAGATCAGTATTTAACGTGCCCCAAATGAAGTGCAACTATTGTTACCTATAATGAAGATTAGTACTTTATTTTAGAAGCAAATTCCCCCTTGTAGGTCATGCGGAACTCATTCTGGCAAAAAAAAAAGGTCTTTCTAATTCCTAACAAATATTGTCCTCCAAACAAGATCAAAGAAAATCACCTTAAGTTTAATTTATGCCCGTGACTCTTGGCTTGTTGGAGCACACTGGCACCACTGATGTTGACGTGATATAAAATAAATATAGAGAAAATTCAAAAAATATTTTAAGAAAAATAAAATTGTAATCTTTTGTGGAATGAGGCACCGCTGCTATAGGAATCTATGCATTGATTACCGTTAATGTTATCAAATTAATGGGTTTTTCTTGAAAAATGAAGATATATCCTTTTAATTGTGTCAACTTAACCTTTAGATATTGGTAATATGAAAACAATAGATGTGTTGCGAAATAATTTTTTTCCTTTCTGATTTCAATACTTGAACTTACGTATCGGCTGATACCTTGTACCGATAGGATACAAGTTAATTTATAAGTGGTTGCAAGGCTGCATCAATGTTCAAGTTGAGGAAGATAGAAAGGGAGGGGGCACTTTAATCCAGCATGGACCCACTTCACTGACCTTGAATAAAGAGCAATAACTGATGAGGATGGGTTGTAATTCAGCTTTTATGAGCGTGTTCTCCTGTCCATCCATTAATCAGAATCAGAATCAGAAATACTTTTTACTAAAAAGGATTATATTATATTATATTATACTTTGTTTTTGCTACGAAACTCCAGATAAACAAACAACAAATATTATACAGCCGAAAACATATTATAAAAAACTTTTAAGAAATATAAACAATATCAAAAATACCAGACTAATGTGCAATAGAACAGATTGTCTATAGTTGAGTTTAAATCAAAGAGAGGGGGTGACAGGCTCTCCAAGGGATGCATAGTATAGTCTAATGACCATAGGCAGGAATGATTTCCTGTGGCGCTCTGTGGTGCATCTGGGTGCGAGGAGTCTTCTGCTTAAGGTGCTTCTCTGCTGGGCCAGTGTGTCGTAGAGAGGGTGTGAGACATTGTCCAGGATAGACCGGAGCCTGGACAGCATCCTCCTCTCTGCCACAGTTGTCAGGGTGTCCAGCTCCTCCCCCACAACATCACCGGTCCTCCTGATCAGTTTGTTTAGGTTTATTAAGATGGTGATGCACATTTTGTTTGCATTAACTGGCCTTTATGAGCAGTTTAATTTGTGAAAACAAGAGCGGAAAAAAACAAATATTGCAGAGCATGAGAAAGAGCAGTTAACACTGAAACTGAGAGACTTTTAGAAATGCACCTTCTTGATAGGAAGGAGTTGCAGTATCACTTCAATATTTCCTTTTTCTGCAATATCATATTTTCTTGGTGTTTTATGGAATACATCTATGAAGTTTCTTTATTTCTTGTGTCCATTAGGCTCAGCTCTATTGATCACCTGAGTTTCTTTCCAACATAAAATTGAACCAGCCATCTTGTGTGTCAGCTTACATAAGCTGTTTCACCACTAATGAGCTACTGCACCAACAGATGAGTAAATTTACTCTATTTTTTATTTCATATGCAACCTTGACAACAATGCTAATGACAACCTAGTTGCATTACATTAGCATTGCATTGGTAGTGAACCTATACAGTATCTAGTTCTACACACCAGCCAGCAACAGGGGCAATTTTTCTTTCTTTTTACACACACTCACACAGACACACACACACACACTCACACACACACACACACACACACACACACACACACACACACACACACACACACACACACACACACACACACAAACACACACACACACAGGTAAAACGGTTTGTCTGATTGAAGCTGCCTGGCCACAGTATTTGTTGAGAGCTTGGTCTGTCATTCATGTTTTGTGTGGCCTGAGGGAGGATATAGTTCTCCAAACTGCAGTAGCACAATAAATTTTACTGAAGGAATTAAGTTGCTGTCTTGAACTTCTTTACTTTCTATACCTTATTCCTGTCTGAGTTGACACTGATAGATACCAGGAATGCTCGTTGAATGTAGTTGAACATCTCAGGACAGACTCTTGTTTTCTTTCTGTAGTTTTACAGATATATGGTTAGATACTAATATGTGTTCATTATGATATATTACAAACTATTTTGGTCTAGGAGTAAGACGTTATAGCTCATATCACTAGTCTGTACCAGTGGAGACAGGAGAAACAAACATATAGGCTGTTTTTAAATACCAGAAAGAAGCTGAGGTGTGTAAGGATGCAGGCCGTCGGTAGTTTTGCCACAAAGCTTGTTCCTGCTAGCTCCATCGTGTTACGTCAGTAAGGTTGGTGATGGTGGATTCTCAGGTGTCCATGGCCTGAAACTGTGTGAGACTGGGGTGTGGACTAAGTAGTGTCCTCTAAAGCAAGCATCTCTGTGCAGCTTTCACTCCTGTCTTGTCCCTATCTGTACTGTGCCTTGTATCACTCACACAACATCTCTCAATATGTAAACAGCCTTAGAAAAGAAGGAAGAAAACAGTGAATCTCGAACCTCTTACTCCCAACAAATATACTGTATGTAAAGTGTATGTACTGTATAAGGACAGATGGTCTGTTGTTTGAACTAAATGTCAAACATATCTGTGCACAGGAATATTAAGATATACCGTTAATATGGGTAGATTTGTTGTCCCTGAAGAGAAAAGGTTTTGTAAAGTGATTTACTAGATGAGACTCAAAACTCAGGCCAACTTGGGACATCAGACAAAGTTCTGTATGCAATATAAAGCGCTGACAATTCTTTTTTTAGTATTCACGTCTTTTAAGTCCCTATGGGCTGAGCACACTTGCATGTGCATTATACAAATTAACAACTACCAATAAAACATTAAGGAAGTACAGTACATCCATATTCCCAGGTTTCTATGTTCCCCAGCTCAATATTCTCTTAATACGATTCATTAAGGAGGCCTTCCAAAAAGTTTTTGTTCTCAGAAGTGTGTTTTCCAAGTTCCAAGGTTTCCCTGGGTCAATATGTTGAAATCACCCACACCAGCATATATAGCCTATGTTATACTCCTTGAAACCTACCCCTTAAAATTTGCGGGCGAGACAGTTTCATTGACTTTAGACATTGATATCTCAGAAATACTTGAATATTTTTATTACTGTGGCAGAACAGATTGTTAGCATTCAAACTGCATTTCAAACATGCATATCCCTTGAACTGTGACCCTAGGAGGATAAGGATGACCCCAAAATGGGTGCTTTGCCATCTGAGTTTTGGAAAGTCAAATATTTAAATTATTATCTTATGGAACATAATGTTTTAAGTTATTAATGAATATTTCTGTATTTTTTGTGAATTGATAACGTTCTGATCTGACTGTCTTGAAACAAACAGAAATAAAACAACACCAACGCAAAATGTGGTTGGACAATCGCCCCTTCCCTACTTTTTACCCATCTACTTCTGGCCCCCTTTCTCCAATCCCACCCATTTTTAAACTTGGCCTTCACTTTGATCCCAAGTACACCTGTACCATTACCCATGATCTCCATTACCCTGTAATGTTTTACCTCTTTGACCTCTGCTCATTTTTAAATCCACATACTAAGTAGTTCCACTGCAATGAGCTTGACCGGAATGACTGAAAATTCCCACAGATATATTTCTTTGCTGTATTTTTACATATAATGTCCCCTCTTTTTAAACTTGTCTAATGAAGATAAATCAAGCTCAACAATGCAACAAAACCTAATTCAGTCGGCAGGGAAATTACTGCTCTGGTGACACATCATTTGAGCCTGGTGCCTGGATTTGTAAAAGCATCTTAATGTGGGCATTAACATTCGAACCCTAATGGTTATGTGCAGACTGAACCCATCAGGACATTAGACACTGGGGAGACCCCTTCAAGTATGCTTACATTACTGTTGCATGTTGGAGGAAAAAAGTGAGGAGGTGAAACTTCTATTAGAAAGTACTAAAACAGTAATATAAGACTAACACCATCCTACTACTATACAAAACAAACATTTCCCTAAGGGTTTTCATTTATTTATAATCATGTTTACTTGGCTCAACATTGGTGGGTGAATCCCTTGAATTAAAATTAAAATTTTGTCCTTGACGGGATAGTTGGGATGTTATTTTTTTATATAATGTCAGGCTTGTATGGAATTTAGTTCATTTCCTTGGCAGCAGCACAAGTGCTCTGAGCTCCAGCCATGCCTAATGAATGCAGAGACAGTCACAGCTACAGCGACCGCAGTATGGGTGAGTAATGCAAAACAGATATTTAGATTTTAAAATGATAAAGTCTTCACTCAATTGACCTACCTGGTGGTTAAACAATTGTATCACTACTCTAATAGCAGCAGTATTGACCAGGTTATATAACTTTCCCTAGCTCACAGTCTGATTTATCTTTCAATGAATGTAAATGTAAACAATTTATGAGCTGCATCACTTTTAGTTGTTTTTTTTCTCCTGACAATATGTCGTTTTCTGTTGATAAATTATTTCCTCAAAAATGATTTGTAATCCTTCAGCTTTAAAAGATTTAATATGTAGTATTATCCTAAAGGACAATATCTTGTTATTTTGACATCTTTCAGTGGAGGTCGACAGTGTGATTGCAAGAAAACATGTTGGCACTAAACATTCCTGCAAACCACAAAAACACTGATATTTAATGTTTCTGGCACCCTTTTACTTCTGTATGCGACATACCAGGCTTTCAGCTGACTCCAATGTAAAATTATAGTTCATATTTCACATTCAGAGCAAGTGTTCTGTAACTTAAAGTTATAATCCATGGGATTGTTAATTGTCTTTTAAGTTCCTATCTATCAAAGTGTGAGTCAAAATGGTGACTGATCATATGAACCAATAATGAAAGTGCTTCTGTGTGTCTGTGGCGACACTCTGTGCCGCCATGTTAGTGACGCTGCGGACAGTGGTTGGTCTGCCTGTGGAGATCGTTTACATCTTATCGCCAAAGATGCTGCTAGAAACAAGATATCTCAGATCTTACTGACCATGACTTTACTGTATGTGACATAGTATAACAACCCTCAAACTCTGCTTAGAGAGGTGGATGGTTGGTTCAAACACACATCGGTCTTTCACCTGGGAGACTGCGGTTTGTGTCCTGTCCCTTGTCAAGCTGAAACTTACACACAACTTACATAACAGACTACTTATTTTAAGCCAGACCATGATATTTATACCTAACCATGTAGCTTTGATGCCTGATCCTATGATATAACATATCTGGGAACTGCAAAGACATGCGATGCCAACATTTTATTCTGATTGTGAATAAGTGGCTGGGTTGACCTAGATGACCAGCTGTCCTTTGCTGCCGACACTGCTGCCGACAACCCACAAAATTTGCTCTCCACGATATCAGAAAGATCTGTTAGTTCCTCAACCAGAAGGCAACCCAGGTTGTGGTCCAAGCTCTTGACTTATCCAACTCCCACCTGGCTGGTCTGTCTATATGTGCCATGAGACCTCTGCAGCTCATCCAGGATGCAGCAGCCTGGCTGGTCTTCAGCCTACCCAACAATTCCCATATTATACCCATTCACACCTTGCACTGTCTACAGGTGGTGTCTCAAATCCAATTCAAGTAACTATTACTTACTAACTGTGCTGCAAACGGTTCATGCTCACTTACATTTACATTTTTTTTTACATGTTTCTTCGATATTTCCTTTCAACCAATATTGATTCTGATAAAAAGAAGTGCCTTTAACCTGCAAAGACATTTGAAGCTGCATCTGACATGTCATCACATCAGTAACATTTTTTCTCTTGTCATTACTGTACCTCCTTCATTTTGTACAGATTATTACTGATTCTGATTTCTACACAGAGATGACCAGTGAAACCTAGCAGGCCCAGTGCATTACAGCTGTTGTTATTTTTAAAGTTCAGCAGAGTTCCAGTGGCAACGGGGTCCGTGTGGTGCAGATGCAGCCATGCAGAACTTCACTTGGTACTTCATTCTATGCTGTAACTGAAGCATTTCCTTTGATAGATTATTTAAGATTATTCTGGGGTTTTTTTTTATTCACTGTTAAAAACATTTAAACCCTTGACCTTTGTGAAAGATAGAATGCTTATTAGCCTTAGCCAAGGCATCTTGAATGATTTCATAGCTACCATCATTTTGAGAAGGATTATTATCCATTATTAGCATCATATAAATATATTGCATGTAATGCACAACCAACCACAGGTTGGTAAATATGCTTTTTCACTAACTTGCTGAGTGATAGCTGAGAAGATTAATACCCAGGGGTTAAAGTAGTCCGGAACCATCAAGAACGATCCAGAACTGTGTTCCAGCACCTTCGATGAATAAGTAATTTTATCTGATTGGCAGTTTCAGTGTTTTGTGCAATGGTGCACTACAATGAGTACATGAATGAGGCTGTCTGTGGTTAGATCAAATGTCTGTGATATTATTAGGACAGACAAATGTCTGTTATCTAAACCACTAAACATAACATAGTCAAGATGTGAACATAACATAGTCGGTAATCTACCAACTACAAACAGACTCTGTAGTAAACATCACGCTAAAAAACTGATGGAATCTATTTTTTTGTATTTTTTAACTACACAGAGAGAATATTCGGTTAAAACGGTTTCCCCCTCATTTCTCTCCATGAAGTTTGCTGGAAGTGATGCAATGTTGACCTGGTATATTTTAAGTGGTCTGAGAACTGTGGCAGACTCTGCAATTTGGCCTTCTCTGTGCTCTGATAAATTTGACATGCAGTCAACATACAACTACTGCTTTGGAAGAGGGAAATAACAGGAGTAGCAGGCGAACCAGCTTTAAAAGTGATGCATTTTCTTTTTAAATGTGTGCTGTGCAGATTTCCAAAAGTAAGTAATAAATATTTAAAGCAGGTCTAAAGTGTTGCATTTGAGAACAGATTAGGATTTGAGATATCCCCCACCTGCCAAATCCCAATCTAATCCCTGTAAAAAAAAAAAATGTCATGTCTGTACAGTATGAAGCTCAACCAGCAGTCTGTTAGTTAGCTTAGCTGGAACAGTGGGAAAAAGCTAGCCTGGCTTGGCTGACACTCAGGGAAGTTGCTACCTAGCCTTATGTCAAAATATTAATTCGAAACATTTAAATTGCAGTTCTAATCCAAAGACAAGTTTCATATATAAATAAGCATATTTGTATAGTATGCATGTCATATACAAGGGCTTTTTCTCACTAGAGCAGTACAAAGAACAAAATATCCTACAAAATGAAAATGTATTGTGTATACACCAGGAACTTCATTTTTCACTGTGTTGTGAGGGGTGTTGCTTTAGTGTTTTTCCCATGACAGAGCAATCCATGCAATTTTCCTGTCAGTCTTGTTGCATTTTCTTTATCTGTCGAAAAATCCCAACTTCTGCCACATAGCAGATTTAAAACTTGACAGCAGCTCAGTTTCAGTTTCACCTTAGTCCATGCTGTCTCCCCCAGGTTTCTCTACACAGTAATGAGTTCAGCCAGGCTCACTGCAAGTTTGATGACCCATGCTCAGGCTTGCTAGCAAAATAAGTGAACTTTGCTCACACATCAAACAGGTTTAAGCAGCCAGATAATTCAAAGAGATATACAATAAGAAGGGCTAATCGAGAAAGTCAAAGCACACACTCCCATTAGAGTACTTGAAACTTGGTCCCTGCATGTTGGGGATACAAGATACAACGCTTGAAGGCTGTGGTGAGGTGTTTTTCAAGTCATCAATCAAAGTCCTCAATTCATGTCATGAAGTTTTTTACAATGCAACAATGTTTTGTTCATTAGGATGCTGTCTGATTTTAAAGACAGAGAACTTTTCTTTTTATCTGCAAATTGTTCTGCAAGGGACTTGATATCCTGACTTCCCAGCATACTGTAGGTCTCTGGAGGCAAGAGGCAGCACAGGCCTCAGGCTTGTCTTTGGGTTCAACTGGAGGAGATGCTCCAGGGAGGAGGGGAGGGGAACCCTCTGTCTGTGGAGGAAAGAGAGGACAGACAGTGAATATTTTGGTATGAAATGAATTAATAATAGAGCATTACTTTGGTGCTAGGGGGTTTTTCAGTGTCAAATGGGGAGTCCTACTGATAGTGTAGTTGTTTCGTGAACAACTTTCAGCACAATATTGTATGATATGCAGCATTATGAATATCAAAGATGGTGACAGATACAGTATCTCAATATCTCTATAAATGTGAAATCAACTAGAAAAGGAATGCTCTCCTGGACAAGTGTGAGATTCCTGTTGGAAGAATTGCTGACCTCCATTATAAAAGGTAAAATAACATTTTAAACACTGACTGATAAAGTTTTCCCCCTAATCCCACCTCTTTACCCAAAGGCACAGAGACACTCAAAGCTGTCTGTTTGCTCTCTTGCTGTTGACTTCGTTATGCACAAGTAGTTCATGAAAATCAGGCCCTTGAAGTTCATGCTAATCATTCTCACCTATTTTTACATGAAACTGATGCTATCTTGTTGTTCATGATCCGTGGCTAATCTTCCAAATTCAACAGCAAAAAGAAAATCCAGAGATTTAGTGTCGTAAACACTGGCATTACATGGTATGGCATTTGAAATGTGATTCCTTTCGCTGTATGAGTTCTACACCTCATGTTTAAATTGTTTAAAGTAAAATTGAATTCTCTTAGAATTACTGCCACGATCAATACGACAGTCTATGTTGGATGATCATGTCAGATAGGAAATGGAAGAAATCAGAGCTTGTTCAGAAACTTTAATTTTGTATGTTCTAATAACAACTGTTGTTGTCTGAAAAGAATTAGGGCCCTATTTTAATGATGCCTCAAAGCCACCGGTAGTGCAAACACAGTCCCCATGCACCACTTGTCTTGCATTAGTCCACTTTGGGGGGACTTGCACTCTTTTAGTAATCATATGGCTTCACACAAACCTAAACTGCAAAGAGGTGAGGGTGCCAAAACTTTGCCTTTCAAACGAAACACTGGCCAGGGTCTCGTTTTTATCAAATAATTTGGTGACCTCATTTATAGTTTGAAGTGGTATGGTTGTGGCATTACAGATAGAGCATGTTGTCCTTTAAAGGTCCTTTATTTTGCAAATTTTCAAGTTAATACTTGTATTTTGGGTTTGTACTAGAACACTTTTTGTCCCTCGACGTCATTACAGCCGGGGAATGACTGTAATGGCACTGTAACTGCACTCTCTACCTTTGAGAATTCTACAATTATAGGGCACATACAAATCAAGTATTTATCAAATCAAAAATACTCAAATTATATGAATTAACAAGCTTTCACATAGCACAGGTGATGTATAAGGCTTCCAACAAAACCCTTCCCTACAACTTGTAAATCCTATATTTAGACAGAGGTGAGAAACACAGCTTGAGAGGGAACATGATTTTCACGCAGGTGGGAACTACATTAAAATCCTTTACAATAATGGGGGTCAGACAGTGGAATGAACTAAGGGGAGAGGTCAAAAAACAGCAAAACTGAGTGTCTTCAAAAATAAGTATGTAAATTTGATTTTGAATCATTACAGAATGAACCAGGATGAAGGTTGATATAGGTGAAAGGCAGGGGTCAGTAGACACTGTGTTGAGAGGACGATACTACGGCAAGCTGGTACATTGTGAGAGATCACACAGAACTCAGCTGGGTACTGTAAATCGAGACACTAAGGAGAATCAATTGGTCCACGATGGAGCTGCTAAGCTGGTCATTGAATACGATTGACAGTGTCAGTGTTCTCAACAAGGCGTGCAGGCTCTGGTAAACCTGCATGTCCGGATGGGACCTTTCTGGCTGGATACATCCTGGATGGATGGGAAAAGTGGAGAGTCATGTGCCTTGTGGCACTGGATGTGGAGGATGTGCACGTATTCATGTTCATGACAATTGGAATGCTCGCCTTGGGATGGGGAATGCTCATGCAACACTGAAAGCTGCGAAAGATCGCCGCGGAACAGACCAGTGTGAGGGCAGACAACGCCACAGCTCGGAGTGGTGTCATCGGGATGCTCTCTGACATCTACGCAATCCACAAGCATGGGGCAAGGATGCGAGCGGATGAAGCCACAACTCGGGAGGATATGGCGAAGCTAAGCGTCGAGGAAAATGACTAAAAGAAAATACATCACAGCGCTGTTGCTCACTCATGATGGACTAATATGGACACTGTGTCTGTTTGTCTGTCTATAACTGCAGCTCTAACTACTACCTGCTGTTGAAACATGTTATGTCAAAGGACATAAGAAAAATAATGAAGATGATGTATTCTGTGGGTAACAGGGGGGGGCTAGATAAGCTTTTGCTTCTCCCCCTTTCCCTTTCTGTCATGTGAATTGTAAACCAAGAAAATGTGTGGTGATGATTTATCTAACTGACATGCCTGAAATAAACAAACAAATAAATAAATAAAAAAAAATATATATATATATAGTTGTGACATCACAACCATAAAGACGTTCCAACAGCTCATTCAAAAACACAGTTTCTGAAATGGGCTGTGTGCTCTCTCTTTTAGGCAAAAGGTGTTTTTGATTTTTTTGGCTTCAGCCTTTTAAGTCCAAACGTGGTAAAGAAATTATTGTTACATTAGAGCTCAGTGAACAGGACAGATGGTATCTTATAAAGAAATATCCCAAATGTTCTGGTCACACATTAGATCGTTTTGTAATAAAATATATTAGTGGACAGCTATTAAGGCCAAATGTAAGTAAGAATATAATAACTCACAACCTGTTCAATTGTATAAGGATTTTGTTGTTTATCTTCAGCTCTCCCACATACGATTGGTGTGATACTGAAGGCCAACAAAGAACAACTATCCTTGGTGTTAGAGGCAGGCAGAGCTGAACTGGAAACCATGGCAACACAGTGCTTGCCTCTCTAATCCCTTGGCCCTGCCAGAGAGTAGACAAATACCTGTGCAAGCCCCGGCCTATTCAACACCTGCATAAAAGAAAACCTTCCCAATCCGCACGATATGAAAATACACCAGGGAGGAACAGTTTTGATGGACTGTTTTCCAACAGTATCTCTGTATCACACACCACCACAGATAAACAGGCTTGGTTGTTGTTTCCACCCTCTGTCTGTTTAATTCTTCTAATAAAGCATTTACAGTGTTGAGACACCAGATTTTTTTGTCCTGCAATCAAATGAGATAACATTGTTTGTTAGGGACTGCAGCTGTTTACATGTGTTGAGGTTGTTTTTTTTTACTCTATGTAGGCTATAAGTAAACACTGCATTTCACAATAAACTCATTTTTATCTCTTTTGGTTGTCTTTCCCTATAATTCTCCCTCCACATGTAACATAATTGCATGTATAATTTTTAGATTTATCATCTTATGGTTCTTTTAAGGGTTTGTGTGCTGTATACTTTGATTCTTTTTACAGATTTTTTTTTTTTATGTAACCTTTTACCTTTATATACACAAGATGGCATACAGAAAGCACCATCCATAAAGAAGAAGCTGCAGTTCAATAAAAGTGTAGTAGAGTTTGTGTAATTTCACACACACAAAAGACATCATGTGTGCAGTGAAAAGGTGAAAGCTGCCTTGTATTAATATTCTGCTGAATTTGTTAGCGGGAATCCATTATCACCATTTGTAACAGTTAATTAAAAACGACTTTTTTAAGGTGCACGTGTCTATGATCCTATATATCAGCACAGATTAAAACTCAAATGCTAATGTACGAGGAATATAAATGAGACCAATAAAGTAATATTGAATGCTTAATTGGCAGAGAGAAGTTGATAATTTGAGTGTTTTATCCAGTCACATTTATCTTTCATATTGTTCTGTGATCAGTGAACCTGAAACTCATTGTAATATGGAAGAAAATATAGAAAAGCTGCTTCTTGGTTTTTCAGTCCATTATTCAAGATGGATATTGGATACTGTGATGGACTGTCATTATATCCGTGATAAATAAGTACTGCAAAATGATGCTGTTAACAAAATCTAATGAAAATTTAACTGGAAAAAAAAAAGGTTAGGTTGTCTTGCATGATCTTTTCAGTGTCATCGCGACCCTCTGCGTCACAACAGAGTTTGGAATAGGAATATGGAGCGGGCCTATAATTTGAATTTTAAAATTGCTCAAGAAAAACCTGTTTGATGCAGCAGTATTTCTTTGTATTCAGTCTCTAACAAGCATTCACGTCAACCCTGTGTACCACAGACCACAGACAACACAACATTTGTATACAATGAGTGAATTGTCACAGCTTTAACCTGAAAAATCGTGATGATAAAGAAATCGATTCATTAGCTAATGACATTCAAAAGATCTAAAAATAATTAATAACAGATGATTAAGCTGACTGGAATACAGCAGCTAGTTCAGGGACGAATAAGTTTGATTCATTATTCATTGCATTCCACATTTGTAAATTTGTCACATGTGAAATTGTGTTTGAAATGTGGATGAATCTACATAACAAGTGGAGACTGTCCTAATTTTTCATACTTGCCCACTGATGTTATTAAAGAGCTAAAAAGTCTGCAGATCGCATAAAATCTTATTTTTGTCTGCTGGAGAGCATAAGACAACACACTACAGCCAAACCAGCTCTCCTCTCCTACCTGTCTCTTGCAGTTACAGCTCTCACAGTCTCCAAAAGAAGACAGCCAGGGCCTCCAGTGTCTATAGTTCCAGCCAACCACGACTGCGCTTACCATCTGCTGCCAGACTTGGCGTGTGACCTATAACATCTGCTGCTAGAAGTTTTTATGGGTGACCCTCGGCTAAAGAGGGTGTCACCCCTACTTGGCCATAACCCCCTGTTGTGTTGGACCCCCGCTGCAAGAACCTTCCTGAACATGCACTAACAGGTATGAGCCACCTCGACCTGCCTCAGGATTTGGCCGCATCTCAATCTGTCTGAGCCTCTCATTCTACCAAAGCTTTCCTGACCTTACTGTCACTTTCTTACTCTTCTGTCAAGAATAACACAGAACTGCACAGTCAACCCTGTCTACTATCCAACTAAACTGCATTGTCAGTTACGTTCTTACGGAAACTTATTTTACGTTTGCTCCAACACATCCTCGTACCAGCAGCAGGCACACGATGTGAAATGGGTGTTTAGGCAACAAAACCACTTCAGGTTTTCGTAATTATGGTTTTGTTTAAAATAAGTGGGTTTGTTATGTAACGTGCATAAGTTGCGTAGGTTGTTTAAGTTAACTTATGTAAGTTAGTTAAAATAAGTAAATGTTGACTTTTGATTTCACGCAGGACAGGAACAGCTGCACCCTGGTTGAAAGTTTGATGGACCCATTATCCATCCATTCCCAAAGCGTCAATAACCACCGTTTTGTCACTGCACTCTGCATTTGACACCAACGCACACTTGAGAATCTGTATGAAACACACCAGGCTTCCAACTATAAATACATCTGCAGTAATATTAGATCCCCAGAACAAGTGTTCCAGAAACCAGTGACAAAGTCTAATTACAGAGAAGGGTCAATCAAACACAGGACCTTTACCCAGGAGACTGTGGTGCATGTGCATTAATTTATGTTACTGTACAAACGCAATTATTTTAACCACACCGGCGATCTTTTTCTAACCCTAACCAGGTTTGTTTGAATTCACAACTTAACCACCTGTATTTAAAACAGTAACCGTAGTGGAGCGTCACAGTTTGATGCACAGGGCTACCCAGTGTGTTGCCAAGTGACGTCAAGGGGTCCTGACAAATTGTCCCTATGTTTCAGGTTGATCTACCTCCTCCTTACGCTACGAGGACTTACGCAGATCTTGATTAGAAACAGATTTGTGATACTTAAAATATTCAAAATTATAATAATAATCCCTCAAACCTTAATTGAGAATGCAGTTTGATTGTATGGGAACATCCTTTTTAGGATGCAGGGCTGGCATAAAACCTTGTTTAGACGCTATCCTTGCTGTGTGTTCAAGACATTGATCATGTTTTCACTCCAAACTTGGCGAGAGCAAGTCAGACAAGTGTGACAAATTAGACACACGGGGAAGTACTGACCATGGGCATAGCATGCCAAGAAAAGCATGAAACCTAAATGGATGGAACAGTTGCGATTTGCAGAAACGAAGCACGGTGTGTTTTTTTGTCTGGATCTCGACAGCAACGACAGCAGGCGAAGGCACAACAGCATTTTGTTTGCCGGTATGGTCACAACAAGGTTTACACAGGAAGCACATCCACCACTATTGGAATGACTACAATGATTTATTTAGTATGTGCTTCCAGGATATTTGATATGCTTGGCTACGTTTAGCCCATAGCCTCATCATAATGAAACAGCAAGTAGTCAGAGTTGCAGCAGAGGCATCTTACTGGAAGAGAAGAGAAAACTGTGCCTGAGGCTCTGTTAAATGATGCTCCTCATCCACAGTCACACCCTCATTTCTCTTCTCGTCAATACAATTCTGAGCAACAGAGATGGGTGAAATACTGCAACAATATGCCTGATTGTGCTTTTAACAAATGTCTCCAAATAAATAACACTGTTTTATGCATCGTTCATTTATGATTTCCTAATACTGCCCCTCCATATTTATTCTTTTTAGAATCCAGTGCCACACTAAAAATGCTCAGATCCGGTTAATTCAATGACCTGTGAAATTCCTGGAGGATGATGTCGTTACTAAACTCCATAGTATAATGTCTTCTTTATGTCAGCCATATTCAAGTATTACGTAAATCATGTTGTGCAGACATTTTGTGAGGTGTAAGGAATACTGAATTAATTTCTCAGTCTTAAAACCATATTTATGAGAGGAAGCTGCACCAGAATCCCCCAATGTTGCCTTTTCAGCTGCTTTCAGGTTATTTACCGGTTGACCAAAATGTTTCCAAAGACTTTCGGACATTCGTTTTCATGAGTCTTGTTCCCTTGACTCTCTTCAATCTTGGATGCTATTGACTTTTTTTTTTTAATACTGACACAAAAAAACAGAAGAAGCTGTAGGGGGAGATTATTTTGCTTTCAACTGTTCTCCATTTCTGTTGGTCTAGACTGCTCAGTGTCTTCACTGGTTTAAATTAGCTGACAGTGTGCCTCAGGGATCCATCTTTGCTCTTATCTCTGTATGGAGCTCTAATTGGCCAAGTAATTCCATGCACATTTCTAACCATAAAGCTTAGGGACTATCGTTCTTCTTTTAAGACTGTATAAAATTAAATTTAAAACAATCCACATACAGTTACCAAATGTTTGGCTGTCAACACCGGATATCTGTGAGAATTCGAGAGATTTTGGATTATGATTTAAACTTTAAAGGTGCTTATACCACAAAATATATTACACAATGTATACACTTTCACACAATGTACCTGCTCAGCACTGTAGTAAAAAATGCGGCTTTAAGATTTATAACAAAGACATTTTTGACAAAATCGCCTTTATTCTTAATCTTGAATCCCTGTTGTGTTTAGCCCCGGCCAACATCGCCAACCTTGTATCGACATCAGCACCACAGGGAAAGTCTTTGCCTGGTCCAAGGTCAAAGCAAAGAACTATCGGCAGCCTTTGCCATCATGACACAAGGTTTCAATGGCAACCTCAGGCTGTCACACATTTTAGTTTTATTGTCTGGTTATATGAGTCTTACACTGGATTTTCTTCGCACAATAAAGCTCAACTTCTCTAAGATTAGACTGAGTCAATTGACTCTTAATTCAAACAAAAAAAAAAATAGAATTACACGACACTGTCCATTTTCTGGAAAAAAATAAAATCAATAAGGCATTTGATATATAGAGCATTGTGTTAATTCATGCAGAGCCCTGGCATCCTATTCATGTAGGTGTACAGGGCAGGCTTCATGGCCTGACCTTACACATTCCCTTGATACTCTCATGCTGACAGTAAATGCTGCTGCAACAAGGAGTTACAAACCGCCAAGCAGCCTGTAGCATAGCTAATGATGCTAGCTAGTATGGTTTAGATCACCATTAGATATTATTACATCGTCCACAATGTACAAAACTACATTAAAAGGGAGAAAGTGGTTACTAGCTTCTGTAACTTGATCAAACAGCAGCATTTATACACAATAAAATGGCAAAAGAGCTTTGGTTTACTCACCACAGAATAAACTTCTACAGAAGACATGTGGCAGCAAGGAGACCAAACTGTATCGCTGTGATTTATATTAGCACCAACCAGCACTAGTTACAATACAAATTATTGCTAAGTAACATGGTGGGAGGCCAAGCGAGGCAGGAGAAAATCCACGTGCAGCGCTCCGTCCTTGTCATCAGACTCCAGGGGCCCTATTTAGACGGTCCATGGTGCATGGTCTAAAGTTCTAGCCTCATTAGACTATCCTCCAGTGTATTTTACTTGCAGATCAGTCTGGTAACGTGCGACGGAGACAATTTGGAGTCGTTTGCCAAGTGAACGTCCAATCAGCGTTGGTTTTGAGGCTGATTTAAGTGTGACGCAACAAGAAGCGACTGTTCAGTGTAAAAAACATGGTGAACAATATGGTGGCTCCCACGGTAAATGCGAATCATGCGAATCAATCCATCTGGCGGAGTCAGGTTACTGAAGTGCATGGCACAGGTGCGTTCAGGGCGTATCCAACCTCACAACTCCTAGTCAGATGGCGTATGTATTCTGTGTGCAAAGTAAAGCACAAGGGGCAAATGGGTGGTTGTATTTAGTCTGTTCATTAGTCATGGGTGTGTTTTGGTCATAACATTAATGAAACCAATCAGTGTGTCATCTCCCATTCCTGCATTGTTATTTAACGGTTTTCTGCTGTGGATACATATTGTATCTGCTTGTGTGCGAAGCTGCGGCCCCTCCACAGTCGTCTGTCCCATCAACAACTCAAATTGACTGGTCAGATGATATCAGTACATTACATTACATTTAGCTGACGCTTTTGTCCAAAGCGACTTCCCATAAGTGGATTCAACAGTTAGGGAACAAGCCAGAGGAGCAATGTATGAAGTAAGTGCGACATATAAGTGCTTTTTTTTTTCAAGTAAACCATCTCCTTAGCCAAGGTGCAGTCGCGAGGGATCCATGTATACATTTAATCATCAACCTTCTGCTTTTTAAATGATGTATTGATGTATGAGTATTTTCTTGTGATTTACTAAATGATCAGATCCTCTTTTCAGTAACTGTAAACATTTCCATGTGCACAGTAATGTCTCTGCAGCAAATATCGTGGGACTTTCTTTTTTTATTTTAAGCAGCCAAACTAAAACATTGTTTGTTGGCGTGAAAGTGACTACTGCGTTGGCCTGAAACTGGCAATGTTATTTGCACTCTGCTCCACTCTTAGCTGTTTGCACCGAGTGCAAGATGGATCCCCAGGTCTCCCACTGGGCAGAAGGGAAAGCTGGGAGGAGAACTCCATAATTTTGTCTTGTGTTTCTTTCTGCTGATTTTCTTGTGTAAAATTCTGTTTCCTCACTAAACAGTGTTTCTTATAGTTCTGCCTAGGAACAGTGTTGGGTTATGGTCAGGAGGCAATTTGATGGGGCATGCCCTTGTTGGCAAAATGATCAAAATGCATGTCCCTTGTTAACCTGCCATCCCCCCTCTCTATCTCCCTGTAGCAGATAGTGTGCAGGGGCAGAAGCTTGTTAAGTTGAATATGTACTGTAAGTCTAGTCTACCTGAATCATTGGTCCTTTATCTGACTGAGGTTTGTGCAAGTTAGAATCTATGGCCCCGACCATGGTTCTGAAATATCAGTAACCTAAATGGTGGCAGTATTGATACATCTATGGCGCTGTCCATGATGTCCACCTCAAATAAATAAGATTGTGCAAGAATTCATTTACACACGCATGTTGCAAAATAAAGTTCACAAATGATATGGTTACACTAGCTTTGTTGTTTTGTGTGTCTAACAGGCTTCCTGATATTAAATATCATCACAATCATCGTTCCTGCTTGAATTCTTCGAGAAGGACTTTTCATGAGAAGAGTGTGCCAAATCTGTTTGCAACAGAGGCTTGATTTATTTACTTGCCTCTGACCAAAAATGAGTTAATGTCAAACTGTCAGTTTGTGACAGTTTGACATCAGTTAATCAGTTAACTGAGTTAATCTATTAGAATTAGATCACTCTGCATTAATATTATCATTTCACTTGTGCCTTACTGTTTGGTATTTTAAATGATTCCTTGTTGGTAATTTAGTCTAAAATATCTTTGAATGTGCCTTTATTCTTTACATTTCAAATAAATACAATAACTGTATAAATCTGGCTTATTTCTGGTGTTAGTGGTAGGAACAGCATTGTAAGTAGTATTAAAATCAGACTTTTACTGTTTGCACACTGCACTGCTATTCTAATAACTCTGGGCACAGCTCTACCTATCTTTCCTTAGGGATCCACCTGGCACTGCCTCATCAATAAATTGGCTTACAGGCAGAGTCTGCTCACTGACTACAAAACACAACAGAAACAAATTAAATTCCTAATTAGCACAACCTATCACTAATGACTATGCAAAGTGCACAACACTTACATCAGCAAATGTAAACTTAAATAAATTAAACTTTAAATTAAAGTTCTATATATTATATAAAATATCAGTCCTCAAAAGTAGAGCCCTAATGTTGTATGATAGCACATAATAGCAAATGCTTCAGGTTTGGTTCATGTGTTGCTCCACCAATGTCCCCATAATTCTGACGTTATCCTCTTCATTACCCCTTTTATTTAGAATTGGGTTAATGCGAGGTTTGATGTAAATACAACTTTTCTATACTGAAAAGCCTTTGAGTGCATTATCATACCATATTCCACAAGCATAAACACAACAAATTAAGAAAAAATGCTTTGTTTAACTTGTCAAGTAGTTTGTTTGTAATCTGTTTTGTGTTAAGATTTAAAGTGTCCTATTATGTTACTTTAATGGCTACTTTACAAAAAAGCATAATAGTTTGCATGGCCATGGTAACATAACATCATTAGCTAAATACTACTAAATATTTATTTTGACATGTTTAGAGGTGCCCAAACACTTAAAAAAAAAAGTTTGAGGGAAAATATTTTGAGAAATACAAGTAATTCTCAAAATCCATTGACCAGCATCTCTAAGGCTGACTGGTAAACATATTGACTAACCAGTCTGGACGTCAGAATGTTGGCATTGTACGTTTCATGTGAAAGGGAAACTTAACTTAACAAAAAATGAGAACATCTTGCAGTGGTTCAGAAACATTTATATTTAACATATTTGTGGTTTGAACAAACATAAAATGCATCTTTTTGCATTGTGTGCTCATTTTATTTTGGCGACTTGCCTTTGGACCTTTGGAGTCAGGCCAGCTGTTTCCCCAGTCTTTCTCTTAAGCCCTATTCAGACAGGATTATTTTTATGTGGGGATGTGGGGTAAAATAGTCTTACCTCAGGTCCAAGCCCCCACCACAGTGACTTCCTGGTTCATCGAAAAATTGCAGGTCTCCAAGTGGCCACTAGGAGTAGTTTGCATAATAGAGCAGTTTCTCATTGACCCCCCCGTTAAACAGGCTGCATGATTAAACTTATTTAAGGTATTTATGTGTAGGTCATATCTCCATAACGTGAATTATTTTGTACCAGGCTAGTTTTTATTTTCTCAGAGGTTAAAGTTTGTTAATAATTATGGGCGTGGCCTCTTGAGTGACAGCTAGCCGCTGGCCCAGTCTGGCCACACAGGTCTGTGCATGCTGCGCAGCTTCCTGATATCACACAATTAAGTAACATGAAACTAAAGGACAAAATCAATTATCTAAAAAAGTGATAAGAGTGCTTCCTCAAGCACCTCCATGTTCAGAAATATATGGAAACTACGTATTGACGGGATATGACATTACATATGTTTTACAGAAGGTCATATTTGAACTGGACTAGTCATACCTGAGGTATTTTTTCCGGACCGTTTACAGAAGGTGAAAATCTGCGTATTTCTACTGACATTCTCCAGAATAATTACTGACATGGCGCATTCTGACAGGACTTAAACCTCTGGTAAATGACCCCACGTCCCCACATTTAACTAATCCCGTCCATATCAGGCTGTTTCCCAACCAGGATCGTTTGGACTAATTGTTCCAAAACTAGGAGCTTTTCCCTCAAAAGATCTGTTCATTTGGACATATATGAACAGCAAAGAATGAAGAGGTAAATCTGTTCTGAGAGGAATTTTTCTGGAAAGATTTCTGACTAATGATAGTACAGTTTGCTCTCACATTTGTTTATAACTTTGGATATTGCCACTGGAAATAAACAAACCAAGGGACAAATGCAACAATCGTTGAAACAATTTTAGCCCCTGAATTGGAACAAATCAAATGAGCTACATGTGTGAAATTGCCCTTGAGCTAAACTAACTAGCTGCTGACTCCACTGTCATATTCACTGTACAGATATGGTAATGATCTTCTCATGAAGTGTTCCTTTATGCCAAAGATGGCACCAATACCTCAGTCTATATTGCCCATCATTTAGGGTTATTTATGCTTTTTTCTGAGTGGTCTTATGTATACAGATGCCCCTTATACCCATAATGATTTCCTTCCAAGTTGAACATTAAGGATGTCTCCCCTGTGTGAGGCCACACAGACTTGAAAATGATCTGCACGCTACAGAAATGGTGGCAGCCTTGAGATGGGGCATAATCACAGTTGTTGATGCAAGTGCAGAGCTTGCAATTCTTCTGTTCATTAGGATAAAAAAACAGAATATACATCAACTTGACACAAACAGAAGTCTTACAGTCTGGCATAATTAATCAACCCCCCCCCCCCCCCCCCCACCCACACCCCCACACCCCCGCACAATCTACATCTAATGAGCTATCTAGATTGTAAACAGTTCATCATAAAATGCTTTTGAGATCTAAACTCTGCACATGCACACTACATGTGGAATCTACTGGAGCTGTGATTATATAAAAAGCAAAGAGCAGTAAGAGGAAGGCTTTTCACCAACAATGTCATTAATAAATAAAGTGGAGACGAAAAAGTCAAAGCATCTCTCCGGTATTCTTTAGAATTAGCATGATGTTGAAAACAAACTTTCAAGTCTCTTCTCTGGTGATCAGAGTATTAGTGTGTGGTGGATACAGTTTGAAAGAGATCAAAATCAACATATCAGTGCATACTAAGGATTTGCATAAAAGAAAAAACATGCAGTATAGGCCTATAGAAAGTACAGTTGCCTTTTTGGTCAACTTTGAAAGGAAAAGTGTCTTGTAAAACATCATGGTAAAAATAAATAAAAAGGAAAAAATAGATAACAGGAGACCTTGAAGTACTCTTACCTCTGGAAAATAATTTGTACTATAAATTTTCACATTTGGATAAAATGGGGAAATGGTTCAAAATGATCTTTATTTCCGTTTTAAAGAAATATGTATTCAATGATTGTTGTCAGTATGATGGACTGATAAGAGGGTGTGATAAATGTATTCATGTGCTGTGTGATGGCATTGTACAAGTGTTTACTGCAGGATGGTGTCCTGGCATGTTACATTCATCAGGGGACACAAATCAAGCTTCCATTGTAAGCTCGTCAGTCATCGCTGTGTTTTGGCAAACTGCTCGGCTCACACAGTCGGATGCTGGCAATGCAAGTTCTGCTGTGTCAAAATAATCATAGGAAACTGCAACATTTAAGTCTCATTATGAAGTTTTCTTGGGCTTCTTTCAGAAATCCAAAAGTGGAAAAATTCATTTGAGAATATTTGAGAAAAATATACAAATTTCCATACAGCAGTTACAATATTTAATGTGACAAAACATGGAAATTATCATAATGTCAATGAGCTCAACTGACTGTGGTAACATGCTTTATGTGTAGCTGTTCCATTTTCATTTCATGTTTTTACCAGTGTGGTGTATTAGCTGATTTTCTTAGGTCAACTGAAAAAGGAAATTGTGTTTGAAAACACATTTAAAACACCAGCTTCTGGAAGGGCAGACCTCTGTCAAGGCCATACCCTATCATGCAATTCCAATCGAAAGTGAAAAATAGTTTATGTATCCGCCCTGTGATTCACATCCGCTCCCAAATTTAATAGGTTCTTCCTTGGTCCATGCTACACCCATCCAAATACCAGAGGGAAATGCCAGCAATAGTACATGTAAACACTTCACAGCATGAATTAGTCATGCATGTAATGAAAAATGACCTGATTCCTACAGTGTCCCAGACCAAATGGGCAGGTTGGATTAAGAACACAGAATAAAACTCCCAAAGTTTGCCAGCAAAATGTGCCAGATACTGCAAAACTCTATACTGTTAGATGCCTGGAATCTAGACGTTTCCCTTGTATGTAACTGTGGTTATTTAATAAGTAACAATACTCACCAGCTGCAGGGATCCACTCAAAGAGACTCTATACACCGGTGAATCACTGACTGTCATCATCTGTTAGAGTTTTTTTTCCTCTCAGAAAAATCAAAACAAAGTGATGCAGTCTCCACCCTGAGCTATCAATCTGTCATCTCTATGAAACCTCAATTACTAAGTGGCAGCTGTCACCACGGAAACTCTACACACTCGATCCTACACTTCCATTACACTGATAAGTAAATGATCACAAACACAGTGACACTGGTAGCTGTGTCCTGTGTACCTTACAGCTGTTTTCCCGATCCAACACATTCATAAGGCAAGAAGCAAAGACACTCCTGAGTCATGAAGGTTGTTAGTTAAATATTTATATGTCCCAATTTGGAAAACAAGCACTCTCCCACACAATTTGTGACTGGCCAGTGTGTGCTTTAAAACTCACTGGATTAGAAAAAATGTGTAGCTAATTAGGGTGCAGTAGTTGGCCTAACTTGCACAGCACCATTGGTTTTTTCTTCTTTGGGGATAGGAGTTTCTCAGCAGGAGTCAAACACACTCCCGGTGTATTCATTTGAAAACCATACAGCTGGAGGCCCATGGGCACCCGATACAATTTCTGTGCTTGAAAATAGGCAAGCATGCTCCAAGTGGCCAATTTATACACCAATCTGAAGACCAGAGAGCCTGTGTACTTGTAAATCACTGGATGCATGTTATTATGTACTGTGTGCATAAAGAGATGCTCCCTCTTACATTATTGAACACTTTATTTCACATTGCAGTTTACTGCACCGTGACTGCTCTTTAACTCACCTAAGCTCTCTCCACTGCTATTTTCTGCCCCCCTGTTTTCACAGAGAACTCAAAAATGAGATCAGTGGGAAACCCATCTATGGTCATTGACAGGAAATCCTATTGGCACAGCGCATGAGCTGATTTCAGCCTTTGCTGTCTTCTAAACAGCAGAGACGGAGCAATCCATTCAAAGAAAGCCAGGGTTGTACTGCCAAATGGTTGTTTTCCAACCACCACCACCCTCGAGAGAAGCATTTAGGTAACAATGCAGACTTTGACGTCACTATATTTCAAACTTGGAAATCTAAATAATCAACTTCTACCAATTATTTTTTGGCCTGGGCCTCTGACATTATGCAGTTGTTAAGTGTTGAATTCACAAACACACCACATATACACACACACACATGAACACACAGATATGCTACCTACACATAACCTAAAAGAAATACACATATTTTTAGCCGTTTCTTGTTGTACCTTCGCTTCTAACAATGCTTTCAACTCTGAGAGTTGGTGAGTGGGAATAAGTGTTTCTTGGATGAATCCCACATTGATACAACAGAGTAGTTCATAGATTGGAGAGCCAATGAAACTGTCAGTAAGGCTTGAGCAAATTGTATGGACGTGCTATTAAAAACCACATTTGTTATCCATGTTGGCTCAAAAGTTGAGTTTCTCAAGTCATTCCTGACTCTACATGTGACAGAACAAAAGCATCTGAAGGTCCACTTCATATTTTGTACCTCAACTTTTAGCTAAAATGAATGAGAAATCCTAAAAATGCTCAGAAAAAAATGTAAATTGGAGCATCACTTCCATGACAACCAAGAAAACTCCATCTACTCGATCAAGAATGTGATATGATCCACAGCTTCCAGATGAGCCTCTAAATTGACCTTAAATGTAAAATGATTCAAATACATACATACCTGGATGTAATGCACTTTGTAACCTGTGTTAAAAAAGGTGCTATGATAAAGTTTTACTTACTTACTTAGTTGCATCACTCATTACACATAGCCAGGGTCTGCAATTACCACCTGCCAAATGCAGGTAAATTGTTGGCAGTCGTGTGTAAAATCATTAGGCCATCTGTCACTTTGGCAGACAGAGAAGAGTGCACAATAGAAGAGTCATGTTTAGCAAAGTTAGTATATCATTTAGATTTAAGTGACACATATGAAAGTCGCTCGCAATTGCTATTAAAGAAACGCTTTTGGACTCATTCCTTTTGATTGAGTTTCCACCCACCTACCTGTGCGTGTCTGAAGAAAAAAACAAAGACACAGTTTTGTAACTGTTCTTCTCCAGACATGACATAGAAACTACTGTACTCTTAAATGTACTCTGACGTTATAGTTGTGGCAACATTTTGCACCACGAGGAAAGAAATTCTTGTTTTTCCACCAGAGGATGTTGGTAAGAAAAAAAATCAATAGGCCTATTCATTTCTAAACACTTGACTCCGTCCAGTTTACATGATTTATTATGCCTTCATTTGTTTGTCAAACAGATTATAGTAAAATTCTAAAATTTTAACTGACATAAAAGAGCGAACACTTGATAATGATAGTGGAAATGATCAGTGAATATAGCTAGTATTAAAACACACAGATTAAGATATGTTGCAATTGGCTAACATAGCACAAGGGAAGGGGGAATATTCAAACCACTTTGCTGCGTTCGCTTCTCTCTTAAAGATGGCTATCTACTGTAAATCAATAGCCTTCCGCACTATTGGCATGACTGGGAGCTGACTCAGCCTAATTACCCTCTGGTCCGACCTTTAAATCACACAAATGAGAACAAATAAATAATGACTGGTTAAGGTACCGCTGTCTTAGCACTTTCGTCAAAATCGGCATGCACAAATGAATTGTAAATTTATGGAAATGCACAAGCGTGAGAGGAGCATGTTGCATTTTGGGTGACAAATTGAAAGCAGAGGAACACCGAAGAACTGTCTTCCTGAGTGCCAAGTAAGACAGTTAATCTCTACACTGTCCAGGGCCACTTAATTCCCACTGAAATGTGGCACACTTTACTCTCTCCTTCCTATTGCCCATGTTCTTCTTGCCTTATCACTGTAATTTGGTGTGCACTGTCAATGGGAAATTTGACAGAGATAATGACACAGTGGGCTAGGATTTCAGACAATGAAGGAAATATTAAAACGACTGAATAGAAAATAAAGTAATGACTGACCCCAGAAACCCTTTCTTTAATTTATCTCATATCATAATTTATTTTAGAAACCAGTACAGGGAAAAGTTTTCGATTTTAACTTGATTTAGATACAACAAGCGTAAAAAATTAAGGACAACAGCTACAGTTTTCAGTCTAAATTTAATGTTTACCAGCAGACATGTTGTGACCTTTGTCTTGGTTTTTTTATGGCAAACTTGCAGACAAAATGCTGTGAAATAAACCTTTCTTAAAGGAATAAGCTAAAACCAGTCTTTTTTAGCTTATCTTAGCATAAAGACAAGGGGAAAACAGCTAACCTGGCTCTGTTTAACAGTAACAAGATCCAACTACTACCACCTCTAAAACTCACTCATTAATATGTTATAGCCTATCGTTTTTAGAACACCAGCTACTGTGCTTAAAGCTAACTGACAGCCATGGTTAGCTTACTTTAGCTAACCAGATAACAGGTGGTAGTTTCATATTTACTGCACAGATCTCTCAGAAAGAAAGTAAATAAGCATAATTCCCAAACTGTTTAACTATAACTTTAAATGTTTATCACACTAATGAAAAAAAAAACAATTTGTATCATTTGTAGACAACCTGAGTCAGAGTCTTTTACTTGTGGTACGTCAACAGCACAGTCTCACTCCCAGAACGTCAAATAGCAACTGACGTCGAATGACCTCTGCCCAAACTAAGGTCTTAGCTGCTGCTTTAAGTACAACAGTTGACAACTTCATCTAGTTGTGCTGAAGAAACGGATCTTGAGCTTGATTTTCAGCTCTCGACAGCAACTCAATTTGATGAGGACTCCATGGATTTCCAACCCTCTTTTCCCCCCTCTCATATACTAGGAAATGATTTACAACATACTTGCCACAGAGCTAGATTTTATGAACTAGAATGCACAACTTTCCAGTCAGCTGGGAGTTTAACTTGATATGGTAATGTATGCAAATACACGTCATCTAGTATTTGAAAAACTTTATTTTTGACAGGTCACTTCCAAGGTTAATAACAAAGTCACAATTTGTCCAAGTTAGTAAACTAAACGTAGCTGTAAAAAAAACAGTTTGACAGCTTCATCAAGTGATCCTGGGATTTTTCTCTTTCGCTTGTTTGGACATAGCATACTCTGCTTTAAAGCTGCTGCTACAAAAAACCATTGATCTGTTTGCTGGATGGGAACACTAACAAAGGCCAATCAAAGACTCTTGTGTTGTGGTGGAAATCTGGTAGGATTTAACTCCTATAGGGGACTAACAAGGTTTTGGACTCTCTGAAGACTTAAAAAAAAAAGAGGTTATTTGATAGTTTGGAAGTTCAATAAAAATACAAACAGGACTCATATTGCATTTTTGCACTTATTACTGACACATTCTATAAAATAATTAAACTGTTCTGTAAAACTCAGACATTTGACTTACTGTTACATTAATTTATTTCAACATATGACTAAAAAAAAACCTTTTTTTCCTGCAGAATGAGTATGTATGTGTTACTTGAAGGGCATTTGGCTGATAATCCACCAGTCAAACATGTGTTTTTCTTATGTTTATGTCTTCTACAATGACTAACATTGATTATACTGACTTGTTTCTGTGCAAAGTTTGTCACTAGAGATGTGTTTTCACATTCCTCTCTCGAAGGAAGGAATATACTTCTCTGACATTTGAGATTCAAACGCATGCCAGGCAATCTTTAATTGATACATCAGTAATCTTTACACCAATCGCTGTTGCGTATGGGGGAACGACTTTGTCACAGCACAGAAAAAAAAATCCTGAAACCTGCAGCACAGAGCAGAGTGATAGTAAAGAGAGAGAAAACACACTGCTTTAGCTGTGTCAGCCACTGCCATATACAAACAACAAACAAACAATAAGTGCTAACTACACAAACAATTCTTATACGTCTTTGCTGTTTTAGTTGTGTTGGCATACTTATTGAAGTGACACTTAAATGAGTAGGTCTATTTTTACATTGATACTGTTACTTAAGGAAAAGATTTGCGTCTGCAGTGTGAAAATGATCATTTACAAATTGTCTAGCTAGACCTCTCTGTAATTTGTGAATAGTGATAAATTATTTAAAACGACATTGTGCTAATTATTTACAATTATTTACTGTTAAGGACCAACCCTGAGTTATAGTTAGTTGCTCCAAGAGCTGAAAAGAGAAGTGTTTGCTGACTGTCATACTGCGGTGACTAAATGAGCAGGAGGTGTCGTCTACCCCGTGGGTCATTGATAGCTCCCGAGGAAATGTTTCTGCCTAGTTCTCATTTATCCATTAATCCTCTTTAATTAATTCTCTTTCATTTACCTTGGTTAGAAGAAATCTATAGCACAGGTTTCACTTCATTTGACAAATGTTCTTTGGCTTTATCCCTTGATGCTGTGTGTGCGAGATTGCGTGTGTGTGTGGACAGCATAAGTGATGTGGAGATTAGTCTGAAGTGACTAAATTGAGTCATCTGAGAAAAGTTGCAACCAAGGTATGTGTTTTTTGTTTGATTTTTTTCGAGACTGAAGTCAATATTTTGGATGGAAATAATCAATCTAACACCAACTATGGAAACACGTTTGTTTCGTAGTGTGGCGGAGGAGGTCTCTGACACATTTTTCCACCCAGTAGGCTACATATTGTTTTTCACCATGGAGAGCCCTGATCCTTTTGAGCTCTTTGTCTCCTCCCTAACATTTATCCCCTTTTTCTCAAGCTCCAAAGTCAGTCCCAAAGGTTTCAATTAGAAAAGTGTGGTGCATCTGAGTGTATTCACTTTAATAGTAGAGAGTGATCTCCTGAGTGTTGTAGAAGGGTACTGCTGGAAGTGTGGCTCTGTCTCTAACTCGGGCTAATTGGGGTTCGTTCAGCTTCATCCAACAACAGTACATTGAAAAAAGAGAGGAATTTTTCATTGTGAGCTGCAAAACTAAGCCAAGTGTTCCTACAGAAAAAAACATACATACATAGCTTCAAAAAGTTTTTGTTTATAAAGAGTTCCATTTTTTAATTGTAACTACATTTGGTTATATTGCCCCAACCAAGATATTTCACATTACACTTTTTTAACAAGATCCTTGTTTTCCATTATTTGCAGTTACAGATCATATACACACCAGATTTCCTGTTTCCAGATGTTAGCGCATTCATTTCAAAACATGTTGAGCGTGGCACTTAAATAATTGGACATGATTGTGGAATTAACTAGTCTACTAAAGAAAGAGCCTCAAAATCCACATACAGAGGAAACTTAGGGTCACAGATGGGTCAAACAAACACAGGACTTCATCATTGGAGACCAATGTGAGAGTCCCGTGTCAAACCAAAAACAAATGATGATTCATTTTAAGCCAATCCATGAGCTTTTCCTAACCCTAACCACTTATTTGTGTTGCCTAAACCTAAGTGTTTTTGTTACCATAATTTCAAGAATTTCCTTCGCAATTTCCTCCGGGATTAATAAAGATCTTTCTTATCTTATCTTGTCTTATAACCATAAGATTACTTAAAAGAAGAGAATTGAAATGAATTGTGATTTAACGTTAAATTAAGATAAATTAAGAGTTTATCTTACTAAATACTTCAGATTAATTACGTTTTCCAAACTTTAAATGATCTCTTGTTAAATTAGACCTATTAAAACTAATATTCTTAGATGAAGGCTGAGGAAAAGCATAAATCGATGTAAATGTCTTTAAGACTGCATAAAGCTGGTGAATGGCCTGTGTTAATTATCAGGCCCTGCCGATGGAAGTGAAAGTTGAATATGAATATGACATTGGTTCCGTTATGATAGGGCAGCTTCATCAACAGCACACGTCCAGTTTTGATGATGGAGTGGCAAATAAACTGTCCCAAATGGCCTCCATTTCCCCTCTCCCCTCCTCTTTTTCATCCCTCTCTCATAATTCATTGCTGAGGAAGTGGTGAGGGAGGAGAGTCAAAGATCTACCTAAGTGGTACTCTGAGGGAGCAGGAATGAAAAACCATTGTGCAACAGGTGTGACCTTTTGTGCTGTAGTTCCAACATGAAAGCAAGCAACACCACTATACATGCTTAAAAGTAAAATAAAAAAATGCTTTAAAAAGATGAATATGATGCTGAAAACAATGTTTGAAAGAAGCTTTCTGGCTTGGCTGTTTTATATTCCTTTAGAAGCTCACTGACATTTGGAATCAACAGAATTAAGTGATTTTTTTTTTAATTAGCAAAAAAGAAATGAAAAGTTTTCACCTCAATTTGCAGTAAAGTGAATCAATTCAATCCATCTCCATCGTTCCAAATTAGTTATTAGCGAGTTTGAAAGAGAGACTGATAAGTAACAGATATAAACAAGTAACCACCTTAAAATTTTAACTTGCCTCCATGCTGCTTTCTAGTGTTTACTAAGTGTGACACAACATAATATAACCCCAGAAAGGCATACTCATCTACTGAAATTAGAAAGTATTGTGTATTGTATTGTATTGTATTGTAGAAGCAGTTGCTTTTTTTATTATCTAGTAGACACAGTTAGCCGCAGTAGCAACAGTATTGAATCCTATTGAATCGTGTTTCTGACCTATCGAATGGGGATGCATTCACTCTGATCTCCTCTTTCCCCTGAGGGAAATATCTGGCTCTTTGGGGGCTAAAAGCTCCAATATGTTCAGCTCCTTCTCATTCCCAGGGCATGAAATACCGCCATTTTGTCATGGCCTTTGTCGTGAATTATCGACGCATGAGCCATCCTTGAGCGTCTGTATGAAATGCGAAAGGCTTTCAGCTGTAAACCCATCGCAGCATTGTTAGATGCTTAGATGGATTAATCAAAACAACTGCGTTGGTGGATTGGTCAGGAGGCAGCAGTTCATGCACTGTTAAAGTCCTGTAAGTCACTGTAGTTGCATAATTATTACGGACTTATTTCACTGATGATGTCTTCCTAACCCTAATCAAGAGGTTTTCTTGAGTAAACCCAACTATGTAGTTTTGTTTTAATTCACAACGTAAACAAAAAGAGTGTCACAGATTTACTGGCAGGGTACACGGTACATTGACGAGTAACAACAAAGGGTCCTGACAAAACGTCCGTATGTGACTAGTTGGGATGAGAACGGGTGATGTTCACTAGTTGCTAACTTTGTCTGTCTTCCATTTGGTGCTGGGCAGCTGGTGTACAGTGGGTTCATCAAAGCTTTCCTGACGAAAAGAAGAACGGTGAGATTGAATCAAACCGGGAAAGTTGCCCACCATAAAACCCAAACTAAACTTGAATATTATTCTTATCTTAAGATATATGCTAAAACTCTCAGTAGAGCTGAGGGGAAACTACATAATTCTCCTACCTCTACTAGCTACACCACTGACCGAGTGACATTTGACAAGCAACTTTACGAAAAATGGCAGTGCAGTTTTGTACGTCTTGCTTGGATTTATGGAGATGAGGACTGAGGAAAAACTGGGAGTCGAAACACAAGGACATGGTGAACAGATGGTTAACAAGCATTCTGATTAGACTGCTTAAACAATAACATCTCTGGTGGTTTCATACAGTATATTGGCACCATTTATGAGCAGAAAACAACATAAAAGTGCAGTTAAATTTTACTAATAATAATTTCAAGTCGCATCTGTGGAGATCTGCTGGTTTTGTCAAAAACGTTGCGACTGCTAAACGAGAATCCTGCACTAAGAGAGTGTAGTTACTATACACGAACCTACAGCTTCCTACACAGAACAGGAGTTTAGAAACAATAGATAGGCAGCTCTAGAGACTTCCTATGGTGCAATAAAACCACATGAGCAGAACTGAACACTGACAATAAAAAATACAATCGATGAGAGTGCTTCATGTTTTCAATCCCATTGACAGATTATTTCATGGATCACAGCAAACAAAACTGTGGCTCATTCAACAGAGGGAGCTCAGCTCCCATTCTCCAATATGTTCTTTTGATTACTTTAAATCTGAGGCTGTTTAAGCTTCTGTATGGAGTAGAATTAGACAGACCGTGAGGGCATGGGCAGGTTCCAGTCTGACATACTGCAGACGCCAAAAAAGAGACAGGCAGACGGGAAGATTCACATAATCTAAGTCATTATAAGACGTAAATGAACAGAAAGTGCAACCATCTCAAACGAACAAAGTGATTTCACAGATCACTGATGCCCTTTTCTGGAGATGGTAAATTAATGGCTGCACTATATATTTTTTTCCTGTGCTGTGCAAGTCCCCCTGAGTGCAATAACACTGAGTGTAAGGGCTTGCCATCAAAGAGGTGAAATCGTTTTCTGCCCTGGACACAGAGCAAAGTGAATGGGGCGAATTGATAATGGGATTCGCTTAATTGTAAATTAACAGAATCTTGTTAATAGGATTCTGTTAATTTAAGATTTATTTCCGTATTGATTAATCTACTCATTCTGCAGTGTGTGTAAAATGATGTTAGAGGATAATCACCAGCAACCTTAAATTACTAAGAATTGAATGTGTAGCATGTCATTAATCAAACTGACGATCATGAATAAGGATGCAGATTTACTTTATGTTCACAGTCGTTGACAGAAGCAGTCGGCAGAATCTAGTTAATCCAAATTGCTATTGATGCAGTGGTGTGAATGTAATATACCATTGCATTGATGTCATTTATGTTGGGCATCTTTCATGATAGGGACGTATGTGCATTTCCGATACATTAGAGATATAAATGTCTCTGTTACAAATTGACAAAAGGTTTGGAGGCCGCTTTTTAATAGCATCTATTGCATTACTTTGGATCAGTTTGTTTAGTCAAGACCCAAGAGTAAATTGTGAAAACACTCCTGCAGGATGTATTGAACAAGCAATTTCAGTCTGTAGAAATTCCTGCAGGGAGTGTAATATTTATTATCCTCTAGAAGCTGACTCTGTCAATACAGTCAGTGTGTAACAGTACATTCTGTAAAATTTAAATACTGTTTGTCCCAACCCACCCTCCAGACTCTCTTTCTATTCAGCATTGCCAAACTGCCACAGTGAATCATGCTTTGTTTTTATTTGTCCATCCAGAATCTGAAGGTGTTAGTGGTGGAGGTGGGGACTACAGGTAACAGAATGTGACAAGCTGAGATAATATGTATGCATTAGCACTGCCTCTGAAAATATCTTCTTTTGATCAAACGGTACCCACCAGGGGCAGACTGTTGGACACGTATTTTGCAAGTAACATCAATATTAAATACCAATAAGTCACTACAACTCAAGGTATAATTAAATATGTATTATCGGCTTTCTTGTTGAGAGTTACATGAGAAGAAGTGTAGCACTCTCATGTCTTTACAGTAAATTTGAAGCAAGGGCCAGCAGCTGGTTAGCTTAGCATAGCATAAAGACTGGAAAAAGGGGGAAAAAGCCAGCCTGGCTATGTCAAGGGTGACAAACTCTGGCTACCAGCACCTCTAAACTCACTAATTGCATGTTATAAAACCAAAATGTAAAAACAATGTTATACTTTTATACATTTTAATTAGTGAATGAGTGATACAATTTCAGAACTAGGTTACATTTTTCTCCGTTTCTAGTCTTTATGCTAAGTTAAGATCACGTCTTCTGGCTCCAGCTTCATAGCTGACAAACATACATCGGACTCATGGCAAGAAAGCTAGTGTCCAGAAAGTAAACTATAACTTAACTAACATACACATAGCAGGGCCTATACTGTATAATGTTTAGTGTGTGAAGGATTAAACCACACACTCTCATCACACTCATTCAATTCCAAGTGAACATAAATACAGTCATATACTTGATTTTACAGCAGTTAGGAATATTTAAGCTAGGTGGTTAAATACATCTGTGTTATTTGAGAAATTACTTGATGTCTGTAAACAATAGACATTGTCAGCCCACACAGCTATCTAGTTTTACAAAGTGGCCATGATGCTTCGTTAACACAACAAAAAGGAAGAAAAAATACATTAAATCTGTTCAATAATGTCATCAGACACTTTCATATGTGATCCACAATCTGAGATCTGATTTGTGTCAATGGGAAACAGTCATATCATAATCCATGCTTCTTTCACCACCACAGCAGCAGCAGTTAGTTGTCTCTGACATCCTTTTAAGACTGCATGATTTTCTCTTTCTGTGAATCCAGCCATGAAACTGCTCCACCACTCAAGACTCCACTCTCCCATCCAAGTTTCCATCTGCACAGAAGTGACCAGCACTGCTCCACAAAAAAACGTGACTTTGACCCATAAGACCAGTCTATGTCCCATTTGAAAACAAAAGTCAGTTTTGACGTATTTTAACTTATTGTATACAAAAATACTTATTTGAACCCAAACCATGATCTTTTCCTAAACCTAAACAGGTAGTTTTGTGTAAATTCAGAACATTAACCACCTGTTAACAGGATTATCAAGCATGTTGAAAAAAAATGACGCTAAAGGTATATCCAGTGATAAAAAAGTGACAAGTTGTGACTTAGAATGTGTTGCCTCTTTCTTGCTGAGTGTTAGGTGAGAAGATACCACCCACCATATGTCTGTGCAGCATATTGGAAGCTACCAGTCAAATAAGCCAAGCATATGGACCAGAAAGATGGGGAAACAGCTACCCTAGCTCGCTCTGAATGCAAAAAATTGCACCACTTCAAATATGTGAGCAGTTTCAAAGCAACATGGATATGAAATTAGAAGTAAATAAACCTCCACTACAGTATAGATACAGCCTGGTAGTTTATCCACGTGTGGAAAATAACACATTTCAAACTGTTTGTGTAGCAGCGACATATGTTTGATCACACCTTTGCTGCAGATGTCACAATAGCAGTGTCAGAAAGAGGAGAGAAACACCCTCAGCTCATATTACACATGTAGTCTATTTAAAGGGGAAAGCAAAACCACAGTAGCTTTACATATGGTGTGTGTGTATGCCAGTTAATGGGTGTGAATGACAAATTTTGGGAGTGTTTTTATGGCGGTTGGTTAAACAAGAAATCACATTCGGGCAAGCATAATGCTTTTGTCTGAGAGATAACTTGTAGCCTATTATAAAGATATTACCTAAGGGGCCAGTATATTCCATCAAAACTGCTCGCCGGATGGTCAAATAGTTTCGGAAAACCCCATACACACACACCTTTCCGATATTGTATAAGGGGGCTGTGTCCTACTTTCCGAAACTGACAATCTGACATTCAACTCTCAGAGGTGAAAAAGCAGGTGTTCAGTACATTTACAAACTAATCTTAATCAACACATTTTCAAGTCAACTGACTGAATCATCCTTGTCACTGAACGAATCAGTAGCTTGTAGCAGCGGAACTCCACTTATATGTGACTAAGAGCCAGATTCAGGTGAAGGGGCTATTAAACAGCAAAAGTGAACTACTTATTAGTCAGTGACTCCCAGTCTTTGAAGTGAAGTTATTCAAATCAGCAAAGTGATATGTGATTTCCACCGCTATTTTCTTAAAAAGGCTCATCTCATCAGCATATAACTACGAAAAGTAAAGCACTGCAATTTGTGTGTAATTCACATATTTATAAAGTAAAAAATTACACCTGGATCAAAGAAGGAAACCAGGCGATTTAGTATAAGACCAAAAACCCTGCATGAGAGAGACGAGTCGAGGTGGTAGATGGGTCCCAAAAGACAGGTCTTTTATATTGGGGACAAGTGTTTGTGTCCATTAGGTACAGTACTAAGCAAAACTATGACATGCCTAACTCTAATCGTTACCTTTGACTGTTGTGGTCTAATTCCAGTTGCCATTTCACAGAGTTAAATAGCATATCATATTCTGTACGATATCATACGAATTGTTGTGCATCATTTTTTGCAGGATATCATACAAACCTGTTGATGAAAACACACTGAAATGTGCATATATGTTATTCCCATATGTAAATGATTTTGTGTCTCATCCCTCTCTAAGATGGCTGGCTATCTGCCTTTGAGTATGGCCATTCGGAACAACTACAAAAACTTTTGAGTTCGATCATGGTTGACAACACATCTTACACACTGGTTCTGAATAAACAGAACCAGACCCCTTGCAGAGGAGGGTCTGACGTAAATATAATAGAAAGATAATAGACAGTCAGCTGTGGAAACTTTGAAAGAAAAATGGATGACAGTTTGACCAGTTGAAATGTTATGATTGTTCTTGCATCAGATATCTCGGCAGAGACTTCTAACAGTGCAGCTGACGACTTCAGGCTACCAGCTTTCTTTGGTATTTGACTGCTTTGGCTCACTTCTGTCAGTTCTTCCCTGTCAAACTGTCAAATTGTTGAGCTTTTGACATGAGTGGTGGAAACATATTGAATTTGGCTCATATTTTTATGTTAATAAAAGAAATCTGAGAGACTAGTATTAATTTTTTATTCTTAAGCACAACGCAATTGTTTGTTAACACATTAAACTCATCTCTGTATTGTGATCTATCCTCTATGTACAGGCAATAATTAGGCAATAACAAAGGCAAGAAACACACATTATTTAATGAACAATGCCATTTTTCTTGATAAAATAGTCTGTTTTTCTAACAAGTCCACCCTGTCTTGGCAAAACACTGATTAATTCTGTGCACCTCATTTAAGATTCTGCCTGGGGGTCTAGAAATTACTTTAATCCTCTTCCTTTAGTCTCTTTGAAAATCAAAACAAAGGGACTGATTCGTAGCCTTTTAGATGCAATCCTCCTAATCAACAACAGATTCCAGTAAATATCCTGGCCTTTTGATAACATCCACATCTTTCCTCAGTAGAAAACAATAACGTACTCCAGTTGTTTGATCAAAATGGCTGGACCGAATACATGCACACACAAACACACACACACACACATATTTCAGCCAAGGGTAACATCATATAAACAGAAATAAGTGGGAGATCTCTATGAGCTGCTTTTCTTGAAATGTCCTGCACTCTACATTTGTTTTAGCCCTGTAATTTCAAAATTCTACTGGAAATGATCGGATTAGCTGAACACACATTATCTTTGGCCTGCTCGAATTTCAGAGTAATTATTCGCATTGAAGAGACAAATAAAGTCTACATGCAGCCACCTTCTAGGGCGCCCTTATCACCCTGTTCAAACCAACTCCAGCTGAAGAACCCGGACTTCTGCCTAGCGTCCTCCTTAAATGAAAGAGAAAAGGTTTTATCCGTCCTCACAATTAGAAGGAGACACTGAGCTGGGTTTGGCTCTATTGCTTGAAGTTATTAGCTCTGGGTAATTAAGTCTGCATTATTCTCCCCCAACATCAAAACGATCTTTTACGGTTCTCTGTCTTTGTATGCAGGGCATTCGCTGGTCTGACTCGTGGAGATACCCGTGAGCCGACCCTGCGAGAGCATGAAGACATAGTGCCAGGAGAAGGGGAGGGGTGACAGAGACATAGAGACTGGCCTCAGCAAAGTGAAAATCTTGTCAATGACTTCAAAGGTCTGTCAGTGTCTCTGTAGGATTTTGATAGCAAGGGTTTGGGATTTGAATGGTTTAACCACTGGGAGAAGGGTTGAATAAGATAATTATTTTATGGTGACTATTACTCCTACTGACCATACATTATGTAAAAAGTATTTTTTTGGACTTTACATAAATATTGATAAGATTGATAAAGTAGGGAAAAGTGGCTCATAATGGCTTGTTGCTTGTATAAATTATTTTTTCCGCTTCATACAATGTAATCAAAATTCATTTTTGCTAGGAAATCAGCATACATTTCAATGTTTGTTTTGAGTTGTGTACTTATAGAGCATAGAAAATAGAACATGTTCTCTGGGGTGTGTGAATGTTTTTTCTGCTATGTGATTGGTCCAATATCTATTGTAGTAATATCTGAATATTCTCCTCCTGTCTGTGTGAATACCTGTATTCTACCTCTGTCTGAAATGCTCTGTTTAAGTCCCCGTCTGTTTAAGCATCGCCTCCTGAAAAAGTCCAGTCTGCCCTCAGCTCTCTACCTATATATAGTATAGTTGTGACACAGCTGCACAGAAGTCCTGGCTGGCGGTGTTAATTTTGCTGTAATTTGACTTTTGATACTTTATAGCATAGCATTTATATAACACCTTAACCTGCTTTATAAATATAAAAATAGTCATGGAAATATAATTTTTTAACAATTTGGAACCTTTAAATTCCACTGACAGTTAAAAGGGTTTGCGTAATCCGAGCACTCTGTTTTAATAATAACAGAAAATAGTGAATACTGCAATAAAATAATTCTAGGTACCATCTTAACTAACATATAAGTAAAAGATCTGAGTATGTCTTCCACTAATGCTTAAATATCAAGTTATGACTGAAGGAGAAGTGAAAAGATATTGATGTTGGCAGACAAAACAAACAACAAAATGAAAATAAATATTTTATCACTGACTCCATACATTGAAAATGTTCTATTATTCATTGTGTTGCTCTTGCAACTGCAAAACCCTTTTCTTCTGATAGCAACAATGGCATGAAACACATATATTTCACAAAAACAAACAAGCCCAGCGTAGGAACATCTGTATTGTTAAATGCACTGGCGTCGCAGTGGGACTGTACAGGCTCTGCTTGTTCTGTCAGAGCAGCAGTGAGCTGGCTGAGAAGCCAGCTAAAATAAACACAGCCTTCTCTTCTCACAACTCTGGTAAAAGCTCATAGCCCTTTATTAATTCAGCGGCCTTTACTGCATTTTTGGATGACTCTAGGTTCGCCTGTCAGTACGTCTCAGAGAATAAATAAATTAAAAGCTGTTGCCACTGGAGCTCTAGTTGCGAATGACTGTAATGTAGCCTGAAATTCCTTTTTCATCCCCTTAACAGCTCCTATTTCCACATGAATATATATATATCATTTTATAAAGACAACTGAACAGCCATTGGCCACATTTGACTCCATATTACTGGCTACAGCCTACATGTCAAATATGTTTCTGAACTGTTATTGTAGAAAACAGCATGCAGGGTGAAAAAAAAAAACGGCAATATAAAACTAAGTGGGGCCCACTTTTCATCTAAGCGTCTAATGCATCCTGATTTACCCCTAATGGATCGGAGTCTGAGTCGGTGTAAGAACAGCAGTCATACCTTTCACATTAATGCAGGTAAAACAAAATGAAACTGTCTCCGATATCCATCACTTTGAACCAATCAACACCAGCACAAGCTTTTAACCCACCTGATGCCCAGGAAAGTGACACTCTTCGCTTCCTGTTTGTGTAAAAGCTACAGAAGAAATTCAAGCAGCAGTAGAAAGACGGCAAACTTGGGATTTGGATTCAGTCTCGACATCAGAAAGTGAATATATGTGAATTTTGTCTGCATGCATGTGGTTTACTGTCCTATATTTGTATACATAATGTCTATTGTTGGAGCCGGAGCACGATGCATAGGATTACAGTTGCCCAAAAGTGATAGGATGCGAATGAGTAGCATGTGCCCCACCAGTGACATACCCTTAAGCAAAAAACGTACTCCCACTCAGTGGCCAAGACTGAGACTGTGGTTGTACTGGGAAGCTTCCAGGTGTGACCACTGATTGAACAGCAGACAATTTTATGCTAGCAGCATGGCTCTAGAAATGGCAATGTCTGTCTTTCAGTCGGTCCACCAGTTTGGTGTAGACTGAAAAATCTCAATAACTTTGAGGTAGATTGCCATGAAACTTTCTACAGTTATCCGTGGTGCCTAGAAAATGTACTTAATGACTTTGGTGATCTGCTGACTTTTCCTCTAGCACCACCATGAGGTCAGAATTTCCAATTTGTCTTGTCTTGCACTTAATTAACTGCAAAACCTATGACATTCCTATCAGCCTCATCTGTGTTTAGAGCTATTAGCAAAAACCTGCATGTATTGTCAGCATATTGGCATTGTCCTGATGAGCTAGTTAGCTGATGTGTCTTAAGTACACCTGCACAGACCTGCAAGCGTGGCTGTAGACTCTGAGTCTCGTTTTTTTTTTAGAACAGTCTTGAAAGGAATATTCTTATGTCTCCATGCCGGAAACAAGTTTCGGGCTGCCTATCCATCCCATTCTTGTGAACGTGATAGCTTATTTGTCTCTGGAGGGATTTCCTTAAAATTTGGCACACATGTCCACATGACTCAAGAATGAACTGATTAGATTCTAGAGGTCAAAGGTCAGAATCACTAACTCAAGCGTTCCTACGCTAATTATAACATTTCACACAAACGTCTAATGATAAAAAAAGATGATTTGATGACATTTCATATCCAAAAGGTCAAAGTTCATCTCCACTGTGACATCCTAATGCTCTTCAATGCCATAACGGAGGAACAGAAAGGGAGACTTTTGAGGTGGTTGTATAGATCGTGTGAACATCTACCTTTCGCCATAAATAAACACTTACCACCATCTTTTTAATTCCCTCAAAGTCTTCACTACATATATTTTGTTAGTCTGGACAGGATGTAAACTGTAACTTGACTGGTTGGCAGAGGCATACAAACGCAAGGCAGTAATTCTCGTTCTTTGTAATACTTTTTTAAGTTTTAGCCTATTTTTATTTTGTGAAGTTTGGTGAAAATTATCTCCGGTTCAGTAACACTTCAAAGCAATTTCAGTGTATCACCATTAACGTTTTGTCAGATCAGGTCTTTTAGTGTTTTTAAAGCCCTTATACGTAGTTTTTAAACATCTCTGACCATGGACCCCACCAGTGGTAGTATAAAAAAGACACTGTGTCAAATGGCAAAGACTTGTCCTATTTTCTAATTTGGAGGATACTGTGCTCAAATATTATTAAAGGGCTTTAAATACAAATTTTGTTTCCTCGCAGGAAGAACTATAGTTTTTCCTGCGAGGAAAGGTACATGTGTATCAGAGGGGGGAAAAAGGATCTGTGTAATCAACTTTGATTTAAAAACATTAAGCGTCAATCTGCCGTCATGTTCCACTAAGCCAATTCCAACAAAGAGCTCTATATTCTACATTTTCATTTTCGGAATAAAAGAACACTTTTATTTACTTTCATTAATTATTTCAATGTTTTGGATTTGTTTTGTAAAGTTGATGTTGATTTATTTCAGTGACACTTCAGAATCTCAAATAAACTATTTAAAGGTTTGATGTTTTGGTTTTTCTTGCTTTTTGGGAAATGAACATTCTGGTGTCCCCTAGAAGAATCAAACAGTGTTTCAAACAGCAAAAGCCTCATTGCCTTATTTATATATGAACAAACCATTTGAATGATTTGGAATCTACTGTAACCTCATAAAGATGTACGCACATGGGTTTTTAAATGTTTTTTCTTTCTTTTTAGTCATAGTGCTGCTCGGGAGACAAATAAATATCTATTTATGTGTCATAAAAATTAGATCATCTGAAAAATGTGTTAAAAATGTGTATCTGACATCTACAGTGAAACCGTAATTAGGCCAATCAGTGTCATTCTCCAACACTCATTAAATCCAAAGACGAGAGCTATCATCCCTCTAGGTTTTGTCAGCAAGTCCATATCTCATCTGACAGACAAACTTACACACACACCACCACCAGTCATTAGGTATAGGATAATACCTTGCTGTAGCACAGAGCATCTTAACAGATTAGTGTCGGTTGTTTTGTTTCCTGTTTTGTAGAAATCCCTTTTGTCATTCACCTCAGCTTCCGCCTCACTCGACCTGCTGTCTCTCTGGCTCAGAGTGACTTGGCTAAATTAGTCAGACAGAGTTGGCATACCATATGGATTATAGTGTGGATAGTCATAGCGTCAGTAGCTCAGAATTTATTTTAAAGTTGAACTTTTATCTCTTGATGCCATTGCTCTGTAGCCACAGTCTGATCTTAAACTTGTGTTCTAAAACTTTCGCCCACAAAAGCATGCTGGAACCCTTCAACTCGTTTACGGACTACGACTTTAATGATTATATCCTGTAACAATTACAGCTTTTTTTATAAACGTCTGCCTGTGTTGTATTGAGGTATGATATTCATCTGATGTGTGACTGTGTTTAGGAAAAGGGCGGCAGATCGTGATATCAGGATCCAATCTATGTTGATATAGTTTTGACAGAAGCACAAAAGGGTCTGTGGCTCTTTAGCATTTCATTTTATAAGGTTGAAAATTCATTCTAGCGCTCAAAGCTGACAATGTGAACTCTTAGCATCACAGTCTTTGTCTCATTTCACAGTCAAAGTATGAAGAGAATGAAGCCAAAAACCTCCTGATGTGCCACAGCCGTAATACTTACAGAGCCGTGTGGGTGCCTTCACACTACAGTTCTTGAGCCTTAAGTATAAAAGTGCTGAAAGAGAATCTGACCTTAATCATGTCAAACAGTTTCAGTCACCATCAGTTTCCATCAGTAGCGTCTGCAATCGTTCCTGGATCCCATGAATGCGACTCCATCCTGCTCTCAAGGACAAACCACAATACTAACATGCAATTATTAGCATACTTCATTGTACCAGGCATCTCTCAGGATTGTTGTTTTGCTTTAAGATGTGCATGAGGTTTGAGAGGATTTTTGTTTTTCATTGTAGACACAAAGGCTGTAGAGCTCGAGGAGTCAGTGGCTTTGGCAGTGTGCAGCGGTCGAGCTGAGTGGTTCAAAAGAAGATTGACTCTTTCTGTTCACAGAACATTTGCTATAGTGTGTAGCCCTGTCCATGCATGAATCATAATAGGGTTGGTGGCCAAGATCACAAGATAAATTTATGAGGAAAAAGATAGTACTAATACAGGATAACAGAGTATTAAGTATTGACACAGTATTAAGAACATCTTGTTATTATTTTCTAAATGTATCAATCAACCAAATTTGCAAATACATTTTATGAAAGACAGACACAAATAGCTTTAAAGGTCCTGTTTTGTACAAAAAATTAGATTTCCATGTATTTTATTTATAATAATGCAGGTCTAGGTGTCACGACCCACCGGCCGTGACCATAACCTCCCTCTGGGCTTATGTGGAATGTAGTTTGTATGTTCTTTTGCTTCCTTTTGGTGTGCCAGTTGTGTGTTTTTGTTTTTGTTTTGGAGTCTCTGTGTTGTGCTCTCCTCATGCTCTGGAAGCCACTGGTGGGCGTGGTCGCTGGAAGCTCCTCTTCACACCTGCAGCTCAGCACACCAGTTCCTGATTCTGCAATCAGCGCCCTTACTTAAGCCAGACCAACCTTCCAGTTTAACGCCAGATCGTTGTATCTGCTTGTACAAGAACGTGCCAGCCAAACCAGTACCTGCTCTCTGTTGTTATTCCTGTCGCTAACTTGTTTTCTCTCTGTCTCATCTCAGGTCATCTCGCCCAGAGATTAGACCAGTTCTGCCTGCCAGCACCGCCTGGACCCCTTTTTCCCCACTCTCTGAACCATCTAAACTCCTGCCACTGTAAATCCCTATTGTTGTACTTGACTCTTTGTCTGCATCTGAGTTCTGGTCTACGGTCCTGACACTAGGTGCTATATAAATACTATGCAAGTATAAAAAGGCTAAATGCACACAGACTGTATTCAGAAACTGTGCCTTTAAATAAATTGACAGGTCTTCTGTATGGTTGTGATGTCACAACTTTAATATATATATGTATAAAGGGCCATTACAGTCGTTCCCCTGTAATGCCGAGAGACCCGGATATTCTAACCAATCAGAGCAGACTGGGTTGCAAGGGCGCCTCAAAATAAAATAATTTTGCTTGTCAACTTTCCAGAACATACTATTACCATTGAAAAACCAAGCTGTTCTCATGCGTTTTTCGTTTGTATAACAACGAAAAGTAATGCGCAGTAATTTGTGTGTATTCCACATATTGATAGTGAAAGCATGTAACGTAGTATAAGACAGCAGGCCGATGTGATTTTAAGCCAGGGGGGGCAGGGTTCAATTCCTGTCCATACTAAACCAATCCACTGTGTTTGTTCTAATCCTGACCAAGTGTTTTTCCTGCCTAACCCCTGTTACCCCCTGTTTGGCATCTTTGGCATCCGTCTGCAAGTTTTTTCTAATTTTCTAATTTTTCTAATTTGGACTGTGATTCACCATTAAAAATATGTATATCATAACAACAGATCACTATTGAGATTTTTCTTCCTGCATTTCAGCTGATTCCTCATTATTTGCTGATATGGTCTACATGTGTTGTTTTTCACTGGTTTTCAGTGTACAGAACAGAATCATTGACTCACCCAGTTAAGTACATAATCAGTGATGTTATCTGAGGATCAACGTCTTATCAGCTCTTTTTAGATCAGCCACTCTCAGCTATAGTAGACAGTAAACAGGAGGATTGATCGAGCCTTGAAATGTGTCCAAGCTACATGTATAATCTACGGATGACTCCTCTTAATCCACAACCATCAGAAGACCCTGTCTGCAGCCTGTCCTGCAATATGTGTATATCTGTGATGCCCCAGGAGATTTTCACAAATGATTCTGCCCTGTGCACCCACTTCCCTGTTGGTGGTCCATCTCCCCAGAGAGAGATGTCCTGCATGTGTGTTTGGTTAATCTCCGCCTGTCGGTTGGCTGCAGGGTTTGTGGAAAAACAATTGGGTGACCTTTTTTGATGAGCACATACTGTGTACATCACTCCTAGCTGTGCCGTCAAGCTTTGTTATCTTCTCATCATCAGGCCAGATCACCCAGGACAGTCAGCTCACTTTTAGTACATGTGCTGATATTTTGGTCAGGAACACATGGTTTGAGCCATGCATGGTCACAGCAATGGGAATTTGAGCTGGAAATACTGCCATAGCATAGTGTCTGTCTTAAACTGCTCAGTTGACCTTCTTGGCTGTGGGTTCTCCCCCGCTCTGATGAAAGTGGAGCCACGCCATGCAAGTTGGAGTATCTCGCCTTCAGCAACTGGCTGTCACACAAGTGATGACTCTCTCCTCCCAGCGCTCAGAGCTTAAGATGTCTTACAGTCTTTCCCTTTTGGCGCACAGAGGGCATAACATTCACTCAGCAGCAGAAGTTAGGGAGGCAGAGCAAGACAATATAAACTGCCTGAATAAGGAAGTTGACACATTGAGGCCTGGCCTCTCAGTGTTAAGAACAAGGGATCCTAAGGTCCATAGCCTTCTCCGATTCTGTCCATGCACATTGCTGTAATATCCCTACCATCTTATCGGTGTGTAACTTTTGAACTGCTGCTAGTGCTTCCTTCTGGACAAGTTGTCAGTGGAACTTCTGCTTCCTGTCCCTCTGGATGGCATGGGCATTATACAAACACTGCACCACAGTTGTGGCTCCACACATTTAGCTGAATGCCGTACTGCCCAGAAGATTCCTGTGTGCTCTGAAGGGCCTCTTTTCCACAACTAACTACAAAATGAACACAAAATGCAATCATCCCCTCCTTGTCCTCATGTTTGATGTTCTCCTGAGAACCCTCACACAAAAGACGAAAGTGGGATTTTGCAGACAAATCCAGGTCTTGAACTCATATGGCAGAATTGATTTCCCTACTGCCACCAAATATGGGTTTAACACCAAAACTAATCATCCCAATGGATGTGGCGTCCTTCATGTTGAAGTCAAAGCAAGGATTGGATGATGGATGAAATCCGTGAAAACACTTCAGAGAGCTTGCAACTTCCACTTCAGAGAGCTTGTTAGTCTGAGGCCTATGTCCGCCAAGATGATGTGAATGTTGAAGTTCTAGATCACCTGGTTTCTGAGGCAACAATCGTTATAAAATTACTTTTTCATGAGAAGTTTACAACAATTCACACAATATTCCTTCAGTTGACAAAAAATGTAAGTGCTGCAGCAAATTATGACTAACAGGCAAATGTATAATTTAACCTTTTATACATAACTTTTGTTGCATTTTCAACATTATTTCTAAACCTACAACTCTACTTTCAATTACATTTCTAGCCATTGCATGTGTGAAGACGAAGTGTTAAAAGACATAGCACTACCCTCAAGCGTTTGTACATGAAGTCATCTTTCTTCATCGAGAGACAGGGGGTAAAAAAATCTCATACACATAAATAATGCATTGTTTTGAGTTGTTACAGAGCACTCAGCGAGAGGAGAGAAAAGCAAACGCGACATATTAGAAAGATTCCAGTTTGTTCTTGTTCTTGCTTAGCTCTCACAACATGTAGGCTATTTTCACACATCTGCTGCTGCACAAGAGGCTTCTGTCAGAGTTATGATACTAAACAAGTTTAAGATAAACCGTTCTGAGGTACACTGAGATAAATGGTGTCCAAATATGCAGCTTGGTATTCACAAACAGAGACTCAAACCTTCAACAGCAGCAGCTTTTCTCACCTTGTCTAGATGTGCAGCTTCTTGATCCAAATCAATGCACCTTCAGAGCCGGCATGCATGCATCAGTGTACAGAAACTACATAAAACAGAAGAATGCTATCACTGGTTGTTTTGCGTCATTTTGTGTCTTTTTGTGTCTTGTTGTAGTGATTTTTTTATTTTGTTGTAGTTGTTCAGTCAACCTCTTTGTGGTTGTTTTGCATCATTCTGAGTCTCTTTGTGATTGTTTTTCATCTCCTTGTGGTTACGCTGTGCCTTTTTGTGGTTGTTTTGCATCAATTTGTGTTTCTTTGGAGTTATTATGTTCCTCTGCCTCTCTTTGTGACTCTTTGTAATTGTTTTGTAATTGTGTCTCTAGTTGTTCTGCAGCTTGTCTCTTAATATACATCTCCCTGACATATATATCAGTTTCTGTTCATCAGGAAAGAAAGGATGAGTCTTGACTACTATGTCAGGTTTTGTTTTTGTCCAAACTGAAGTCTATGCCTGTGTTGTGCAGAGCGTTTAAACATTTGTCTGGATTCCTAGTCACAGCAGTTTAAGCTCAGGGCAGGGAGCCACAGCCACAGTGTTTATAATGGATGTGGTTTCATCCACATGCTATAAAACTGATACTCACTCACTGGTTTATTGCAGCATTTGCTGCTTTCTCGAAGGATGCATTGAATGAAGGAACACTCACTGTGTGAGTTAGATTTGCTCAGTGACCCTCTTTATAACACTAATGTTCATTACTGGCTAATGTGAAACTTTGAAGTTCCCCAGATGGTGTTGGTTGTTATTATTCATGCTCAGCGTTCAGGCTTCATGACCTGTAAATAATAATCTAAACAGTGTTGTTTTCAAAGCTTGAATTATGGGAGCCTTGCTTTTTTGAAATTTCCAACTGCCACTTTTACCGGCTCTTTTAGATGAACAACCACAATCTGTCGAATTATACACTGGAGATCAAAATATTAACAACAAAGTATTAATACTTGATTTATTCTGAAATAATGTAATTTTTTGTTGTTCAAAAATTGATAGAATATCCGCTGTGGCTATACCACTGCTGTACTAGCATGGTTTTTTAAATAATCCAGGCACTTCAACAAAAACCTTTATTTTTGTTGAAAAAAAAACAGTGCACAAAATTAGAGAACAGTAACCACTGTGTCAGAAGACAAGATTTAAACTATTTTCTCCCACTGCTCTGGTTTGATCTTGGTCCATTCGTTTTGCAGTCTCTTCCACAGTCCAGTAACTGTAGTGGGTTTCTTAGCCATTACTTTATAACCAAAGATTTTCCAGAGATTCTCTATGGGGTTTAGATCGCCAGTAAGAGGCACTATGACTCTGAGTTGATTTTTTCGATTTCAAGATTGAGTTGTGTTCAGGCCGAGACTCTTATGAATTGTGAGAAATTTGAGGGACACTGGACAAGGTATGGTGAAGTTACAATAACTTCTCATTTTATAGAAAAAGGCGTAACTTTGGCACCGCACCACGGCCACAGGGTGTAGTGAAAGATCAAACAGCAAGTAACTTTTCATTAGATATGTCTTTAGATGTTACTGATTTATTTTGAATTTGATCGTGTTAAATCTCTGAAGGAGTTTATTGAAGTATGACACTTGCAAATGTCGGCCATTAATCCGAAAATGGCCAACTTCCTGTTGAGTTTAGGATACCAAGAGGCTTTTTTTGTTCATCTAGAATAGTTATATATGCCTACCGGTTCATAAATTGACATCAATATGGAGTAGGGTCTGTATTCTAGGGGGGGCTAGTGAGCAAATTTGCCACGCCCAATTCTGAAACCAATGAAATATGTACATTTTCACTACTCCTGAATAATTTGTGATGTTTGGTGAGTTTTTGAATATGATATGAAGCCCCTGAAAAGGCGATTTATTGGGGAGAGGAGGAAGAAGAAGTAACAGAGTAAATCTAATAGGGCCTCTGCCAGGCTGATGTTGTCAGCGTTGCTTAGGCCCTAAATATAAGGTCGACTTTCAAATTAACTGAAGACCCATAATGGCAGCAGCTAAAATGTAACATCATCATAATTGCTTGTTTTTTTGTCATATTTCAGATAAAAGAAACTATTAAAGTGATCACTTCACTTATAACAAAGGAGAACCGAACAAAAGCTGGGAGTACAGAGTAGTAAAATTAAGCACACACGTTATATAATTACATGCATATCCCAAAAAACTCCCTTCCTTCGATAAGTGGAGATCTGCTAAATCCAAGAGGGTATTTTTACCTTATAATAACATAAGTCCTGGGCTTTGCTTCATTTGCTTAATAGAAATAGGACTTGGCTTGAATATGAGAACCAAGACTACATTTGGATTTTTCTGAAGCGGATAAAGGTTGAGAGTGAGTATTAATTTCTTATCGGGGCTCGTTGGTCATGCTATCCCTTACTTTGGACCTTGTCTGTCCTGTTAAATGGATTACTGATAAATCAGTTCTGTTTTGGTTGGTGTATTTAGCTTATCACTGACTGCAAATTTGAGCTGTGTGAGTGATATTTTAAGGTTTCTCTGCACAGTCATTTGAATGAATAAGAGAGTCTCTTTGGTATGCAGGTGTGGTTATGGTGGCTATTAGAGTAGCTTTACACCTCAGGAATCAGAAATAGAGCTCCTGATCCTGACTGATCTTGTGCTCAGGGCAGGCCACTGCTTCCAGCACAATGATTCATCCTTTTATAAGATATATTCATGTTAAGGATAATATTTGAAGCTATAAATCCACTTTCAGTGTCTTTAAACCTTCAGTATATTGTGCAGAGGCCAACCTTCTCTATTCTAGTCTACATTTTTACTCTAACTACAGTTGTATCTGCCTTTTACTGGCTGTTCATGTTGTGTTACAGAAATTCAAAGCCTACCAACAGAAATATAAGCTCACAGACATTAAACTGAGTAAGGGTGCGCTCACACTTGGCTCAGATGATCCGTGCCGTGCTTTAGCGTGATTGCACCCCCTCCCTCTTCCCCCGCAGCCCAGGCCCGCTTGTACTCACATTAAATGATCTGGGCCTCGGCTCAATTGTTTCTTGCTTATATGTAATCACCCCTCTGAGATTTTGTTTTGTCCGACTGTTTTTGAATATTTGTATCTGACCAAATCTGCAGTGAACACTCCACCTCCACATCAAGCCACTTCAAATGTCTTTCACAAGGAACAGTTGTATATAAACAGACATCGAGACTGCGGTCAATGCTCGTGCTCGTGCTCGTACATGTGCGCATGCTCGTGCTTGTACATGTGCAGTCGTGCTTTACTACTGTGGGACTTGCCAAGCCCAATGCACTAACTTCAATAGAACTGGCACCAAAGGCTGGCACCAAAGCAGCATTCTAATGATGTAATGACCATTACTTCTTTTAGAGCTGCAGTGTATGCAAATGACATCAACTGACAGGAAGTCAACAACGACCTGGGCTGTTGCCTAGCAATGGAATTACATTGGAAATGTGTATATGGATATTGTATTCCAATATCTGTATTTTAGCCACTAAACTGTTAACTACAGGAGTCCTGAGAGTCCTGAAAGTGAGAATGTTTGTCTTTCTAGTGATCCATTTTCTAAGTCTGAGCTAAATTGTTTTCTCTCCTGTATGACTTAAGAATTGGTGAAAAGAATTTGTCAGGAAAACTCACTTGTCTTACAGTGTATTTTACTGATATGTTCGGTTCATTTTTGAAACGTTTTGTGAATTAACAGCATTTTCTCCTCATGGTAATGGGAAACATAAGGCATTACATTTCCTTTCAAATGTATTATCTGTTGGTAATTAGTTGTATATAATAGAAAGGAGAAAAAAAAACCCAGAGAAAATAAACGTGCAGGATATAAATGAGTTTGACTTGTGATTAAAATAAAACTGGTGCTCTGTGTTCAGGCTGGCTGCTCCTAATGAATCTCCTGTGTAAAGAATGCGACACACAAAACAACACTGAGGTATGTTAGTCAAATATATAACGCCTATGAAGACCATGTCTGATGAGCCAAACCATTGAGTTGGTGAGTTAGATTTGTTCAGTCATTCCATTGTAGCCCAAATAAATCTGTTTGCTTTCCAGCTCACATATTCTTCATTCATTATGTCTGACCATCTGCTACATGAAACATGACTGATTTCAACAGTGAGAGGACATCAATGATTAGAGTCATACCCCCCCCCCCCCACACACACACACACACACACACACACATCCATCCATCTACCCATCCATCCATCCATCCATCCATCCATCCAACCATTGCCTATACTTGTTTCTCTATTGAATTTCCCCGTGTGGGATAAAAATAAAGTAATTCTTCTTCTTCTTCTTCTTCTTCAGGCTCAAAGTCGGCAGTAGATCGGCAGTCTATCACAGGCTCACACGTTCACACTCACATTAGCACATGTGGGGAAGTCCAACACTGCAGTCAGCCTGACCTGCATGTCTTTGGATTGCAGGAGGAAACTGGAGCACCCAGAGGAAAAGCCTTGTGAAGCCAAGTCAAGTTTATGTCTATGGCTCAATATCACATAAAATGTCTCAATGGGCTTTACGGGCTCACAGCTGCAACTGTTGCCAGCCCAGCCTGAGCTCTCTAAAGCAGACGAAGAAAAACTCAGTAAAAAGATAACCAACTGAAGAAAAAAGGAGAACAGCTCAATGAGAGATCCCCCTTCCTCTGACAGCTGGGGTGCAAAGTGAGTTACAGGTTAGAGAGTGGCAAAATGTTGCAGTTTATATAAATACAAATGAAAGCTTTAGTCAGCTGCCAGTTTAAAGTCTGCATGTTCCCTTTTTTCTATGTAGTCTTTATGATTAGATGACCACCCACATACTTAGACACCTAGTAGTAAAAGACTGTAATTATAAATTTGATTGTTCCCCCACTGTGGCAGTTGAGTATTCACCCGCGTGATTATGCCCATTTGTAAATGTGATTTATGAGGCTTTTGACATAGATTCCGCAAGAATCAGTTGATCAGACAAACTTTGTTACTTTCTGGCTTTGATTACCATAGAATTTGAAAAATCCTCTAAAATATCTGTGCGTTAATAGGTTATCAGATTATTAAATGTAATGATCTGATCTGATTTTTGCTTTATTCCAGACCACATTGCATCCTAATGCAATCCAATCTTAAATTGTTTAACGTCATTGAATAAGTTACAGAAGCCGTGTGCACATCCAAACAACCTCAGCGGGAAACACACAATTAAATTCAGATTCCAGTGAGCAGGCCTCAATGCAATAATCCACAATTTATACTCTTTTGGCAATGAACAATCATTACTTTGGTGTTTTTCACTCAGCGTAATCACACCACATTTGCATAAAGTATGGTTCCTATCATAAACCACATTATACTATTTGGATTTTAGCACGTAAATAGTCAGCATGGCTCTGGGGCATTAGACTCAAATATTATCTGGATGTTGATGTTTCACTGTGTAATCAATGCTATTGTCTTTCACAGCTGGAGGAAATATATACTGTAAATGATGAACAAAGGTAACTCTAGCAAAGCAGTTTAGTATATGGAAATGTGTTATTTATTCATTTTGTGTTTAGTATCTTGTGTATGTATCATCTGCATATGGATAATAAAAATAGAGTTTATGCTGCCACATGAACAAAACAAAACAAAACGGTTTCAATTGTGTTCTCTCATGAAAACACAGCTAGCATAAGATATTATTTTGGACACAAATCTCCTTATGAAAAAGCAGAGAGAAGAAAACAAATTTAGTTAGCCGGCAAAAACATACTTTTATATCAGCTAGGGAAGGACATCATGTGCCTCATCATTTTAACAGAATCAAAGTGTTAATATACGTATATATATTTCTTTTTCCATGTGGCTTTATTTCTTGCTGTATGCTGTACGTGTACGGCTCTTTGAAATATCTCAGAATAGGCTACAGTGTGGTTTCGTCAGAAGTTGGTGCTATAAGCTAAACGTGGCTGTAATCCTACAGTAAACAGAGAAGAAGAAGTAGAGGTTGCTAACTGGGAACAAAACATGTCATCTTGGCCCTCTAACCTGACTTACCAGATGGTTTGTGAGAAGCTGTAACTGGAAACTGTCTGGAAAAAGGCAGTTACTTTCAAAACATACCTAGCAGGTGATTGGATGAAGCAGTCGTCCATCATTGGCAGCCAAAGTCAGTATGACGAAGAGCGAAATTCAAGAAAAGCCTACAGTGCCGTTCTTTGCTCTTCCAATGAAGAAATAGTATATAAAGATGTATGACACGTCTCCACTTCAGCCCACTATACGAATGTGAAGCCAAAATATCACGGATACAGGCTCTGCCATATGGTAATTTTTGCAACCACGCACTAAATGGATGTACTATAAGAAGATCTGGATACATCTTTTGGGACGGGGCCCCGTACATTCATATGAAAGTTGCCCAGTGGCGCCTGAAGCCAAAAAAGTGAATCTACCTAGTCTGATGATCAACACTGCTCCCTGCGGTCTTTCTGGCGGCCTGGTGCAGTAGTGATCTGATAGTATCGAAGTCCCATACCCCCTCCCAACCAATCGCAGGTCAATAACAGCTGTAACTCATGATGTTTTACCCTGTTTTTATAGCAACAAATAACTAATTAAAACTACAGTTACAAGAAAAAGGAACACTTGAACATACATCAGCATGACATACAGTATGTAGGTGAGCGTCCAACGGAAACATCTGATCATTTCACAAAGGCATTTCCATTTCCATATTGCACAGTTTAGGCAGTTTTACCAAATGTTGCTGTTGCCACATATCTTTTGAAATGCAATTCATCAAAATGCACAAAAAATGTATATAATGATGTGACATTATTGCATAGCAGGCTTTGGACTAGATGGATGAAGACAGAGCATTAGTATGTCTTGATTTAAAGCACAACTATAAAGCTCGAAGCAGCAATGTGCTAATTATATTAAATTATGTTCATCACACTTCTAATATTCTTGTTTGATAAAAAAAAATATGCAGCTTTTGAAGAAAAAAAATCCTGACTTGCCTTTATCAGGACCTGCATGGCCCGCAGGAGTTCTGCAATTATGCAGGCTGTCAGGTACAACTGGGAATACATGTACAAAATGATTGCGATGGCCTCACATGGAGCCCTACTGACGTTAACTGCTCTGATGCAGGAATACAGGAGGAGGTAGCAGTATTCTTATATGTCAAACAGCATACTCACTACAAATTTAAGGTTAAAAGCAAAGGATTTTGATGTGATTTGAAAATTAAAGCAAAACCTATGGATCACCACGATTGACACAGATAAGACAAATATCCCTCGATGAGATTCTTCTTGCTTATTTATTCCAGGGAGCAGAATGATTTGCCAGAGCTAGCCATTACCTCAAATTACATTCTCATTTTTCAAAGAATCACAACCACTTAAGATGAAGGCAGATCACATTGTAAGCAGGATTGTTGCAGCAGTCGGCGCTAAAAGAGATCTACAGCCCTCATCTCTCTTCTGGGAAAGACACTCCTTCAACAAAGCATGTCTAATTTGAAAAAGAATGAAGTGGGGAAAAAAGTGATTTCAATGAGCCAGGAAATGTAACGCATCTGGCCCAGCAGCTTTGATGGGAGTCTATCAACTTCAATATTAATGCGAGGATTTGAGTGGCCATTCATGTGTTTTGCTCTCAAGCTGAGAGAAAACACAGTTGTTCTATTACATGGGTTAGCACTTCTATAGAGATCACCTGAGACCTGCTGGACATTTTCCCTCCACATCCCCTCCCACATTGTCACTGCTGTGCTGAATGAAGTCAAACAAATGACACCTACAATTTGTTGATGAGACAAGCCTGAAAATGTATTGTTTCTTATTTGATTCACAGAAAGGGGAGGCACATTATGGAGCTTTTTCATGGCCAGTGAATAGGAGACAGATTTGCAGACATGGTAACATTATGCAGGTTGACTTTACAAAAATATAGGGATATATTCTGGTTCATTACAGTACAATAAAATGAAGCAAATTATTGTGTCTAATGGTGCCTCTTTATGATATTTTAACATTTTTTTTAGTAGGTTGTTTATAACCACTGTATTGTTTGAAGAAATAGAAGCAATAACCGTGTATCTGTAGTATTTTTTTTGTAATCTTTTTATTTACCACTGTCATGTACGGTATGTTAGGTAAATATGTAGTCGCAGCCACAGCGGATTAGCTTAGCACAAAGACTGTAAATGGGGAAACAGCAACCCTGGCTCTCTCCAAAGGCAACAAAATCATGCGAACATGTTTGAAAGATTTATCAGTAATATGATATAATAAAGATAGCAAGTCAAAGTCTCTGCTCAAATATCAACCTTTAAAGGTCCCATATTTTAAAAAGTGAGATTGACTTGTCTTTTTTTACTATTAAGCAGGTTTAGGTGCTCTATAAATACTGTGAAAGTATCACAGTATTTATTTAGAAACTGTGCCTTTAAATGAGCCGTTAGGACTTCTGTACAGTTGTGATGTCACATTTATACTATATAGAGGTACTATGACGGTGCAGAGATTCCAAGAATGCGGACCCTAAAACACTGACCAATCAGAGCAGCTTGGGGTTTTTCCGGAGGGGGCTTAAAGAGACAGAAAAAATAATGTGTTTTTTTCAAGATTAAAGCACGTAAACATGATCTAGTGGAAACCCAAAACGAGAGTAAGAACCTGAAAATGAACATAATGTCCCCTAAAAAAGGTACATATTAAGTTTTGTTTTTCGAAAATAAGAGGCAACTTAACCCACATGGATTGAAGCTCTGTTGCACCTCTGTCCTTTCTTGAAATTATCTGTCTAATTCACTGACAGAAAAGGGAATTGGGATAGACCAAGCATGCAAACTTGATGGCAGCAGTCTGGCACTTCATGAGTGCAAATGTCAAAGGGCATTTAGGTGCAGTGAAGAGCATGCAGAGGTTGGAGCTTCTCGAACAGGCATCAGTGCAGTTCACCATCAGTGGGAAATTGAGGACATCTTGCCAGGGTTATGACTTCAAACATGTAACAGCCTCAGCTTCAGGCCAAGGGAACAGATTGGTCCAATTACAGCAAGCCTCACGCACCAGAGTCCCCTTGACACATGCAACGCTCTATTGGAGTGGACTTAGGGTAGTGGTATGTTGCTCTGTAGCACTGGGGGCCCACACATCCCACTGCCAATCTGTATTCTTTTTGAACCCGCAGACATCTCCTTTTACCCGTGCTTTCGTTTCACATTCTGTTCAGACGGGGTGTTTTTGGCTGCCAACACAGGTGATTGGCACCTTCTCTCTGAATTTATAACAAAATCAATTCTCTAACAGCATCCCTGAGCACATCAATCTTAGAGAGATGCTTTCTACCATCTCATTTTCGGCTTCACAGGCACAGAGGTTATAGATGAATCCCTCAGTATACTGAACGTATCGGTTGTGAGAGCTGTAGCGGAGCCCTCTTTTAATTGGCAGCGTCAAGTAATACACAACATGTTAGGAGCCAGCAGCATTGGGAATCACCTTGTTAATTGAGGGCTGCAGTTGGGAGATTGACTAATTGATCAAGGCCTATACAGAGATAGATAATTTGTGGCGGCAACACTGCAGGAGGAGGAGCCTTGTCAGAGATGATTCATGTGTCTCTAGGAGGAGAGTTGGTCTCCATGGTCTCTTTTGTTTCGTAGGCCCGGCGTGAAGGGGATCGTATCATCAGTACCTCCACCCAACTGCTCGTTCCTCACTCTAAATCAGAATTAAAAAGGTGAAGCTGGTGTTGATAGGTTGCCACAAATGATACAGTGTTGAATGTCCGTATGCTTCCCCAGATGGCGGCTACGCTCCCCGAACACCATCAAGATACAGGCAAGATGTATGGTTGTGTTGTAATGAAAGCATGAAGGGACCCCGAGTCATGGAGGAAATGTCTCCATCACACAGGTAGAGAGGTAATCATGCCCCTGTGTATTGTAGTCTGGGAAAAAAATGAAATATGTGGCAATGCTCATGAATTGAAGAGAGGCTGAAAAGCCTCTGATCAGATCTGTGGACTAAGATTGTGCACTATGTTGTGGTGTAAATAATATCTGTTTGTGTCTTTCTGTCAAAATATTCATGTAATGTGTGGATGTGGTGTGGACAGGATGTTGAGCAGGTCTTAGAAAAGCAGGGGAAATATGAATATGTGGGAAGAATGTAAGATAATGTTGTAGTTTTAGGGAAAATGGAAGAGGTAAAAGGGATACATTAGGAAAAAGGGCACGTATTTTACAATAAACATTATATAACTTATTTAAAAATAGATTAAAGCATAAGGTTGATGATATGATATGGTTTTTATTGTGAACAAGTCCCATTAAAAGCCAACAACACAACAATCCTTCTCGTGAATAACAGCTCAGCTGTTTGAGGAAGCCTAAAGCCTTTTTCTAAAAATATATAGTTATAAACTCATGACACCTTTGTAAAGATTTACGTCTTGAGAGTAAAATCTGAAGAAGACGATGCCAGCTCAGAGGAAATGAGCTTAAAATAGCACTGCACACAGAAATGTTGCAAATACAAGTCGGAACCAGAACCAGTTGCTACATATGGGACATATATGCACAATCGCTTTTGTAGTCTCTGAAGGGATATTTAGCAAAACAACCATGTGTTTAATAATTAAGGTCCCTTATAATACTTGCGTTGCATTGGCATGCTCATACTTGTATTTTGGGTTTTCTATTACAACATTTTTGCATGCTTTAATGTTAAAAAACACATTGTTTATCTTAATATACCTGAATTCAACCTCTGTCTGAAACGCTCTGTTTTAGCGCCTGTCTCTTTAAGCCCCCAAGTCTAATTTGCTTGGTCAGCATTTCCGGGTGATCCTTTATGCATATCTGCCCGTCATTGCAGCCGGAAAATGACTGTTACGGCACTGTAGCGACACATTTTGCATATACAGTATATACACGGAAATCCTGATGGCTCGTTTAAAGGCTCAGTTTCTGGATACAGGCTGTGTGCATTTCTCTGTGGATTTGATACTTTCACAGTGTTTATATCACCTCGAACTGCTTTATAATAAAAAAAAAGATGGAGTTTGTTGACAATAAGAAAAAGGTGTTGAATAACATAAGCCTTATTCTTTCAGGTGAAAACAATTTCATAAATGCATGGTGGGGAAAATACAGTATTCTTTTTACAGATATGCATCATTCTTCTGTTTCCTCAGCAGCAGCAGCTACTGTTTATTTTTTCTCAGAGAATTGCGCTCATCATTTCCAGCTGAAATCAGGCAGGGTCTCCCTGTTTAATTTTGTGAGAGTGTCTCAGGGGAATTCAAATAAAATATATTTTTGCTGGTGACAATTTAGAGGCGACTCCTTATAGTAACTAGGTGATAAACATAAAGGTGAAACCTGCATTATTTTGTCTTTTAAACATATAGTGTTTGTTTTGCAGGCACATGTATATTCCATTTAACGTATTTTCCGCACTATAAGGCGCACCTAAAAACCTTCAAATTTCTCAAAAGCCGACAGTGCGCCTTATAATCAGGTGCGCCTTATATATGGACCAATATTGAGCCACAACAGGTCTCGCAACTACGGTAAGCAGCCGCCAACTCTATTTTCCCCCGTAGAAGAAGTAACGCGTGGTGCATGTTGAGATATACGACTGCACGAAGCGTGATGTTTCATTTCCATTTGTGTGTTTGTGTAAAGACCCCAAAATGGCTCCTATTAAGAGACACGCTTACGACGCAGAGTTTAAACTCAAGGTGATTAGTCACACAGTAGAACACGGGGATAGAGCAGCAGCGAGAGAGTTTAACATGAACAAATCAATGGTGCGGAAGTGGGGGAAGCAACAAGATGTCCTCCCCTGACTGTTTTGTTGACATTCTCTTTAGCGCAGCTTCATCTAATGGAGGCATAACGTAACCCCAGCCTCGACTGCAGTCTCTATTCTATGCGCCTTATAATGCGGTGCGCCTTATATATGAAAAAGGTTTTAAAATAAGCCATTCATTGAAGGTGCGCCTTATAATGTGGTGCGCCTTATAGTGTGGAAAATACGGTATATAATGTACGAATGGGAAAGTATGTCTAGGTGTGCGCACAGGTGTGATTTTATTCTCTTTTGGAAAAAGAGTCACCGACTGCACTGAAAAATTGGCTTGATCCAAACAGCTTCATTATTTTCATGATCTACAATATTACCATAATAGATCTCAATATTTCTAGGTTTTTCTTAGCTGTAGTATCAATATTAAAGGGGCATGTCAGGGGTAGAGGCATGAGTTTATTATATAGTTATACCAGATTGAATGGTCTATCCAAGCTCAAATCAAAACTTGTGAGGCTTGCCAAGTTTGCCTGCAGCATAATCTTCTACATCCTACAAGAACAGGATTCATCTCAGTGTTTTAACAGCAGAAAATATGGCAACTAGAAATGTTTTCTGGGGCCAGACAGAGAATCAAAGGGTCTTCCCACTCACATTTGAACTGTTTTTGATGGATTAAGTCCACAAAGTATATTATTGATTACCGCAGAACTGTTACATCCTCTCTACTTTGCTGCAAATATAGATGTGTTGTAAATTATGTTGAGGAAATTCATATCCTGATCATCAGTGTTTTAATTCTGAATAAGTAGTATTTCTGGAAACAGGGACAATGGTATTATGAGTTAACTTTTCATTTCAATGTTACTTAAAAAAAATAACGTTGAAATACCCTCCTCTGTCTGAATTAAAGGTAGACTAATAAAAATAAAATATTTAGACAGTGTGAGAAAAATAATGTGATCTTTGAACATTAAAGTATGTAAACATGTTTTAGTAGAAATCCAAAATACAAGTATGAACCTGAAATTGAGCTTAATATGGGACTTTTAAAGGTGTTGACAATTTCTTATTTTCAGAAAGCTACAGTGTGGTGTCTGATGAGACAATAAAACGGAGTTGATTTATAACGAAATACATGAAAGCTGTTGATGGTTGAATAATTTGAAATTTCCAAAGAACCACTGGTACAGCAATTTCAAACAAGACTGCAGTTTCCAAGGTTACCAGTAACGCAGCTTTGTTTTTTAGGTAGCTAATTTAGGAAAAGATCACAATTTATTTTTGATGAGGAGCAAAAGGGAGAGGAACATTCTGTAATAGGAAATTTGTAGAGGTCTGCTGTGTTGCCTGAAAATAAATAAGTGCCGGTAAAAACTGCCCATATTGTGTCTGTCCTTGTTTGATTGTCCTTCTATAACACCATAAAAACCTTACAAAAAATGACAAATACACACTCAAACCCTCACACCATGGAGAAACATTCATCCCTGTAAATTTCAGAACAAAAAAATTGAACATTCAACTTATTTAAACATATCAAAGATTTATTCTGTGAGGTCAAGGTGTCAAAATGTGAACACAGAACTTGGATGATGGATCAGCACCCACTTGACAGCTGGATGGGATAAGAGCCCTTGGGCATGTTCTGTGTCCGTGTATTTGTTCACCGGAAAGGCAGGTGGTTGAAGGCCTAGATTACTTTGTGTCATTCTTGTGTCGGCTCCAGCTCCTGCAAAGGACTCTTGGTACAAAGCAAGGAAAGTAATGCGTATGTGCATTTTGAAGGTAGCTTGAAATGTTAATAACTGTTATTAAAAACAATGGAAAATATACTGGCTTTCCTCGCATATGGAGCAGCTCTGTCACACATGCCGAACTGAACAGAGAGCCAATGAAAGCTCATTGTTCGGGGTCCAGAGTGGAAATCATCAATCAGCGCCTGAGGTTTCCTAAATCAATACCCTGCAATGACACTTTGGCAGCGCTCTGCATACGTCCGCCCAAACACTGTTGGGACAAAAAGAACAAGACTCTGCCACAATACATCATCCTCTCTCCCTCCTTATTCACCAAGGCAGTTGTTTGTGACAGAAGCGGTGGCAGGTCACAGGTGCCACGAAAATTAACCATCTTCTTCCTTCTACTGCAAACAAGTAGGAACATTTACACTGACATACAGCTCTGTGGATGCATTCGCCCAGTGCATTAGATTTCAACTTGCGCGCAAATAAAGACTCCTTTTTCGCAAGTAGAGGTGACTGCTGACCCAGTTTGAAGCCGGTAACGTGTGCCAAGGTCAGACACCCACAGTTTTTATTTCTTCACAAACCTGCCAAAAGGCATTCTTGACTCAGGTGTATTCACAGTTTTTGTACGTGTTCATTTTCAATTCCGGATGTTTCTCTGGTCTTCTGTCACCTTTGTGAGCCTGTGTAGTACAAAGACAAGAATAAAGGATCCATTTTGTACCTGTAATAGGTACAAACAATATTACATATATTTCTTTTTATAACAATCTCCTTTTTTAAAATCACTTTTTGAAAATAGGGCAAAGAGATTTTAATCTACTTTGTGTGGACATTTCCATTCTTTTAAAAAGGAGCATTTTCCGTTTATATTTTTGACTTTTTACCTGAAGTAATCATTCTGCTTTATTTTGGAAAGTAAAGCAAATTGTGTCAGTAAGTCTGTGCTGTACATGTACAGGATTCTGACGTATAAATCATTGTTGTACAGCCTCTCTGTGTTATGTTGGGGGATATCATTCTTGTACCTGACCTGATGAAAAGCCTTTGGAGTCAAAACACTGTCAACAAAGAAAGTGTGAGATATATACTATCTCTGTTTCCTCTTTACATATTAATTTATTAAGCCATGATGGGGGGGGATGGCTTTGCTGCCACAACACTGCTCTCTGCTGGTAAATGGACCTCTTATATGTGAGACCGACCTTTGAACTGCTTACAGTTGGAGATAATGAGCATTCAAGTTTCTATTTGTTAAAGGAAAGTGTTTCAAAAACATCTCTTTGCCATTTATTAAAAGTTCCTGTTCAATGCCTCTTGTAAATTCAAATCTCCGGATGGATGTACACTGTTATCATATTATTAATTGCATATACTGTATATTTGCATATGTATGAAGAGAGATTTTTTTCCCCTGTACCTCAGAAGTGCAGCATGCAGTATATATGCAGATTTACTGTGGAGCTGTTCTGTCGTCTCCTCATGTAGGTATATGGCACGGATCCTCCACATTGTGAGTTGCAGCCTGTAGAGGGGTGGGTTATAGTAATGATTCACAGGATCCCCAGCTGCAGGGGCCTCCCGAACATTTGGAGTAATATCACTTTGTTCAGATCCTGCAGTCTTATGTATGAGCTCTACACTCGTACCTTGTCAGGGGCTTAGAATTTCCAGCAGAGCCCCTGGAGCTGACCACCCACCTCTTTTAGCCTTGTTAAAGAACCAAAGGGAAATCATATTTCAAGATGGATACCCTCTCTCTTCATCTGCACTATGCTTATTACTGCATCCAAGAAAGATCAAAGCTACCTAAACTACCCTCAGAGCTTGCAGCCCCCTGAAGATTCTTCACAGTACAAGAATAACGAGGTGAAGCCTACCTCCACTTTTATCTTCACCTTGCTTCTCAAGTGAGTCATATTTGTCAGAAGTGAGCCTTTTTTTGGCCAGAAGTGCCATGCTCCTCTTATACATGCTCTGAGGGAGAGATTATCAAGCAGGCAAACACATTCAATGTCTTCATTACTTTTTTATTCGCTACTAAAGGGTGAAAACGAGCACTGCCCCACTGCCAGGTATTGATTTATGTATCGGCATTATCCGGAGCTTGCAGCAATAATCAAATGTGACCAGAATCAAGCAGCGGCTGAGGAGGCAGACTAACCTGGGGACCCTCTCTCTCTCTGTCTATCCTGAAACAGCTGTTTGAGCTCTAATTAAAGGGAAGTAGCAGGTGTCACCTGAGCCCCAACTGTGGGGGCACACCTGGTTGCATTAATTTGATCCAAAGTGGTTTTGACGGACTGCCTGCACTCTGGCGTCCCACATTAAGCTACTGGAACTGAGCACCTGCTTGGAGCAAGCAGGGAGAGGGCTCCTCTAACACCACTCTGTGGAGGTACGCCAAGCTGGCGAGCCCTTGTCTTTGCAGTGACCCAGGGGATGACTCCATCATCCCTAAACTCTGACTTACCAGCAACATCTGTAGCCGACCTGTAGTCACACTGAGCTGGGGGCTGGGTGCGCCCAAGATAATTGTCTGTGGAAACCTCCCTGAGGTTGTAAATGCAGCTTGTTTCTGATCCCCTGATGATTTCACAGGACATTTAACTTTACACCTCTCATTTGTTACATCTTCGGGGCATTTCCAAATATCCATTAGGTTCCGAAGAAATGTAGAAACTCTTAGCCTCCACTGGCTTTTATGTATACATAAATTGCCTTGGGGATAAATGTGACAGTGAATTTGAAGGTACTGACATGAGTTTGTTTGCCAGCTTGAGCAAACAAATGACCTTCAAAACAGAGCAGTGACAAAAAATAGCAGATGCAGTGTTGTGTCTTCTCTCTGACACTTCAATTGCCTAATGCAATTTACCACAGCCAAGAATGAAGCTGCAGCGATTTGAATGGGTCCTGACTCGGGTCATGCTGCACTCTCTGTTGCAACAGTTTCTTTGTGTCACGACAATACATTAATTTCATGAGTCAACAGGCTACAACTGGCAGTTTGTGTTGAGCTAAACAGTGTTTAATTGGATTCTGATCCATGGCAACACCACCGGAGGCTTGTTTCCATCTTTTATTTCAACAGCACCTGGAGCGTAATGGTGGTGATTACATCCCTCCTGTGGTGTCCCGGTGGTTCAGTCTTCACAGGCCCCTGGGAATACGTTGCTAACAGTCATGGTCCATGCTGCCCTGCTGCCCTGTTTGGCTGCCGGAAAATCCTGAGCTGCTGCTGCTGCGGCTGAGAGGTTTTGTTGCAGCACTGCTGAGACAAGCCCAGGTTCAAAGGGAATCATGATAATACAAAACATATTTAATTGTTTACTGCACAAACACAGGCACTGTCGAGATTCCAAACAGCCGAAAACACACTTGTATTAGCGAGGACTTTTACAAAACAGAATCAATACACTTTTGATCAAAGACAAACAAATACTACAGTTTAACATTTTAAAGATTCACTCACTCACTCATCACTCACTTATCTTCAACCGCTTATCCGGGGTCGTGTCGCAGGGGCAGCAGCTCTAGCAGGGGACCCCAAACTTCCCTTTCCCGGGCCACATTAACCAGCTCCAACTGGGGGATCCCGAGGCGTTCCCAGGTCAGTGTGGAGAATCTCTCCATCTAGTCCTGGGTCTTCCCCGAGACCTCCTCCCAGCTGGACGTGCCTGGAACACCTCCCTAGGGAGGCACCCAGGGAGCATCCTTACTAGATGCCTGAACCTTTCAACACAAAGGAGCAGTGGCTCTACTCCGAGTTCCTCATGGATGGCTGAACTTCTCACCCTCTCTCTAAGGGAGACTCCAGCCATCCTCCTGAGAAAACCCATTTTGGCCGCTTGTACCCACGACATCGTTCTTTCGGTCATGAAGAAGGTAGGAACGAAGATGACCGGTAGATCAAGAGCTTGCCTTCCGGCTCAGCTCTCTTTTTGTCACAACAGTGCAGTAGAGCTACTGCAACACCGCCCCCACTGCTCCGATTCTCTGGCCAAACTCACGCTCCATCCTCCCCTCACTCGTGAACAAGATCCCGAGGTACTTGAACTCCTTCATTTGGGGTAAGGACTCATTCCCTACCTGGAGTAAGCAATCCACCGGTTTCCTGCTGAAAGCCATGGAGATTCAGGGGGATTTAAGCATCAAAAAAAAAATTCCAGGGAGAATAGTTCTGGACCAATTAGAAATAAACAGCCAGAGACGTCTTGCAATAGCCAGGGAGTAAGGGCGCCCTTACTTCCAGTGCCCTTGATGATGAAAGTGAGAAAATCTGGCCGCAGACAGACAGACCTGGCAAAGTACTCAAAACCGCCTCTGGTTTGCCGCTAGAGTAGGTCCTTCAGGATCACCTTTTGCCATAATGACACACCCACACACAGACTCACAAGGTGAAAACAATATCAGCTGTCGTCAGCAGCAGCATATACCAGCAGTACCAGCATCAAATCTTTTTTTAGGGGATGTAAAAATTCAAACATTTCTTGAGGTGAAAGTTTTCTTATAAATTCTCAGCTCACCAAAATCCTTTCATTCACAGTTAATAGTGTCATTTGCTAGGACGCAATTATCAGAGTTTAAAATAGTTGAGAACTTATTCTTAAGTAAAAATCAAACAGACAGAACATCTTGAACAGAACATCTTTGAAATGAAATCTTTTAGTATCTTCAGAGCGACACCATCTAACGAGGCCCTCGGAGGATCAGACAGAAAGACCGCCCTCCCTTTCTCACATAAACCTGGGAAAGGTCACCGACCCCTGCTGGTGGAGATTTAGGAGGACGGCCTGCGCATGAAGTCAGCGCTGACAGCCCTGGGAGGAATAACATCGCTGGGCCCCTGACCTTCAGTGTAGCCCCACACCATCTTACAACCACAGAGTCAGACAGATCTGAATAATACATCAGCCTCTTCTGCTGGGACCACCCCCACCGCTCACATGAGCAGAGCTACACAACACGGCATTCACATCATGGTGTGAGGTTTGTGTTACACAGCAGCCCATACAATAATGAACACAGTGTGTTTGACCAGCTGAGACCAGGTCCCTGTACCTTACATATGTTTATAAAGTGACTTATCTTATCCAGTGGCTTTTTTTTAGCCTCAGTGTGTTCTGGCAAATATGGAAGCTCATTTATACCAATGTGACGATGAAAAAAAAATCCTGTAATACACTATAATGAGAAACCTTCTTGAAATAATACTTACTATTTGCAAAATGTGCACCGGCTAATGTATTATTTTGAGAAATATTCTCATTTTGAGATATAAGTTCTATTTTGTGATACTAAATATTTATTTATACTATGTTTCTAAGTTCCTTATTATTTTTGAGATATAAGTCATTCACTTTAAGATACTAAGTTGGTTTTTTGATATACTATTCTAATGAGTAGTTTTTTTAGATATGTCATTATCTTGAGATAATGTATCATTATTTTACATGTCATTATTTACTCTGTTGTGGTTTATTGCTCTGTTTTTATGATTGGTCTGTTTTTACTGTCTATCTGTTTTTTTATTTTTTTGTATATGTAAAGTGTCCTTGAGTGTCCTGAAAGGCACTCATAAATAAAATGTATTATTCATTATTTCTATTTCTATTAAGTAAAGTTTGTCATAATGACTGTCAGGATTTTTTTTTCATCATAAGGCTAAATTTTCATCTTATCCTTTTTACTGGCAGGAATTGGCTTCCATAGACAAATACGTTTTATGTTGCCCTAAATTGTATTGTAATTGATTTAATTGAATTTTATGATGTTGCACACAATTATTTATCCTCAATTCAGTTTCCGGTACAAGTCAAACCTTCAGCTAATCAAACACTCTTCTGTCTGCTCTCTATCCTTTTCTTTATTCAATTCAAATTCAAATTACTTTATTTCTGTGTGGAACTTCACTTCTTATTCTTTTAGATTCAATTTGTAATTAACATTTTTCTTTTAGACCCTTAATTCTAAAAGCAATAGCAAAGGCTTTAAAAGAGAGAAAAAAACAACACAGTGCCGTTTTGGCCTCTATAGTGATTCCTTACTTCCATGCAGGTAAGTGAACAATAGATTGAGCCGTGAGAATTCTGCTGTTTACACAGAGAAAATGAACAGAAATGCATGAAACATTTTAAAATCCCCTGTGATTCCTCGAAAGGCGGGCTGTCTCTCTTTTGTCTCCATCTGCTTTACATACAGGAAGGCTCCGTGAGAATATTTGAATTTCATAGAGTGTTTGACATTTGATAATAGTGTCGTGTCTTTATAGATTCTAGACTTTCCTGCTGAAGATTTCCTATCATGTTTGTTCAGCTCCTACCCCCTACCCCTCCCCCCCCTCCACACACACACACACACACACACACACATGAAAGAAAGCAATTGAATATACGAAAAACTCAAATATCTCATATGACATCAAAATGACAAACCCAATTATTGTTTTAGTTTCGCATGAGCAGATACATAGCAATCTACCTCCTATGAATATTTGTATTTACATAAAACATTCTGAGTAGCAGGAGCATAAGCCAGAAGGGGGAAACAAATGTTTCTGTTACAATTGCACCATCATTTATTATGATGGGGAAATTGTTGTCTCAGTGCCATATAATAACTGGACTCACCTGTTGAGACGGATCCACAGTTTTCTGGATATGTCTCTCGGTGTATGTAAATCGAGCTGTGCTGTCACAGGAGCTCTGTTCTTATTTTAACTGACTGAGCTTTACTACAGTTGGTTGATCATCTAAAAAAGAAAGACAGATGTTTGTACAGTCGCAAAGCTTACGGGTTGTGGATGCATTTGTGTAGGAGCACAATCACTTAAGTCCTCCACTGATTTTCTTTTAAATGCTCCTTATGGGTCCCATAAGAGTACTGGGGAGAGGGTCTTTTGTTTTTATGTCCCTAAACTGTGAAACTGCCTCTGGATATTAGAATGGCAACCTCTCTCTGTTGTTATTTTTTTTTAATCTGGCATTCAATTTGGAGTAGTGTTATAGTTTCGAAGTTGTAACCACCGTTTTTACATTTTAACCCTGTTGTTTATTTTACTTTGTTCTATTCTGATGGCTTGATCTTATTTTTTATTGTTGTCATGTTATTTTCGTATTGTTGTATTTTGTTTTTGTTTTAAATATTGTGTGTGTGTGTGTGTGTGTGTGTGTGTGTGTGTGTGTGTGTGTGTGTGTGTGTGTGTGTGTGTGTGTGTGTGTGTGTGTGTGTGTGTGTGTGTGTGTGTTGTGTGTGTATTTACAGAGTATGCATAGAAGTTACTACCCTCTACTGGAACAGAGCGTGAATGCAGATCAAAGTTTATGCCATAAACATAAATGAAACATAACCCGTCAACATCCTTGAGATTGCTGAAACTGTGGTGGTCAGCACTGTCGCATCACACAAGAGGGTTCCCGGTTCGAATCCCGGCTGGGGCCCTTCTGTGTGGAATTTTGCATGTTGTCTGCGTGGGTTTTCTCCGGGTTCTCCGGTTTCCTCCAGCAGTCCAAATTGATGACTCTAAATTGCCCGTAGGTGTGAATGGTTGTCTGTCTCTTTTCGTCTTTATATGCCCTGCGATAGACTGGCGTCCTGTCCAGGGTGTACCCCGCCTCACGCCCGATGTCAGCTGGGATCGTCTCCAGCCCCCCCGCGACCGCGACAGGGACAAGCGGTTGAAGATGAATGAATGAATGCACACTTATTTATGCAGCATTTCGAGAAGCTTTTTATTCCTGCTGTGTGTTGAGAGCACCTTAAACGTAACGCGGAACCAACGTTTTCTTCTGTCCGCGTTCCTTTCCGGTGTGTATTTGTTGTCACACAACAAGTTGTTCGCGGTGAGGAAGGTACTGTACTGGTTACAGTCTCCTGTTTTAAAGATACTATTGGTATAACGGTGTAAATGTCGTGATAACAGGTAATTATACTGTATAATTGAACGTATTCAACTCGGCTTTAGCTAACGTTAGCACTGTTTAAGTATGTCGGTGTCTCACTGTGTGGGTTTGTATCATCCCACCGTTACGTTACAACTCAAACGTTACATTGTTTACTAGTCTTTAACATAAGCAGATTGTGTTACGTTTCTTGCTGCTCTAATGGAGCTGCTGTACCAGGAGTCTGTCGATAATTAATTCAAAATGAATAAATACTGTATGTTTTTTGAAAATGTAACATTTAAATTAACATCTAAATTAATTTAGCCATTCATTTTTGTATTTCTTTCAGTACCAAGAACGTCAGTACTAAGAATCAAACTATACCCAAATCTTCATATGTATATCGATAGCCTACTACTAATACTACTACTAATAAACTGTATTTATAAAGCCCCTTTCATATTAAAAACATTGCAGCTCAAAATGCTTTACATTAAAGCATACAAATGAGAAGACAAGACATGAAGATCAGCGCTTATAGCATTAAAAAGTAAACAAAAGAACATTAAAGAGGTAAAAAAGGAATGGAAAAGGGAAAAACGAAGGAATTTTATAATTTGGGAGCATTTATGTGAGCCAAATTCTGTCATTCATTTTAAGAATTTCTTATTCTTGGAAATTTCTATGTTGATTAAAGTTATTGTGATTTAGCCCTGCAGCAACAAAGTTCACATCAGGTCATTCAGTGTTGCATTACTTTGTTTTTGCTTTTTGGGGGAAGATTGAGGATTAAATATGATCGTAGAGTGGATACATGGTTAGCATAGATAGCACTAGAGTCCATTATTTTCCTCCCAGTACTAATTTGAGATGCACTTTCAGTTTAGGTTCACTCTGCTCATCCTCTTAATGACTTCCATAATGATATTTGACAACAGGGCTGTAATTCATAGAAACATTCTGAATAGTCTGGGCCTCTGCTTGGTTTTTTACTGTTGCAAAATGTGCATACTGTCAAAGATTGCACCAATGTTTCAGTTGATATGACCATGCAGAATACCAGACTGATGAGTCCTGTTGTATGACACTACAGGGTCATAACTGTCCTGACACTGGGGGACTACCTCGGTCATGTGGCATATTAATGCAACCATTCAGTTTAGTTCTGTTCAGTTAGCCCTAAAGTTCATGTTTATGTACTCGATTGAATCAGCTGCTCAAAGTTGGCTGCCTCGTACTTTGGCATCATCTCCTGCCTCACAGAGCAGCCAAACACAGACGGAGTCACATGGAGGAAGAGTTGGCAGTTACAGATACCATGTGACAAAGTGTCGTCACTGTGCATGTGTCACACTCTTAGTTCTGGCTCCTGATGCCCTCACCTGCGTTTGTGGTTGCCAATTTTGAAATGAGGTGTATACATCTGTTTTACTGCAACAAAGAGACTGTCTGTGATAGAAAATGCAAGTGTTTCATGTATGTGTGTGACTATGGTAAGCAGTTTTAGCTAATTGTTGACCCATGACCATCTGAGCACAGAACAAGTGTTAAATGACAACCTTTGACTCTGAAAATTACAGTGAATTGTCGAAGTTATCTCCAGTGTACTTGTGCATTTAGCTGCATCATCATTAGGGATTCAGCCTGAACAAGTGCTGTCCTAACTCACCTTCACTGTCTGTCCCACAGCATAAATACAGAGCTTCTCCTCAATGGCCACGTTGTGGTCAAAGATCTCAGCTGTTTTGCCTCATAATGAGGAACTATTTCCACTGCAGTTCAGCGACAAAGTGGAGTCAAGTGTGGTGGAAATGCTGAAACGGTGCAGGCGGCAGCTGTTCAGCGACACTATGAGCACCAGCCGAATGCTTAATGCTCAGATCATTTTGGATTTTTCATGGGAGAAACTCAACACAGGAACATGGCGCCACGTGGACAAAGAATGGAGACGTGTTTATTCGTATGGCTGCCTGTTCAAAGTGGCCGCTCTGTGTCGTGAGGATCCTTCAGCAGACAAGGTCCTGGAGGCTGTGAGGACTTGTGACATGGGTTTACTCATGGGTGCAGCCATCATGGATAATATACTTCAGGTTATTGTTCGGATCCTGCAAGGGGAAGTCAGCAAATCCACTAAAGAAGAAGAAGAAAATGAACACAATGAGGTCAAGGTCAGTGGTGTTTTTATTTTAAACACTTTATTCTGTGTACGTATGTCTCTTAAGTTTATCATAGGGTTTTAGTTACCCCAGTAAAACCACATGAGCAGGTTGTGCAGGGCTGACATTCAGGAGGACGTTAGGTAACGTAGTATAGAGAAACGACAAAGTCCGCGTAAGGAGATTGGTGATTATGATGTTTTGTTACCTTAAGGTTCTGCACTGCAGGGACTTACACTGGTGCACCGATCACACATGTTGCTGGACAATTTTGGGTGCACCATAACTTTTTATATTCAAATATCTCAATAAGTATTGACTGGAAGGTTTTTCTGGTATTCATTGTCCCCAGAGGATGATTCCTACTTATTTTGATTTACTGTCTTTTCCTCCAGTGCCATCAGAAGGCCAATGTTTTGTGCAACTTTGTACATTCATGGTTTTCAGAGGATGAATCCTGCATACTACTTACTGTACATACAATCCTTTATACATTTATTATAACATTCATGAGATTGAAATGTTATCTTATACATGAGCTTTGCATTATATGAGTTCAAATTGTATTTTTCCTTTACAACTAACAGGTTGTACTCTTAGGTCTAAAAAATCAGTGAACACTGTAAACTCAACATTATAACATATATATAGATGAAAGGAAAATAAATAGTATAATCCAACATACTCATTACCAAACACATCTGAAATTGTCAGTAAAAATACTTGAAGTGGGAATAGTAATGTGATGATCTGGTAAGATTTAAGCGTAATACAACTTTTTAAAACATTTTTTCCTAGACCTCTTGAGTCTTAAAACTAATTGCTGAAGGACATATGAAAACCTTTTTACCCAATATAATGCAGGAAAAAAACAATGCTTGAGGTGATTTAGAAATGGTGTCATATAGCTGTCTTTTTGTCTTAAACTTGTATTGGGCCTGCTTTATTATGTTATTACGTGATCCTTATTTAGCTTTTCCTTTTATTATTTATTTTCTCAGTGTACATTTCTAGAATTGGTTTGCAATGTAATACATTACATGTATAATGCTATGTATAATAATGTTACATTTTGAAAAAAGGTGGGTTACACTTAACCCCCTTATCTGAACAAAACTTCACCTAACTCTGCGCTGGCCTTGAAAAGTTAGGGCTTATTTAAAACAGTAGATGGTGTGTTGAGCTATTAGTAACCCATGAAATGCCGTGTGTTATGTTAACACAAGCATTTATGTGTCACAGTACAGTGTAGAATCATGTTTAAGTGTGCAGCACTCCTTTAATAAACTTATGTGTTTATGAAAGAAGCCGTTGCAGAGTCGTATTGGTGAAAAGTCGGTGCACAGTCCACACAAAAAAGTTAGATCTTCATTCAAGATCAAAAATTCAGTCTATCGACGCCAAATCGGTAATCTGGGAATTTTTCCCCTTTGAAATCAATATCAGTATCTTTTTTTAAAAAATCCAATATTAGTCGGGCCCTATCGAACACCATAACTATCCATGTCTATTTGCTCTCCATAGTGGACCCAGAGTGTCTCAACTAACAACTATTTTCATAAATAGACTAATAAGTACATTTAATGTCAGAAAGTAGTGAGGAACAGTCCAAAAGCTAATGATATTGAATTGCTATCACATAAAGGAAGAGAATCAGCACATCCTCGATCCCCAGTTTAGGCATTTTTACTTGACAAGATGAGTAGACAAACTTTTTTTCTTGTTATCCTTTCCTCAAAACTTTTGATTTTAGAATTGAGTTAAAGACTTGACAAACCCTTGCGTTGGCGTCCTTAACAGAGAATAAAGATAGAGTGCCCAAGTGTTCCTGTGATCAAAGAGGAGATGGCAGTTCCCAGGATAAAGTGTCCTTCGCTGGAGAGCTTCAACACAAACTACCTGCTCCCCCTCAAACCAGTGATTTTGGAGGGGATCATCGATCACTGGCCCGCCCTCAACAAACACCTCTGGAGGTATGTTTTTTTTAGCGTTTGTTCTTGTTCAATTAAGGAGTGCCATTTGTTTTGTCCAGATGACATCACCCTGTTCGTTATTTTCCCTATGGCTTCACAGTATTAGCATTTAACCATCACGAGTCCTGCATGATGGTTAAACACTACAGCCATACTTATGTTCAGTCCATCCATGTAATCAGACTGATTTACACTTGTGACACTAGCTGAGTGCACTCATCTAGCTGAGGACAGAAAACCTGCATGACTCTGGGAGTGAAGCACCACTGGCGTGTAGCATACAATCCACATCAGTTCGTTACCAGACAATGTGACGTATAGTGTAAGTTTCAGTCTTAATTGCCCTTAAATGTGGGAAGAACATAAACTGAATTTAGATTGGTTTACTCCTCAACACATCTCCGATTCATGATTCTAATGTCTGACACCAGAGTCTGATATAACTGCCTCTCTGTTTAAGATTATCCTTAACTGTCCTCCCTCTCACTGCTGACTCCTGACAGCTGACTATTCACTCTGACATCTGACATACGGCTCCAGGCATCTCTAGGCCTTGAAGGTGGAGGAGGATATACAAAAGTACACAATTATGCTGTTGTGTGATATTAATTTTTTCTCTCTCTCCCTCGTGCGAAGCATAGAATACTTGAGGTCTGTCGCTGGCTGTCGGACTGTTCCCGTTGAGGTGGGATCCAGGTACACAGACGAGGAATGGTCACAGACGCTGCTTACGGTCAATGACTTCATCGATCGATACATTCTAAATAAAGTAAGCGTATCCTCATCCAGTCTTGCTGCATTGGGAACATAAAGAAAGACTGTATTTTGATTTGAGTTTGCTCTGCAGATCAAAATCCCCCAGGATGGAGTAAAAGTTTTGGGCTATCTTGCTCAACACCAACTTTTTGATCAGGTTCGTCTTTTCTGACCACATGATTATGAAAAATAATCGAATCATTTGATTATTCAGCTTCTGTTTTTCGGCACCATGAATAATTGAATTCACCTCTTTTTCCAGCTGTCAACCTCACACCACATTGCTTTGCACAGTATTGACTTTTTAGTCCTTATTTTACCGAACAGGTCAATAAATTGTCTGGATTGAACTTTCCAAAAAGGGCATCTTGTCAAGATAAAAGTTGGGTATTTTGAGCGGTTTGATAGATCAGAATGAGACCAAACGCTGATTTTTCACAATACATCCTCATCCCTCAGGAATCACCTGTAATCATGTGTTAATTATATGCATCTAGGAACTGGCTTTATAGTGTCACATTAATACCTGATAAGACACATCAAAAGACATTTGATGTTTTAATCACATACACATTTTTATTACATTTTGTGGTCTTATAAAAAAAACAAATATTTACCTTATTACTTTTACTATATTACTACTTACTAAGTGAGTAATGAAAGCTAACATTCACTAAATAGCATGAATCATAACTAGGGCTCATGAACACACTAAGACCAGGACAAATAGAAAATAAAATTAGACATTAAAAAGACAGTGAAAAAGACAGTGAAAGTAAAGAAAAAAAGACCACTAAGAATAATAACAATGAGAAAATTATTAAAAAATACTAAGAAAAACATGACTTAAAATCCAAGTTAAAAAAAACCAACAACTATTGTTTCAAAATGTTCACAGAGCCCACATCTCTTATAGCTTTCGGTAGGGTACTCCGTAAACCAAAGTCTCTGTCACTGGTTTCACAGTTTGCCATAATAAGAAAATTGACAGTTACATCTCTTGTACGTTTGCTTATCCACAGTGTTCAGATTATGTGTTTGTTTTCATTTCTGTAGGGAGACATTTCACACATATTTTAGTTTCAGAAAAAGGGCTTCGAGTTTCAATTTTAATAAGGCGTTTGCTTTACCAAAAAACTTCTGTTTTCATTCCGACAAGGGTCATTGTAACAATAATAATTGTGATAATAATAATACCATATACTGTGATATTGTACAGTGAAACTCTCATACCAGTGCAACCGTAGTGGACGAACAGACACTGCAGACCCTAGGGCTATGCGTTTTTTTAGCATGGTTAAATATACTTAAAATATCAGAGTAAAAGGAAAAAAATATATATTTAATGTTAGTCTGGATAAAATCCACATGGTGTTATTAGGAGAGTGAGTCTTAAGTGCCTTACTGGTGTGATTTTGGTTGTCTGATGTTGCCTTAGATACCAGAGCTGAAAGAAGACATTTGCCTTCCTGATTATTGCTGCCTCGGTGAAGGGGACGAAGACGACATTACTGTGAATGCGTGGTTTGGGCCCCGAGGTACAGTGTCACCTCTTCACCAAGACCCTCAGCAGAATTTCCTGGCTCAGGTGACTAAATTAAAAGCTGTTTTATGAATCTAGTTAGTGTCAAAGATCTGTCACGTGATTGCAGTTTGTTTCTCCCCCGATATTTACATCAGGTGGTGGGAAGCAAATACATTCGCCTATATTCCCCGGAGGACACAGACAAGCTGTACCCTCATCAATCACAGCTCCTTCACAATACCAGCCAGGTGGGATTGACAGTCCATAGAGATAGTACATGTTTAGCCTGCAAATAGATGCAGCATTTCCAGTTTCTGATTCCTTCCATGCAGGTGGAGGTGGAGAATCCAAACGCAGAGCGCTTCCCAGAGTTTGCCAAAGCTCCGTATCAGGAATGCGTGTTACAGCCTGGAGATGTGCTGTTCATCCCTGTCCGACACTGGCATTATGTCCGATCCTTAGAGCTCAGCTTCTCTGTCAGCTTCTGGTGGTCATGACTAACAGATCCATTGTACAAAAATAAAGTTATTTATGTAGAGTAAAATTGGAGTTCAGCTTGTTTTTTGTGGGGGGGGGGGGGGTCAATTTGCAGTTTTAAACTAATCCCAGGCTAATTTTCATAAATCTTAGGACAACCACTGATCACACAAACCTTTGATCCGCAAACAATGAACACACACTGCTGAATGATTAGCTTAATTGTGCTGCAGATGATTGCAACACTATCTATTGTGCAGAAAGCTAACAGCGGGGAAAAAAACAAAACAAATGAGCAGTTAAAACTGTTTGTGCTCATTTCATCCTGCATATAATTACGGAGAGTTGTTAGTCATCTAATTTGATAGGATATGTTCCTCTATTCAAATTGGCATATTAAATTGTGTTCTCAACCACATTCCTACAACTATTCTCAGATGTATGATTTCCATAATTCATGGAAATGAGGCAAGTCTTCAAATTTAATAACTGAGTGAGCTACAGGTACAAAAATGTGGTAATAAACACGGCTCTCTGGTTAAACTGACAGTCGGAGGCAATCAGGCAGGTCACAGATGAAAATTCATAAATGAAATGAATTAATCCCCAAGGCACAAACAGACTTTGAAATTAAAACTGTCTCATTTGGTAAGTAGCCTGACAGTACAAGTCTTGTCGAGCACCAAAAACACTACAGCTGACTACAAAGACACCAGCACTTCATTTCATATTTCAGACCTCTGACAAGCCCCAGTCATGTATCCCGTAGGTCCGTTTCAATCAAGCCCTCTAATTAGAACCACGAGAATGTGAGGATGTGACAAAATGAATGAGATCAGCACTGATGTACACATTTGATCTGCTTTTTAACCAAATTCACAGTCAGTGAAGAGTCAAGTGTTCTGGGAAATCAAGGCTGTGTGGGGCAGATTACTTGAGAGGAGAAAGTGTAGAGCTGTGTGGGGTCTTTTGGAAAGCCCAAGAAAATGGAATGCAATTCATTTTCTGATGAAATTAGGGAAAGTTTTGAGTATGAACAAGGAAACTACAGTACACGAGAAAGTGGCTAAGACAAAACTTGGATGGTAAAACATAAAATCAGGTAAAAATTGTTACTAATAGATATTACCATGAACATTCCCAGGTGATTACTAACATTAGGACAATATTTTCTGTATGACACGTTATCTGAAATTATGTGTTTTAATATGCAAATGAGGCATGATCTTCTTCATTAGCGCAAATTTGAACATTAGATAGATTCAACATTCTTGGTTAATGGTGTTATGTTAGTCAAAGGTTTTTTACAGAAGGAAAATGTGGATATCTCTAATAAAATACTGTCTACAGTCATTAAAAAAAAAATGCATTTTTCCCATGTTTTAGGGATAAACAGTTATATAAGTCAGCCTATGAATGATATATGAACAAAGCCCGCTGTAAAAACCTTCAGAATCTAGATAGGAATGAAAATATTTTAACTAATAGATAGCGCCATGAAACTTCCCCAGTTGATCATTTCATTAAGATAATAATTTTTTTGTTTCACAAGGTTTTGGAGATGTTAAAATATGCAAAGGAGGCATTATCCAGTGCTAATTTAGGGGAAATAAACATATACAAATTGACGAAGTGTAGAAAATATAAACCCTAAACGTGTATAGTTTGGTTGTTTTCTTTCCACAAATCTGAAATGGCGTGTTATGGAAGCAAAATAGCCCAAAAAAGGTATTTGCCTTCAGTGTCTTGCCTTAAATAACTTCATGAGGAGTGGCTCTGTGATTGAAATTGATTGAATCTGTGTTTGTACATGCAATAAACGCATATAAAATGATTCGTAGTTAATAGGTTTGCCTATCTTGACAGCTTCAACTTTAGCTCTTATTACTACCCCCAAGGGAAAATACCTCTTGCAGCCAGGTAAACGCACAGAATAGGCACACAAACACACAAAAAACACTAAAAAGCATGAATACATCAACAGGAATCCTAGAGTATGCCATCGCTAAAACCATCATCATCGTTCCCCCAGTAGTTAAATTGGAAACTAACCATTAGTTGGGTCACTGTGAGCTTTCAGCAGTTTGGTGGCCTGAAAGATAAGGGACTCTTTCAGCCTGTTAGACCTGGCCTTTGGAAGTCAATGCAACAGGACGCTACTGGGCCAAGGGTAGGAGCTCAAATATTTCCCACAAATATCTCAATCCTTAGAAATTGCTCTCTTACCGGAGATATGAGACCGACAGTTTAACACCAATGATTTTACTGGCCACTTAAACTATATGTTGCAACCTATTCTTCAGCTTCCATGATAGCACTGCAGATCCAAGTTTAACGTTTTTATCGGCTTATTTATTACATGTTCTGTGGATGCATTAGGCATCGCAAGTGTTCAGGTAATAGACCCAAACCTAGTTACTTTCCTTTAAGAGGTTATCTAAACCAATAATATGAAACCGCCAGAGTTTAATTCTGTGAGTAAATGCTGCGTACTTCACTTAGCCCATCAGCGCTCTGCTGTTGTCAAGTATGTGGCACAATTAACTTAAGATTGCACAAAACTGCTTACTCTCATTATACTGTAATCAATACTCAATTACCAGTGAAGTAATAGGGGACCTCTGGGCCTTATAACCCTTTCTCTTCCACCTAGACAACCCCTCCTCCTGCTCCTCTTTTGATTAATGGCCTCATGGATTTTCAAATATAGCTGGCAAATTAGGATTAAAAGCCGTAAATGTATCTTGTTTTTGTAGAGCAATGACCTTGACGTACATTGGTTATGCTACTGTGAGTAAATCCCCCAATCCATGTAGACACAGGCTAATGCAAATAAGAACAGTTCCAGGTATTTCCCTGTTCTCGGTTCAGTAAAGGAGCATTAAAATTCAAGTGTGGGTAATTTGTCTGATTTACAGGTCAAAAGCTACTTAATCAATAAGGGACACCACTGCTCTACATTAATATAGATCTAACCTTTTATGTTAGTTCATCTAGACTCCATATGGACTACGTCTTTATTAAAAAATGTTACATAATACAGTGAATACTTTTGCTCATTATCTTCGATTAAAGGTACCATATTGTAATTTCCATGTGTTTTTTTTTTTTTATAATACAGCGATGGCGGTGCAGAGACACGTTGAGCGCAGATGGAGAAGACCTGGAATTGCTGACCACTCAAAAATAATGTATTTTCTACATCAAAGCATGTCAATATGTTCAAATAGAAACCCAAAATACAAGTGTAAACCTGATAATCTTTAAATCTGAAAAAACACTTTATTCAACAGATTCACAAAATTGGGGGCAAAACACTGATAATATGCAACATTTACAAATAAAGTTAAAGAACAACAATGATTGTCAGGAATGAATTAGGTAACCTTTTTCTGGGAACAATATTGCAATATTTTCTCATCATTCTTTAAAAGTTACAGTTTTATATGACACTGCCTTTAGTAACAAACCTGAGTTAGAAGCAATGCACATAAGTATGAGATAAGATGAGTGGTTACTTTTAAAATCCAACAGTAAGACCATGCAGTAGAATAAAAATGTTAATGATTAATGACGATACTTTGTGGGGTTAGTAAAGTAGATAGTGCAAGGTACAATTCAGGCTGATTGACAACCTTGTAATGCTTTTCAAACGTTTCCTTAAGGCAAATTGGTTTCAGTTGTGGCAACAATTCACTTTCATATTTTGAGTTTGAATGTTATCCAAATGCACATGACCTACAGTGCATTATAATAAAAAGAGATTTTATGAATTTATAAAATAAAATACAAAGGATTGTTTTTCTGAAGGCAGTAGTTCCTTCCACAAAACGATCAATGCTGATACAGAAATGCCTTCTTTCTAATATTCCTGCAAATCAACAGAGAAGTTCTCCATCCTCTCCACCACGAAGAAGCACAGTGTTCCTGCGAAGCCCAGGATGACCATCAGCAGTAGCTGCCACTTCAACAGGAGGTAACCGCTGTAGAAGAACGCTGTGGCTGCAGAAACAGACTGACAAAGGAGAGACAGATTTTAGATTTTCAATAGGCGAGGGACAATATCCATGTTCAGTGGCAAGAGCGTTACTGTGTAATGTTAGTTTTATAATTGAACTTTGTTTGTTTGTGTTGGTTTATGATCTAAGACCCATGGTAGTAACACGCTTGTTATTATTGAAGTATTTGCTCTAATATACTTTAAATCAATGTTGTGTTCAGGTGCCACTGAAATCCCATTAAGTCATCCCTTTCTGTAGTCAAAATCATTTCAGTGTGTTTTTTAAAAAGTATATTGCTGATAGTTCTTCACTCCAGCGGAGGCATTATGTTATGTCCGTTCGTACATTCCATTTGGCCATAACTCAAGAAACGTTTCACACAAATGTCCAACAGGATAGAACGATGAAGTGATTTTATATGGAAAAGGTCAGATCAACTTTACTGTGATATCATAATGCTTCTGTCCACGATTCCACACCATAACTCAGGAACAGAAGGAGAGACATTTGGTTGGATACTAAATTGCTGACACTTACCATGAAACTGTGGTGATTGTATAGCTCTTCTGTGGCAGCAGGCTGAGGGTGTGTGTGAAGCATCCACTTCTCGCCAAAAAATACATCTAATACCTTTATTCAATTCCTCAAAGGTCTTCACTACATATGTTATGTCTGGACAGACATGGGTAGTTTTGTATTATTAAGAATGTAAAATAGTTTTGAATTGAATTTATTTAATGTTTCCGACTTTTCCCTCAAAGAACGCAGGGAAAATGATTGATAGGGCACAGAAGAAGGCAGTAACAGACAAAAAACATTTTTTTTTCTTGTTAGAGATTTTTCAGCAAACACAAAGGGGAGATTAAGAGGTGTGTGGGGGGGTCTTGTTCTTTCCCTTTTTAATGGGGCTTCAGGTGAATTTATTTCATACTTGACAAGGCAACAATTTAACCCATCTTGGCTCAGCTCTGCTAACAATGTCTGAGAATTGGCAACTTTGGATTACCTGGATGAATTTAAAGATGGCAAAAGCAGGCGTGCTTTGTTCAGCATAAACACAGCCTAATATGCTGTAGAGCTGTGTGTTGAAACAACTGTCACCGAGTCCAAGTAGGAAGCTGCACAGCAGGGCAATGGATACGCTGAGAGAGGAAATATAGCTCTTATTAAAACAATGCAGAATTCTAACCGGCCTTCCACATTCACCTTCTGTTATTGTTAAAAAAAAAAACACCTACCTTGGTGTGAGATATGGTTTGTTTTGGGTGGTTGTATTAAAGACGATGGGGGCATCATCTGGGATGTTGAGGAAGATCAAATAGACGGCAACGAAATGGACAACCATTCCAAGAAACACCACAGAGGTCCGTCTGAAGCGATTGTTCTTGCACAGCAATCCAAACAAGCCTCCGCCTGATGAGAGAGAGCGAATTTATGAATTCAGTGACCTCCAGTGACTTTCAATCACCCCAGCAAGCTCTGAAGAAATATAAACTCACCCACAATTTCTCCAATGCCTACCACAATCCCAGAGATCCCAATCAAGCCTTTAGCTGCCTCTCCAAACTGTGTAGTTGCTGCGATACACGTTCCATACACTCCGCTGTAGAAACATAGCTCCAGGCCTGCAAAACAAAATAGGCATGCTGTAGCCGCGGGCCTCCACTGGAGATTTAAATATTTATTACATTAATCCATTCTCTGCGCGACTTACCGCTGTATGCCATGCAGGGACTCAGGAGAAGTATAGTTTTAGTCTTCAGAAGTTGCAGGATGGTTTCTGAACGGGAGGACACACAATACACTGATTTGAATTGCTAATAAATACATATTATATGCCTAACACTTACATAGCTTTTTCATGAGCATTGAGCTCCGATAAAAATGCAGACGCCGAGGCCCCATTACCCTCTGACAATTTCAGTTCAATGCAGGGAAAAGATGGGAAAACATTCCGTCTCAATAAGCCAAAAAGTCACATTTAAATGCAAGGGGGAAAAGAACACCCAAGAGCAATTTTCAGCCTGGAGGTTAGGTGAATTCCAATTTTTAAAGAAGAAATCCCACTAGGTTTGTTTATGTATGCCCTCTCTTGACATGAATTTGTGTGCATCTCCGATAAAGCCGACACTGGTGTACACAAGTCTACCAGTACACAAGACAAAGAGAAGAGCAATCTGATCATCCAAACAACTTCAGAGAGAGAGAGAGAGAGAGAGAGAGAGAGAGAGAGAGAGAGAGAGAGAGAGAGAGAGAGAGAGAGAGAGAGAGAGAGAGAGAGAGAGAGAGAGAGAGAGAGAGAGAGAGAGAGAGAGAGAGCGCCCGGGAGATCTTAATCAGGCAGTTTCTATGTACTCTCCAGATCCACATGAAAGAAATTTCTATTTGAAGAATAGCGAAAACTGCCTGTGAGTGGCTACTAGTTTCAGACTAATAGCAGTGAAGTGTAGAGAACTAAAGGTCATGGCCAGTAAGCGAAAAACAGTAGCGAGAGAAAAAGATAAACATTTCTGTACTGTCTTGAGTGCCTTTTACTGAGCTGTGAAAAACCCCTGATACAAATGTACCCTGTAAGGCAGAAAACACATCATCTAGCAGCTGAAATACAGTATCTCGACAATATTTTTCAAAACATTCATGGTCCCCAGAGGGAGATCCTACTGACTTTTTAGTTAGTGTCATCTGCAGATTCACTTACCCAGTGAAATATGTCAACATCTACTGTTAAGTGTATGATTAAATACTTCCAAAACATAAGATATTTCCCATCATCCCTGAGCTGTAAGTGTTGTGCTAATGGGCACATTTTATTATGCTAACACTAAGAGCTACTAGATAAGCTGTAGAGTATTAAACCGTGTCTCAAATCCATACTGCATGCTACTGTTCATACTAATCATCATAGTATATACTTTTAGCAGGTAGTATACAAGGAAATCAACATAACTCATGCTAAAAGAAGGTACAATACATATGCATACTGTTTCACAAATGGACATCAAACTGCTTTTTTTTAATATTATTTCACAAATATTGTATTGTTTCCCAGGAACATTATGGAAATGTCTGCCCAGCACCCACAATTTATTTGAAATTTCCCCAGCAGCTCTGAGCAGCTCCTATATATACTGTGTGAATTGCATACAGTATATTTATTTTACATTTTAAACTTTTTTTATACATATATTTTATTTTAATTAAACTTACTGAATTCTGACTTGGCATCCTGTATGGCAGTGTTGGCTCTGTGCTTATACCTAAACAAGAGAAAATAAATCAATTTAAACTTTGACAAAGCTGTCATTTATCAATAGAAGTAAATGGCACACACAAATAATAATAGAACTTCCTTCAAGCGGTGAAATGATTCACAAACCCACGACACTTGAGCTGCGTAAAGATCACAGGGATTCCTGAAAATCCCGACACACTGTTTAAAAAAGTGCTTTTCAAAGTTAATGTTTGCTCCCTATGGGATTCTTTGTTATGCTGTTGGAATCATGCACACGATCACACTGAAATACCTGCATCTAGGAGATACTGGAAACAATTTCTAAACACAAACTGCTGCCACAACACAGACACCAACAGGATTAGAGAATATGTCTGGTCCAGAGTTAGCACACTAACAATATTTCTATATAATCTACCAACTGCAGCTGATTTTCCTTTTGTTGAAATGTCCTATACATACCCTTGTATCAGGGCCAGGTACTATTTCCATGACTTTCGGTGGTCTTTGATGCCAGCAATATTTTTCACATTTCTTTCATCCCATGATTTGAATCGATCGTTCTTCGGATTCAAGTCACAAAAATGTAAATAACGTTAAGGGTCGTGCCTGGAGAACTTGGCGTCTTTACTGCTGTCACTCTCAAAGAGAAAGTCTCAAATCGGCCTGATTGCACCCTACTTGTATAAAGTGCAATGATTGGGCTGGACGTTCACTGAAATTGCAATGATCTGCAGAAAAATGGCCGGCCATTTGAGTGAAGGACAAGAGTGATTTAAGACTGCAGAACTGTAGTGGTTATTCAAGGTGTGTTATTTGGAAAATATATATATATTTTTTTAACAGGATGAAACATAAATGAACAACTTTTTTCTCAGGTTCACTCTAATATATTTGTTTATGTTGCATAAAACAGTCTATTGTTTCACTTGTTATTCATCACTTGAGATCCGCACCCTCTCAGTAGTGATTCAGACATTTTTATATATTCTGAGTGATTTTGACTACAGTGAACAGGTGTAATTATCTAAAGGACATTCATTTACATCACACGAGTTGAGAGCAGCGACTGCCCTTCCTCTTCGGAGAGCATCTCCTCTTCATGGCGGCTCTTTCTCAACACCAGGAAGCTGAGTGTGCCGAGTACGGAGGTGACCAACAGGGACAGAAAAATGGTTCTCCTGCTGCTGTCTGGGAGAGGAAGATTAAAATAAGCCTCTTAATTAAAATACACAAGATATATTAACAACATTAAGCTTGCAGCATATTCAGAATAAGCAATCACTCATATAATCCTCTTGGTATTTTGCTCTCATCATCATGCTAGATTTTGCTATTATAGTCACAACAGTACTTACTCAAGTTTAGCCCCTTACCTGGTATCTCTGTTCTCCCATTCCAGTCAAAATAAATGTAAAGGTTGCCAAATAACATGCTGTAAATAAGGTCAAATACATACATCAAGTGAGTAAATGACAGATTTCAACATTGACACTTCTTTTTTTTCATGAGATTATTTTTAATACTCCATCTTTCTTTGCTTCATTAACACCTTTTTAAACCAGGGGAAATTTCACTTAACAATTCCACCTCAATAACCATTTAGCAGCTGTTCTGGCTGGAGCTTTAAACCATACATGGTTTAAATCAGCAGACAGAATTAGCTCTGCATCATGGGATGTTAGAATGAAGATCTTGTGATATGATTTGGATGCCCAGAACAGCTCCTACTATAAAACTCTGGAACAAAGTTACATTTTGTTCCCAGCAAATGATGCAGTCACCTCTTGGACCGATTAGGGACCAGATAAAGCATTCCTCATAAGTTTGTCATAATTGGAGCAATAAGGTCTGAGATTTCAAGTCAAGGAAAATGAAGACAATAAAGAAGTGAAAAACGTCAATCCCCACAGACTCCCATCTTTACAGCAGAAATAAACATCTTTACAGTCTGGTACAAAAAAACAGTTTTGGTCTCTATGGCTACGTTCACAAGCAGGTCTCAATGCACATTTCCCATTTTTTTGTTTGGCTGTTCATATTATGTCTTTAAATGTGGCCTGTCTATGGATTGCTGTGTGAACAACTTATGCTCCTGAAGTGACCTGCATGCGCAGTTGATCATTGATGACATCACGCCACAACAGTGTTTACGGAAGCGAACATGGCAACGGCAACGTGCATTGTAGAACTTTCTGGTTTAATGCTGAGTGTGGTGGCAGCCTGCAAATTTAATAAAAACGTCACTATGTCTCCACTGGCCCGCTGCTTCACTGCCGTCCTCCATGTTTGTTTTGATCTCTTCCTGTGGCACACTTTTTTTTGTTAATCAACTTTATTTGTCCTTCATTTACAAAACAGTGCAGTCAAAGTCTCATTAAATGTGACCTGGCAGTTCAGATTGCAGTCGCATTCAAAAAAATGTGATATGTATCTGATTCAGCACCACATTTAAAAGTGGCCTAATTCTGGTTTGAAAATGTCAGATTCTATGCGACTTGTGCTGTTCACACTGTCAAAAGCAAATCAGATATGGGTCACGTATGAGTGAAAAAATCGCATTCAGGTCACTTGTAACTGCAGTGTGAACATAGCCTTTAAGTGAGTACTCTCGATCTTTTGGCTCAGTGAGAGTGGTGAGTGAATCAACTGACTGCAATCAGGTGTGTGTGGCACTGATTGGCGCTGATTAAGCCCAGGTGTGGGGAGACTTCATATACTGTGCTGACTTTTCGTCTCACCATCAGAGGTCATGAGAACTTCTCCCTGTTGTCAAGTGTTTATTTGTTTTCCATTGCCTGTTTTCTAGTGTATAGTAGGGGTGCTGGAGAGTTTGTTGTGTCTCCAGCCTTTTTCTTTATCGAAGGTCTCCCGAGCAGCCTTTGCCTTTAGTTTTGTGTATTCTAGGTCTCCTGGACAATTTTGGTTTTGTGAGCTGCTTGGCAGCAGTGGTTGAGTTTATTATCTTAGTGCTTTATTTCCTTAAGGAAGCCTGTGGTGGCTCTATTCAGTTTTGTGTTCTCCCCCTTTGCCATCTATCACTATTGTGATTTTGTGGTTATCCCTTTGGGACAACTTTGAGACACCAGCCAGGAACTGAATCAAAACAAACACGGAGGACAGCAATGAAGCAGGCGGCCAGTGGAGGGATCGTGAAGTTTTGACCTCATTAGTATTTGCCACACACTGTTTTTAGCATTAAGCCATAAAGTGCTACAATACCGGTCGCCATTGCCATTTTTGCTGCCGTTAACAACGTTGTGGTGTGATGTCTTCAATGATCAACTGCGCATGCGTGTCACTTCAGGAGTATGAGCTGTTCACACGACAATACGTAAACAGGCCACATTTAAAAACGGAATTTGAACAGCCAAACAAAAAAAAATTGGATTCGAGCAATACATCGAAATCGAGCATTAAGACCTGCAGTGTGAAAGTAGCTTCAGTCTACATCCATATTTGATACAGTCTGAGTCAATTCAAACATTTGAATCCTAATGCCCTCTGTGCAATTCTTTGTGTACAAGTTTCATGTGAATCAAACATCTGGTGGAGGAATGTGGAAATTTCACAGCTTCAAATTTTGACCTTTAACTAAAGTGATCCCATTAGGACAATCAGTGTAATACAAAAACCATACAGTGCTATCTGAAATGTCATCTGGGAAATTATGTTTGATGGACAGAACAATCAAACAATTTTTTTCTTTTTTCTTTTTGGGATGAACGGTTGACTTTTTAAATGCAATATTCTGCATTTGTGCCTTTGATGATGCTTCTTTCTTATTTTCTTTTTATAATCTGTTTAGTTGCCTTTCATAATGAACCAGGCAGTCCTATAAAATGCTGTGATCTATTTAAGTCTTTAATTACGTTTCGCCTAAACTACAAAAAATGCAGATGAGCAATTAGTCTGTCCCAAAGCCTCAGTGAGGGATAACAGGGGAGAATTAATAAAAGATAACAGTAACTGCATTCTGTAAGTCTGTGAAAAACTGATTCATAAGTTTACTGTGGCAGGGATCACCACTGCAAAGTCAAATTAGCATTGCCCTATTGTGAGCTTTGGAGCAGGTGACAGCCAGTGTAATTGTTATACTAATTCAATTTACATATTTTAACAAATACAAATTAGTTGTCCAAGCCAGTGTGCAAGAGCAGTGGGCTGAATACAAGAGATGAAAAGGCCAAAACTCCCCCCTTGCAGAACTCTCTTTAAAGAGTTATGTTTTATATTTCGTAGAGAAACTAATGACTCGCTGACAAATATGGCAATTTGCAACGTGATTTATTAAATGTATTCTAAAGTAAATCATACAGTAATATCCTGTCGGGCTAAAAATACAGACCTGTCTGTAGTGTGGCTGCTGCACTGTAACTATATCTTTGATCAACTGGAAAAGTTGCATCAAACAAAAAGCGGAAAAGAAACATGAAAAACCTGGTGATGAATTATGTTTTATGCAATTAATGTAATGATAGGAAGAAATAATATAATGCAGAGTACTTTAATAACCTTGGGTTGGTTAGGGAAGCAAATTAGACGATTTTTAGATTCTCAAATCATTTATATTTTAGGATTTCTTGCTGGATTCTAGTTGTTTTTATTATTTTTGGATATCTATTATAGTTATAAGGGCTTAGAGAGCCAGGGCAGATGTATTTCATTGCCTTCTGAATGTACAGTTTTAGTCTATAACGTATATGACAATAAACTAAAACTTGAAATAATGAATATTTAATTCACTGTAGTTAAGTCATTTTCGGAGAATCAAATACAGTATAATCCAAGCATTAGGTTTAAATTCAGTAATGCATGGAGGTAATGGTATCTGGGTTGCAGCTATTACCACTGAATAGACTGTAGTGTCCGTAGCTACATACCTGCACTGTAGGAGAGCCCAGAACATCCCTGTGTTCCTGTTGATCGTGGAAGCCTCTGAGTTTTCCACCAGAAACTGTCCTTGAGCTGTCCAGAGCACTGTAGGGAAGAAAGTAAAGCTTTAGTTATACAGAGCCTTTAAAATCACACAATTACAAAGTGCTTCACGCAAAAGAAAAATCCAAATGAATGAAGTGAGAAAGAGAGGTCATTTAATTGCCCACATGAAGTGAAAAATTATCTTTCTGTCTTGGTAAGTAATGCATCTAACCACACAGTAGCCCTGGGACATGATAAAAATTCATCACACCGCAATGATTATAGGCCACATTAAAAACAGCCCCAAATCATTTTTCTTCATTTTCCCAGTAAATACTCAGCAGAGGGCTGCTTTCTCAGTATTTTCACTAACATCTGTGAGCAAGCTCGAAATGCTGCACACTATTTACAGAAACAGCTCCGAACACATTTATGGTCTAATTTGAGATATTCTGTTTACACTGCATCAACACATCCCAGTCATGATAATCCATGCATGCATGATTAAACAATACGTGCAACACAGAAACTAAGATTGAATAGGCTGCAACAAAAAAAACAACAGGAACCAAATTCATGTATTTATGCGCACGGGGATTTGATGCTCTTCTTTGTCATATCTGGTAGTCTTTTATGGACAAAACAATAACCCTCAAATAAATCGATAATGACAATAATCGTTAGTTGCAACCCTACTGTAAGAAGCTGTATTAGTAAATTAGAGTAAACATGAGTAATGTTAATATAAATAAAATCTATTTCTTAGTGTTATAACGCAGGGTTCAGGTTTGCATCTTAAGGGAAAGTAGTTGAAAATGATAACATCTTAAACAAAAGGGGAATTATCTTAAATGCCTGTAGTTTGCTCCAATTTTCCCTTAAAGTGCTGGGCGAATGTGATGATTTATCATAATTGACTTTAATCTTATAGTTCCTTTTCTTGCATGTTATGTTCATTTTGCACAAAAAATTGATAAAATACTCACTACTTTTCATTTGCCAAGTATCTAACTCATACAGGACTATACAACAGTCTTTATCATGTGTTTATGTCATGTAGATTTATTTATTTATTGAATTGCGATAATATATCGAGATATAAAAAGGACCTGTACCAGAACAGAAGATACTGGCCATTTTGCCCAGATCACCGTCTTGATTATAATCTACATGCTGGTGTAAACATTACAGTCGTAGCTTTAACATTACTCCAACCAAATGTGAAAATAATTGCATGTCTAGTAGAGGAACTTACAGGCTGCTCCCATGCCGATCAGTATAGACGTCAAGTAAAAGGACCATGTTGACAGGATGATGAACACAGCAATGTACCCACTAGACAGAAAACATGTAGAACAATAATGAGCAACATGTTTGAGATTCAGCATCGTTGTCAACATCTAATGCATAAACAATGTTTACCTGTAAAGTAGGCCACTTAAAAACATGGTAATTTTTGGTCCAATTACTGTGACGACTGTCGGTGCAAGTAAATTGGAGAACGAAAAGACCCCATAGATGATCCCAAGACTGTGAAGGAGGCAATTAGAGTTAGTATTCAAGTTTTCCTTTTAAAATGTAACTGTTTGTTAAAATGAACATGCTTTTTCTCCACCCTGAGCTGATGGCGAGCCTGCCAGTCCTACCTATGGTACCCACTCCCAGTGAAAGTGTCATTCTGCAGGGTTTTCACTACAGTTTGCTGCAAAATAAGATGAAAGTAGAGTGTTAGACTGAACAAAATGAGTCTACCTACCAGCTGCCACAGTGATGCTGGTATTGTTTTCACCTTATGAATCTACTTGGCCCCACTTTACCTTCCTGGCTCAGAAAACCTCACAGGTGTGTATTGAGATCAAAATGAAGGGGGGGGGATCCCGTGAAAGATGGTTTAGCTGTATCATCAAGTTATTCATCCGGTTTGATAATTATATTGACCACTGAAGACAATTAGAACCACGAGGTGCGCCTGACATTCAGCTCCAATTGGCTGCGTGCCATGTGTCTGCTGTTGGGATTTATTCTTTTTCTATTAAAAGTTTTAGCCTCATAAAAAACTAAAAGCAATATGGCTTATTGTTCTCTGCATACAGACATTTAGTAATTATTCAGGATAACAGTACAAATTCCCTAGGCCTACCCTAGTAGACCAATTGTTGGGTCTATGTAAATCATACATAAGTCACAGAGTGTGGTCTATACATAGTCTGTGAAGTGTCCTGAGATGACTTTTCTTAGAATTTGGCACTATAAATAAAATTGAATTGAAAAATGGAATTGAATTGAATTGAATTAAAATAAAAAGATTTTGTGTCGGGTGAAATGTGTCTAATTGCACATGACAGAGACGTGTGTAAAATCGGAATTGATGCGTTTTACAGAACGGAGGGACAGGAAATCTGTTCCGTCCATTGAGAAAATAGCCTTCAAATCAAATTCCAGTGTTTTGTGCAGGCTTTCTGAAAATAAGCGTCTATACACAACAACAACAACAACAACAACAACATATGACTGACGTTATAAGGAACAGTTTGGAAGTGAGGTGTAACTTACTTCGATGTTCCCACAGGTGGTGAAGGCGGTGAAAATGAACAAAAATCCCAAACCCAAGATCACAACATTCAAAGTCCTTCTGTCTGCCATGGTGTTTTCTTACTCGTCCGTGCAATACATTTTAAACTTGTTGCTGTTGTGCAGTCGACTCATTTGAACTACAAATTTAGAGAAGACCCTCACGCGGATTCATCAAGGACTTTGGAAACGCTTAAGTGTCCTCACTAACTGTTTAGTTACAGCTTAATGCGCGAACAGCAGCGGTCAATGGGCCAAAGCGGAGCGGGACAGTGATAGCAACAGCGCCAGGACACTTCCCTTCTACCACACTGAAGTATGCATGGCAACTTGTGACTTTAATTACATGCAACTTCTGAGGTCTTCCTTGTCCTTGTTCGCCTTCTTCCTCGTCATCCTCACTCTCTCGTGTTTCTTCTTCTGCTTCCTGTTTTGCAATTTTTCGGCCATTTACACTCATTTAGCTTTGCTGCCTTCCAGAGGTAACCAGGAGGAATATTCTCCTATGAAGAGCAACACTCCTTTGACACGAAGATAGAAGATAAGAAGTGCTGACTTCCTTTTTGAGCTAAGAAATTGCTGTAAAGGGAAAAGCTACATAATTAGCCTCAGTCTTTAGGCCAATTACACATGATTTTAATAACTGTAAAGAGTGGTCTCGAACTCTGGCTTCTCCAATTAGATCCATACAGCTGACACACTTAATTAAGAGTCAGCCGACATTACGGTCAACCACAGCTTAACCCCTCACATATATAAAAGAAGACTAATTGTCCTTCCATTAACAATAGTCCACATAACCAAGACATATATTAGAAATTCAATAATTGATTTAATGAACTTTGTTTCTGTTGTTACACAAAGTGCTTCATAATTAATAAAACCAAATCAATGTCAATGCTGTAAAGTCCCGAAAAATGATCGGTATCTTTTTCATCTTGTGCATACAAGTTATGATGTTGCCTGAACCAGTAATTATCCTGTGCGCACAAGTACATTATAATAACGTATGCATACAAAATACAAATTCTCATCTTTTGGGACTTTAGGAGCTCCGTACTGTTATTTTCAGTATGTTTTCTTTTGTTGAGGAAATTTCCTGGCCAAGCTCATAGAACTCATTCAAAAACTGTAATTACAATCACATGCCTGCTGTTCCCATGATGAAGAAGAAGAATTCCTTTATTAGTCCCGCGAATGGGGACTAATTATTTTTCATTTTACACAAACACGGGCCCGAAATACACATACATGCAACCAATGGAGAGACGTTAGAGCGAGGGGGCTGCCAGTGACCGGCGCCCCAGCAGTTGGGGGTCCGATGCCTTGCTCAACAGCACCTCGGCAGTGCCCAGGAGATGTACTGGCACCTCTCCAGCCACCAGTACACACTCCGTTCATGGTCAACACAGGGATTCTCCAGCCATCAGTCCACACTCAGTTCATGGTCAACACAGGGACTCGAACTAGCAACCCTCCGGTTCCCAGCCCAGTCACCTATGGTCTGAGCTACTACCGCCGAGAATAAAGAAAACAATAGTCAACACAAGGATCGAGAAAGTGCCACATGGAAAAGCGAACCACATTATCAGTAAAATGATTTGCATTAAGGCGAATAGGAGTTATAAATCACAAAGGAGATAAGTAGCAGACTGTAAGAGATGAGAAGACGAGTCCATGATTCTGAAAAGTTCAAACCTGTATATTAATTCATTCTTTCATAGTTTTCAGACTCTTACAATTTAGTGTAGGTTAAACGAGGTAGCCAGTTCCATAATCATGGTGCACATGAATCATATAGACCTGGGTAAGAAACAGTTTTTTTTAGTAATTGTAACGTCAATAAAAAAAAGTAGCTCTCCAGTGAATTGTATACACATGCCATGTGCTATATAGAGTATGGTTGTGGTAACACATGTCTTAGAAAGTTATGGAAGGGATTTCTATATGTCAAGTAAACGGGGTTTGTGTCAAAGCTTCAGAAGAGATCCAATAGTTGGCGATAATGCATAATTAGAAACCCCCAACTTCATACAATATAAAGGAAGAAGAAAAACTGAACCAATAGCCATTGAGAATAATGCCACCTCTCTCTCAGACTCTGCTCTTGCCACAACAACAAAGAAGATTTGCAAAGCGAGATGATACACTGCCACTTGCTTCCGTGTTTGCCAAAAATTCCCGTATTTGTCTACATTACAGTTTTTTCAGTTATCATGATGAAAAATCTTTGTATTACACCACACTTAATGTTTACTTGACTACATTATTTTGAAACATGATTTGCTTAATCATAAATACAACCGCTTTTGTTAGAAATCAACAACAATATTTGCAGTTATTTTCGAGGGCGCATGCGCATTTCCATTCTGTCTTCCTGTCCACCGGTAACTGAAACTACGACTGTCATCCTGCTCTTCTAACGTTACTCTCTTTGCCTCAACCTACCACAGATTGTACACAATCATCATGGCGACCCAGGATGGTGGGTATTGAGAAAATACAGCAGTATTTCCTTCATATCTTTACATTGAACCACAGCACTTTTAATGAAATAGCACGTGTTTGTAATTGACATGTTAACATACGGCACTATTAATGCAGCGTGATGTAAATGTACGTCCTTCACTTACGTTGTATTATTTAATGTTCCCCGGTGTTGTAGCTATAACGTTAGCTAGCGTTAACGATTGCTAACAGCAGGGACGTTTAGCTAGGTTTATGGGCGACCAAAGTTAATGCTAGACGATTTAACCGGAGTTGGGTTTGAGTTGGTTAACTTTTGCTGTTAATGAGCTAACTAAATGCGGTGTGGTTATGAATAGCAACGACGAAGTTACCAACAAACAGTTTGTTACGTTCACGTTACCAGTTTTGTCATCAGTAAGGCCAACCGTCATACATGAGCTAACAGTGTTTTTGCGAGTAACGTTACGTATTTTCGTTCAAAAACATGTCTGTTGAGGTTTCAGGCGTAAGTTTTCTTTTATTTATTCCCTCACCCAACACACAAGTAAGAACTGCTGCCTAGATGAAAATAACAGCGCATGGAAAGAGCTAGAAAACCCCCATAAGAGAGAGGGAGAGAAAGAGAGAGGGAGAGAAAAGAAAAAGCGAAACTGTAGACTTCATTACACACTTTGAAACTGTTGACTCATAGTTACCTTTACACACTTAAGCTAGTTATTTAGTACACACGTTTAATTGTTTAGTACAAAAGTTTAATTGTTTCATATGCATTGTCCTTTACTTCCATACAAAATATTGCAATGATAATTGTAAACCCTGTTTATTAAATTAAAGTCCCTAAATTTGGCTGGGTAGTTTTTAAAATTATGCTTATCATGTGTACAGTCAAAACAAAATAAATGTAGGGATGGAAAATATGACTTGAGAGGGGAGCGTACCTGTGTTCCCAAGGTCCTATGTTCCCAAGGTCCTATGTTCCCCGCTTTGGACCCTTTAAAAAAAAAAAAAAGGTCAGATTTTCCCAAAAAAGGTCCAATGTTCTCCGCTTTGTATGTGACCAAGGACCGCCTGCATTACCTGGTGAGTCACCTCTGGACACTGAGTGGGCTCCTTTACCCACTTCTCCTCCGGTAAGCTGTATGGACAAACATTCCCTAACTCTTTATTTTTTTCCCATATAACGCCAATCATCGCTTGGCAACAACGTATATACAGGCATGTACATGTGCTAAACACTGTTTAATGTCATTTTGCAAGACGCACATACATGCTGACTATACGGCTGTGGTTAGTAGAACATGCCAGATGTGTATTTCTGACTATTTGCATCCGTGGTAAAATATGGGCTATACTTTTCTGAGAACTAACAACTTTGCACCGAATTTCATTGAATGGATACAAATCAGTGTTTTCATACTCTTCCAGGAAGTGAAGAAGTCATAATGGAAACCGAGACAAAGCCAAAAGAAGCTGAACCACTAGGTGAGGATGCTGAAAAATGTGACACGGAAACTACGTCTCACACGACTGCAGGAGACACCACAACTCAGGACTCTAGTATTAGCAATGGCGAGGACGCAGACGCAGACGCAGACGACGGGAAGGAGATGGTGGACTTGAAGATTATCTGGAACAAGAATAAATATGACCTGAAAATTCCTGTTGATAACACCGGAGCCAAACTAAAAGAGAGGATCCACTCACTCACTGGTAAGAACAGCACTTCACCTCCAATGAAACGTTGAGTGGCTGTTTAAAATGATTAGCAAAGCTTAAAAATAAATGTTTTCCCAGGTCTTCCACCTGCAATGCAGAAAGTGATGTATAAAGGATTGCTTCCAGAGGACAAGACGCTACGTGAAATAAAGGTTACAAACGGTGCAAAAATAATGGTGGTAGGATCTACGATAAATGATGTATTAGCTGTGAATACACCCAAAGAGGCCATTCAGCAGGAAGTTAAAGCTGAAGAAAACAAGAAAGAGCCTTTATGCAGGCAAAAGGTAAGATTAATGCTGTTTCTGCAGAACATAATCAAATATTTATAATATTTTATATTAAACCGCCACTGTTATTTCAGCAACACCGGAAAGTTTTGGACAAAGGTAAACCAGATGACATAATGGCATCTATTAAAGGAACAAAGGTGAGAGAAGATGGAGGGAGGTCTATTCCTGTCTTGTGTTGACTCCCACAGCAGTTCAAAGCTGTTTTCACAGATGTCAATTATATGGCTTCAATACCAGAAACAAAGACTGACTATCTTTTCCTGCTAACAGGAACGATTACCTACAGTGCCTTTATCCGGAATGTTTAACAAGTCCGGAGGAAAAGTTAGACTGACATTCAAACTGGAGCAGGATCAGTTGTGGATCGGAACAAAGGGTGAGATCATAACCAGCCTCAGTTTTTGCTAAATTCACTGCAACACACAGATACTGATGTGTTTGTTTGTGTGTGTGTGCGTGCGTGCGTGCGTGCGTTCGTGTGTGTGTGTGTGCGCGTGCGCGTGCGTGTGTGTGTGTGTGTTTTCATCTCTACAGAGAGAACGGAGAAAGTTCCAATGGGCTCCATTAAAAACGTATTGTCTGAACCCATCGAAGGCCATGAGGACTATCACATGATGGTAAAGGTTCTTACTGCTACTTGCAAGTTTTATGAAAAAAATTAATATCACAAGCAAGCAAATGGTTCATGTAACTAAGCAAAATGAAGGTGAAGTTTCTATGACAGTTGTATAGGGACATGAGATATGTTGTTTAGTTCAGTTATGCTTTGCTATAAAAAAAAGTATTTTGTGCGAGTGAACGGTGCAGGTTGAGCGTTTCCCTGAAGTCACTGTAGTATGTATGTATCAGAGTGATGGGGGTCATCGTTTGCTGTTTTGGGCTCTGCAGTGGAGCGGGAAATGTCAGCGCTCTCTCTAGATTGACCTTTCTGTCTGAAAGCACTTGTGTTGTTCTTTGTCAATGAAATGGAAATCCCTGAACAAGAAACTTAATTGAATCGGGTAGTTTCATGGGGATCAAAATCTGTTTTTAAGAGAACTCAAAGTGTCATAACAGCATTGATATAAAAAGTTTAGGAAGATGTAGTAACGCTCAATTGATGATTCTGTCAGATGAATAACTGATGTGTTTTGAACTTGATGTTTTGATGAATGGGAAGTAAACAAGACCAGAAAAGTAATCTGATCATTCTAAATGTGATACAGGCAATGCTGTGAATGTGTTGGCAACAAGTGGTTTTAAGCAAGCTACTGTTTTCTTGCTTCCTCCCACTGACTGAACATGTAGATGGAAGAGATTGGACTGTGCAGCCAATAAAAATGTGTGGAGGTTTATTCCTGTACAGTTCATTGATCACAGTATGTACACCGGATTGATACACTCAAAGCGCAGAATAGTGGATTTACAGTGACAGTTACAGCGCTTTGTGTTGTAATGTTTTGGCTCGAGGATGAAATTTGATGCCAGCTACCGGTTCCTGCTTCACTGAAGACTTGATCATGTATGAGGAGTAGATGGAAGAGGAGATGAGGGTTTAAAATGTCAGTGGGCACTGCAGGGAGCTTTGCCTCTAAAATCGCAAGCCCATCATTGATATTAGAGATCCACCCTGTTTGCTTTAGCTTTTGAAGATAAAAAGAAGAAGATAAGGAGTCATTTATTTATATATATATATATATATATATTTGTATTTCAGAATGGTTTTTAGAGCGATTAAGTGGACTGTAAAAGGAATTTGTCTTTGGCAGTATATTACACAGAGCTACCAGGTTTTTGAACATTGATGTTGCAAATGCAAAAATTTATGCATGTTATTCCAGTTGACCTGAGTTTAAATTGTTAATTTTAATTTAATACCCCCAGATGTCACACTGATTTACATCTAAAGAATATGTGAACATCTGTAATCATTGAACATGCTTTCCATTTTTCTTTGGCTTCCGTAGGCTTTTCAGTTGGGTCCAACAGAAGCGTCTCAATATTGGGTCTACTGGGTGCCTGTACAGTTTGTCGATGCAATCAAAGACACAGTCCTTGGAAAATGGCAGTATTTCTAATGTGCCTCTTTTTTTGAACTGGGATTGAGAGGAGGAGCCAATATAAAAATGAAACTGGAGTCAACAGTGAAGCTAAAGGAACGTCTTGGAATACATTCAAAGGAAATGGACGAATGCCTGTGGACTAATCATATTGTTTCTAGGTTAAAAGTGCACTATGTGGCAGCATAACATTTCTCAGCCCTGTTGATCATTTAAGGTTTTCAGCAAAGCCAAGGGAAAATGATGAAACAATTGTACAGAAATTGCTAACACTTTTCTTCAGTTATTCTTAAAGAAATAAAATTATTTAATGAAACGAATGCACTGGGGCATTGATGTTGTCTGTCTGTGTTCTGTGTTGTAGCCACCCAAGCTTTGTCTACATTTATTTTTGATTCACTTTTGTTTTTCACATTTCAACAATGCAGGTCTTCCCAGTCTCTGTGCAAAATGGCTCAAACTCTCCTCTAGTTGCATGGGGCCTTTGAGTGAACACCAACAGCTCCTTATACAAATTGTGGATTAGATTGAGGTCTGCACCACTCCAGGACGTTAATATTGCCCTTTAAAGCGTTGTTGTCTTGCTGAAAAATAAATCTCCCAAGTAGCGGTTCTTTTTCAGGCTGCAGGATATTTTTCTGCAAGCGTTCTCTGTATTGACAGGACCCTCCAGACCTGTTGTGATGTGTGTTGTTTGGCTTTTATTACCAGCCGCGACACCGATGCTGGTATCGTTTTCACCTTGTGAATCTCTGTGTGTGTGTGTGTCCTGTAGTGGGAAATGCCACAGATGATTTGGGGTATTTTGCTAGGTGTTTACAAGTCTGTCTGTCTGATGGAGCTTTACAGTCACAACGTTTTACAGGTGTGTATTGGAGATCAAAATGGTATTGAAAATGTTTGTGGCTTTTAGTGTGATTGGCTTGATCTTGGTCCATAATACTGTGCTTCCCCACATAAAGGGCTTTATTTAGCAGAACACCTCCGAGCTGATGAAATGATGATGGCTTTTCAAAAAACATAATAGGCTAATATTCCAACCTTTCATATTTCCCTGATCTTTGCTGGGTGTGTGAAATTCATGTGATGAATTCACATATCAGTTATTTTTCATGCCTTGCAGGGTTAATTGTGTTGTGTATTTTTTCAAGACCGCATGACAGATAAACAGCCCTGTATTTTAAAATATGAGAGCATAATTAAAATCCACTTTGTGTTTTTAATGAGTAGCATTTGCCTGTTCAGTTATTTTTAAAACAGTAGGATTTTTCACAGTAGTACATCCAAGGGAAAGGATGTTGGCTCTTCCTACCAGTATTTCAATTAGTCATCCTGGTCATTTTACAAACATGATCTGTCATTTCTCTAAACACGTTGTTTTTACACAACAGTTTTAATCACAGACCCATTCTCATGACAAATTCATTGACATGTAAAATCAGTATAAAGTAAAAATGTGAAGCCATGTGTTGGTTGTTTTTCAATTAACGTTAATTTGGCAAATGCCGAAAAATTACCAGAAGAGACAGAACTGTAGGAATAAATTTAAAAAATGTCTCTATAGGCCTAGCCTTCCTAGAGTAAAAACAGTTAGATGCTTGTGTGATTCTAATATAATAATTATGATAATATAAGTAGCATCATTTGAGTCTCCTAGAGGCAGTAGGGGGACCAAAACTCCGGTATCTCGCTCTATTTTCTATATTTTTGGTAATATTGTAAGTATAACTAAGAAGGTCAATATCGCCTTTCAGTGAAGTTATTTCTTAGATGTGTTTTTAAAAACATTGATGTCACATGGCTACGTTTTTGCCAATTCTATGATACACACTCATCCATGTTACCTTCAGCCAGTTACTCATATTAACTAGTTGTGAATAATTTGATTTGCTTTATTTAGAACATGTTAAAAAACAAGAAGATTACATTTAAGACATTAAATTAAAAAAAAAAGGACAAGCAAAGGAAACACAGAAAACCCTCAAGCACTTGGCATGTTGTTTGGGTTCCCTACAATTATTCAACAATATTTAACATGAAGGGGAAAAAAATGTATAAATTTAAAAAACATATAGTCTATAATGAAAAAAACAGAAGACATAGACAAATAAGGCGAGTAAATAATAGTAATAAGACAAAATAATACTAGGCTATTGATACAGTATCATGTTTTTCACAGATCTTTTTAAATGTCACAGGAGACTTATTAATTAAAAATTATTCCATATATTGAAACCTCTGTAATTGTTGCTTAAGAAACCAATGTAAAAAAATACATAAATTCAATGAACTGAGATTGACCATGACACATTTTGACTTTGATTAAATATGTATGTCATAATATTACGGTTGTTATATTAAGGAAGAATTTTTTTTTTTTTTACATTTAAAATATCCAAATGGCCTGTGTGTTATTGTTCTCAAGGGGATTGTACACTGCGCACCTCAATATGGAGAGTATGGCTGACATTCAGAGCGTGAAGAGATGCTTTTACTCTGAAGGATTCCAGGCCGGAACTAGACTTGCTACTGAAACTAAATACGCCCACGACTTCCGGTGTTTTTTGACTGCGTGGGCGGGACGCGGGTAATGTGAAGTCTTGAACCACCGTTAAACGACACTAGTAGTCGGTAATGTATAAAACAGAGAACACAACCGGAGAGAAGAAACGCTCACCGCCGGTAAAAGTTTTGTCCGGTCAGCTGAGGACAGCAGAGAGCCGGGGGACCGCCGACAACGGGGATGGTTATGTTATCAGGCCGGGCAGGGGTCGCTATCTGCTGGTCTCACTGGTGTGGATGCAGGGAACTGTACTGGAGGTCCAGCTGGACAGAAACACCGTGCTGCTGATGGATGAGACGGGGACCTTTGCCGTTCAGGGCGTCAACAACATCCCCAAAGGCAAACCATGTTTGGCCCAAGGTAAAGTTGGTTTTTCATTGGTAGATCCCTCATAAGAGACAGTTTGTTTTAATGTTTCAAGAGGGTGTTATAGTCTACATTTGTTTCAGTTTGTTTTGTCATACAAACAGTCCAATCCTTATAAATTTGATTTACAATAAAGTAAATTAGGAAAAATAAGCACTTTCGCTGAAACCAGAGACCTAACTATACTAGGACTTTTTCGACATACTAGACTTTCTTTCAACAAACTATATACAATTAGTTTTTTCAACATACTATATTTTTTTCAACATACACGAAAAACGTAGGGGGGAAAAAGACATAGTTTACACTGGAGATCAAAATGAGAGAAGTACAACTGTGTTGTACTGTTTTTTTTTAATATTGTTCAGAATGTGGTGGAATATCAGCCTATACCACTGCTGTACTAACATGTTTTTTTAAATAACCAAGGCACTTCAACAAAAACCTCTATTTTGTGAAAAGAAAAAGAAAAAAACAGTGAGCAAAATCAGAGAACAGTAACTGTTGTGTCAGAAGAGAAGATTGTAATAATGTTTTCTCAGGGCTATATTGGAAGTGTAGGCACTTGCTTTGAATGACTTCAGCACATCTGCGCCCACAGGACATCACTAGTTTACACTCAGCCCTGGTTTGATATTAGTCCACTCTTCTTGCAGTCTCTTCCACAGTTAGAAAAACTCTGTTAAGGATTTTCCAGAGATTCTCTATGGGGTTTATATTGTATAGTGTGTGAAAAAAGTCATGGTATAGTATGTCGAGAAAAAAAAGTCATAGTATAGTGTGTTGTAAAAAGTAATTTCCAAAATGGGTGTATTCCGGGGAGCCTTAAACCCACACTTTGTGCCCATGGGCCGAAAACCGTGCAAGGTCCATAAACAAAATGAAGCAAAGTTGGAAGATGTGTGTGGTCGGAGTAAAGGTGTCAGAAGTAGGGGATAGGAGTAGGGATGGGGCCACCAAACAAGCTCACTTGGGGCTGGTTAAACATGTTGAAGTTAAAGACTGTATACAGTTCTGTTTCCACTTTATTTCTAAATATTGTGTTTTAAAAAAAAGGTTCCTATTCCTTTTTTTACCACCCAGATTATCAAAAACACAACAAACATTCCTTTAACAGTCTGTAGGTTTTTATTATGATATCTAGTTACTGGACATTTAAAATAATATGGATTAATGAAAAAATAAAAAAAACAGCATTGGTAAATGAGGCTGTGGACAGGTGTACCTAAGTAATAACATTAAGGATGGCTTTGTTTCATTTAAATGTCCTTTTAAGCGGTGTCATTAAGCCACTGTGCACAACACCAGGAACCTGTAGGTGGTAAAACGAACCAGAATGCAGCCATCGTTCATGTTATTACTTACACCTGTGTTTGACAAGCAAAATCGTCTGCTGCGAGAAAGGTCCATTAGGCTTTATGGATGCTATAACTGCAAATTCCTAAGCTTTTTTCAATGAGATGTTTTTACGTTCCACCGCTGCCAATTCAGTATGGTTTGTTTATTACTAGTGTTGAGATCAGACCGCAATGCAGTCTGTTGTCTAATCATTCGATTTATTCCATTCCAGCCATGATTCCTGGATTACGTCCATGAAAGTCTACCACAGCCAGCCAGGAAAATTGCTAGTTGTGTGGTAAAATCAGGAACATTAAGCTAAAAACAATGACAGCACATGATTATCTCTATAACAGCCACATCTCCTCATATCTCTGTCCTCGCTCCCTTGAATATATTGTCACTGAACAATTCACCACCTGCTGCTGTTTTTACAGGCAAATATGTCATGGTGATGGGTGTCATCCAGGCCATCTCCCCGGAGCCAGTCATCCGTGCAGTGAAGATGGCAGACCTCTCCGAGCTCGCAGCTTTTCACAGACAGATGTGGAAGCTGGAGGTGGAGGACCTGCAGCAGGTGCTGGCCTGAATGCAGAGCTGTTGGTGAAAACGCCGCCTCGCTGGTGGCTGGACGACCTGCTCCTCTCATGTGTATCCAGCTGAGTACATCATTTGAAGTGCTTCTTGACAAATAGAAATACCATCTCACAGGACTGAACAGGGGATTCTACTTGATGTCAAGGCTTCTGACTCCGGGGGGGGGGGGTATGATGCAAGAGCAACGTGAGAAAACAGACTTGTATTTGTGCATTAAGTACTTGCGCTGTGAAGTATGATTCTTAAGTACTTTAAGAGAAGTTTCCTCACTTACTCCCAGGTGGTCAGATTCTTAAAGAGTCAGGGCTGTACGCCTCTTATTACCTCTAAAAATGATCTGCTCATGCTTGGTGAGAAAAATAACACCCAGATTTGGGGGCATTGTGTATTGTGAATTCATATTGAAGTGTCTTGTCAGATTATACATCCAGCATCATCTTTGTAATCATTCAGTATTCATTTAAAATAGTTATATCAGATGATTTGGAAATATGAAATAAAGATGACTCAGATTTTCAAGGACTCCACCTGTTTTTCTCTACTAAAACTGAATTGAGATATTTATTCATATTGCATCAGGATCAACTAAGACTTCAAGCCTGTTTTTCAAGGACACAATTTTAAACTCCACCTTGATTTCTGCAGGAAACAAATCACAATGCAATTATGTTTTTGTTTTTTCTGCCTGGCTGGAATGCTAAGTAAATTAGCTAATGTAGTATAATTGTGTGCATTTCCATTTCATACTACATTATACCTGCATTCGGAGTAGAGCTTTGATTATCTGCCCGAACCTGGATGGGACCTGACTTATTGGGCTGTAATTCCTCAAAATTACCTCAGGTTTTAATCAGGTCGGATTTGCAGTTTTTTTTAAATTATTTTATTAAATTCATTAAATGCAGACCTTTAGAATCTGTATTGCCATGAATAGTGTATTGGCTGCGTGCCGCCGTCATCCTCTGGATAAATAGACACGGGAAATGTAGGTTTTTAAATTGGGCTCTGGCTCAAAACTGCTGCTGTGTCTCGAGTCGGGCTTGGACAGAAACTGCAGAATCATGCAGGCTCTTGGGCTGGACAATAAATTGATTATATCAAAATCGTGATGACTCTGGATATCGTCTTAGATTTTGAATATTACAAAATGTCTTCTACTTCTCTCCCACTTAGCCATTGTATCCACATTGTGTAAATATTTTGTAGAAAAAAAAGAAAAACACAGTCAACCATGCAATATAGATAGAGGTATTTTGTCAAAAAGATATCATTTGATATCCTCCACAACACCCAGCCCGGGTAGGGCTGGGGCCCAGATCAGTTAAACGTTAAACGTTATACAAAAATTATGACATACAATATTACAGAATAACAGAATTACGTTGAGTACTTTACTGATAATACCGACCTATATACCTTCACTTAATGTTTTCAATAAAGGGCATTTACTTGTAATGGAATATGTCTACAGTGTGGCATTACTACTTTGAATAATTTGGAATTTCTTCTCACCCCTGATAACAGATGTGTAATAAATAATAATAATAAACAGCATTATAAACCCATATTAGGAAAAGAAGTTTTATTCAGTGTGGTTCCCATTACACTGGTAACACTATTAGATAAATGGAAATTGAAAATGAGCTATGTTGATGGATTAAAATAAGAGAACGTCAACTGAACTCTCAAATTAAGTATTCGATACTTAAAACCTATTGAGGGGTCATTAACATATACAAACTGTTTATGAAAAGAAATTATTTTAAGGTCAAGTGTACCTGAACACGTATTTGATCAAGGTTTACACATGCTAGTCTCAGCACCATTCTCAGATATTCTACTGAATGGTGCATAGCAAAGCTCCAAGTGTCTTCCACTCAGCATTTGCTGTTAACAATAACACTTGTGTAGTTGAGATCAGAGTAAACCAGCCACCAATCAGAGGGCTGGATCTGAACTCCCTCTTTAAAATCATGCCGTGATCAGGGTGTTTCCTTTGCACCTCAGAGGCCATCAAGGATCATCTGACTCTAGACTGTTTGAATACTGCATTAAGCGCAACTGAGCATGAATATTGTCATCGCATCATTATATAATGTCTTTAAGCAGAAAACTGTATTTTCCAAAGTCATTGTCATTTGGTGCTATAAGATGGTCTTTTCTGGCTTTGGCAAGTTTCATCAAAAGGAATTCCCTGCGCTCCATCCACTCTTTTAGTTCCTGCTCTCCGTGTGCCAGCTTACACAAGTCATCCTCTGTGCACGTGCCTTTGAGGAACCTAAGAGAAACGAGATCAAAGAGGTCAACCATCACAAACCGCTGGAGTCAGACTGGTAACCAGAGACATACAGGTGTGGAGTGGCTGATAATCTTACCTCTCACAAACTTTGAAAGTTCCTGTGGGAAACCGATACTGCCAGCAGTTCTGATCATCCTCAGAGTTGAAAACTCGGTCTTTGTGTTTTTCTGATGTGATATGCTGCTGCCACTGCTTCTCACTGTTGCAGTTTTTACCGCACAGCCAACAGTGATTGCCAGCCTGCGAAAAACACACACAGCCATCTCATTTACACCAATGACTAATTACCATCTGGTTTTTATTCCATTCAACGTTATCGCTGTTCATTTGAATTACTTATCAAATAACTACATTAAAATGAGATTCCATCAAAAATATTCACACAATTTAACAATTAGGCACTAATAGTTTTTACTGCGTCTGACAACTAAATTATTATCTATCAAAAGAAAGAAATACAACACTGCTGCCAATGACTGTTTTCATAGCTGTACAGTGAAACAGTTTCTAAACTACATCTAGGAGAGGAAATGAACTTAATTAAGCGGCAGGCTTTTACTAAAACGTGGCTCTTAGAGGAACGGTACAAAATAAACACCACTGACCAGTTTATACACAAACCAGACAAAAGCAGTGCGTCATATTTGCTGGGCTTTAAAAACTCACCACTTCTTCAGCGTAGTCTGTTGGCATGTGGATCTGTTTGCCATTCTCCCTGACAGAGTTATTGGAGGTCTCCTCACCCCAGCCAGGCTTCTGAGACTGCAGCCACTGCTCATAAAGCTGATCCATATCTGGAACTAAAGGAGGGGATAAAATGAGTGATTATTTTTGGTGCCTCACATACTAATTAAATTCGACCGTGTACGAGAGGCCATCTCCTTGGCATAACTCACTGTTGTTTTCCTTCATGTAGGTCCACAGGTCTCTTTCTTCTACACTGTGGGCAAATGTGCAATTCCCAATGTACTGACACTTCTTGCCAGCTGTCACATGCATGCAAATCTAATAAAGGGAAAAATAACATTTGGTGACCATTGCAGGAGATTTGTTTTAAAGCAGGAACACAAAGATCAAACAACCATGTCGTAGGAAAAGGTTTGGCATGTACCTCAAATTGAGATGGGATGGGTTTTTTGGTTGGAAGTGGTCTAACGGTCGTCCACTTTTTCCTTTCATGGGAACTTACAAGCACCACCCGCCTGTCTTTTGCCCACCTGAGACAGAAAGAGAGAAACTGAGTCTGAGGAAAAATGTATTGAACGACAGGGTTTCACGCATCATCAATTCAGTCATGTGTTCCAAGACTTGGTAATACTCACGTGTGTCTCGCCTTGGCTGAGCAATACTTCTTGTTTTTGTCAGCCTCGCTTAGTTGGCCATTTCTCCAGCACTGGCCACAAACAAACATCATCTTCAGATTTGGGGGCCCAAACCTCCTCTGTGCGCTGGAAAGCTGCTGTGAGATTTGAGGGACAGGTTAAAATCTTCGTTTAACACAAAGGGGATGGGGATGCAAGTCATAGATTAAGGCCAACATATACACCGATCAAGTAGGAAATTATTTCTTCAAATCACATTAGAAAAACACAAAATACCACTGACAAAATGTTTAATGGACACGAGTATTGGATTTTAATAAGCTATTAGTAGAAAATGCATACTATATCATTGAAGTCAAACCCAGTAGGCCATATTAAAGTGAAATGAAAAAAACATTTTCCCAGTTTTAATCTGTTTAATCTCTAATTTATCTCTTGCTATATGATAAAATGTCAATAAAACAATAGAGATTTTTTTTAGCAGTGAAAGCCCTGTTTTTTTTTCTTCCTGTAAAACAGAGGCTGTAATTGTATACAACTCAAATACTGTGTTTCACTGGGCACAGCACATTCTGTTCTGTGTTCATTCTGTTTCACAGGCACATTAAAAGGTAGACTAGATGGATAAGAAGTTAAGAAACGTAGCAGGCAATAAATCAGTGATCGGAGTGCTCACAGAGTATTTTGGGCTTACCTGGGCTCCCTGCAATGAAGCTGTTGCATTCCAAAACTTATTTGCTTCTTGGACAATACTTTCATGAGTTATACCTATATGATCCAAAATAAAATAAAATATTTAGCGGTCACAAATATTGTAAAGAGGTGTTTTAGAAGTTTGTCTTCAAGGTACAACACCTTCCAGCACGTGGAAGAGTATCTTTAAAAAGCAGTCTTACCGAGCTCGTGCTGCATCATCCAGACCTTCAGTTCGATGAGGCTGTGGGCGTAGAAGCAGTCGTCCTCTCTCACGCAGCCGTAGCGGACTTCATGGCGACAGAGATCCAGCTGGCACTGAGGACTCAACGGTCTGATTTTGGAATAACGGACTGTATTCTCCTTCAAAATGTGAACCAGGCACCTAAGAGAGAAACAACGTTCACAAGTTTATCCTTCCCGCAGATATTTCGCACTAGGTCTTGTGTGCTGTAAAATGTGAAATGACTTACTTATGATCCTCAAAGTCGTGCTTCGTTACTGGATGAGAGCAAAGTGATGGGTCATCTTTGTTGGTTTTGCTGATTATTCTGGGTTTGTGGTCAAAGCACACCTGCAAGTTGGAAACAATGTATTTGGGAAATTTCAATATTCTATAATATATATATATACACACACCCACACAGTATATACACATTTATACACATACATAAAAATGTAAGAACCATCTTTGAAGATAAATACCCATTTACAATGAGACGGTATTTCTTTTTTGCCTGACATTGGAATTAAAAAAAAACGAAGCTGCAAATGGGCCAAACTAAATAAATACTCACTCCACAGAGAAACATGAATATCCCGTGATGCTCCTGCAAGATCTTGGGGACAGTCAACCTGACGTTGGAGTTGGGCCCATAAGGATCGAAGAGTAGCTCTCTGGAGATAAACCCTTTCCGCTCTAGAGTCCACACATCAATCTCTTCCTGGCAGTAGGCAAATGTGCAGTGGCCAGGGTACAGGCAATCTCTCCCAACTGCCACCTCTGGAACAACACAGGGAACATTTTAGTATTAGCTGTTAACCAGACATGACTTGTGTGCAACAACAGCAAAGGGTTAAAAAGTGCCAGAAGAAAGTGACAGCAGCTCCACAAAAGCTCCTCCACTCATGTGAATATGTATGTTATAAACATGGGTAGGTAGGGGAAAACATAAACTTATAGAGCACTTTCCATACAAAAAATGCTTTAGAAAAAAATGCAACACATTAAAACAAAGGCATTACATGCCCCAGTAATGGTCAAAATTTAACCCAGCTTAAGGACTTTTTCCTCTCTCTCTGGGAAAATCCAACTACTGGGATTTCAGGGAAAGGAAATGAAAACCTTTTAGAAATGTTACCTTTGCAAATGTAATAAGGTCCAACATATTGAGTTTTTGTTGGTCTTGGCCTTATGAGCTTCCACGATTTGTCTGGTGAATGTTTGATTCTGCCGAGTAAAGCGTCTTTTTTGCATTTATGCTCTTCTGTATGAAGTGTGTAATCCAACACACCAGGCCCTATGGATGGCAAAATAAATACACAGATTAGACCAAACAGTACTTCCCTCCCTTTAAAGAGACATTGTGCTGATTTAAATCCAGCTCTGCATCATGGCAATATGGGCAGTGAGTGCTTCCCGGGCATCCGAGGTCTGCCGAGATGAGGTGTTTCGCTTCATCTGGCGGAGCTCCGTTGGTACGCTTAACTGGGATTTCCATCAGTGAGGGAAACCAAACAAACACTGTTCATCAGCACACACTGCGATGACACAGAGCTTGTTTAAAATCGAGAAAGTATTCCTTTAAAGACAAGACACGACACACTGCACATGACTATTAAAACAACAGCTCACCAGTTTTGACGTAGCAGATCGAGCAAGCTTGTTTGAATTCATGCGTGTCAGCTAAGGGGTTCTTTGCCAATTCAACAGCAGGAGAAGGACCCTTCACTTCAGGCATACCCACAGCCATTCCCATGGGGGTTTCAATATTGTTTAGCTGGTTAAAAAAAAAAAAAAATTATGACAAAATATAAGCCTATAACAATATCTAGGCTGGCTATAATTATCAAACAAATATTACCTGTGAAATGAATGGATTTGGAGCATATTCTGAAATGTTAAAAGACGAGAGAAAATCAGTAGAGTGTTGGTCAGCTGATACTCTTTGATACTGATCGACTTTATTTGGACCAAAATAAAGCCCCCTGATTTCTCAGGCCAGGTAACAAAGTAACATACCATTTTTATAGTCCGTTATAGAGAGACTGTCCAGCGAATCCAGTGGTGGCTGAAGAGAATCAAAAGTGTCCATACCAAAATATGTACTTGACCCCGACTTGTGATACAGCGGGGGCAGAGTTACGGTGCACTGCTGGGAACTACTGTGGAGAAATGGGTTGATGTGAGATGGCATCAGGAATGGACTTGACATTGGACTGCCCGAGGCAATACTGGTTGGCAAAGGAAGAGGCCCCTTCACTGTGGGTATAACCTGAAGGAAGAGCCAAACATAAGTCACACTTCGGTTCAGGTATTGGCACGCTGCAACATTTGTATTCATTGGTGAGAGCCTGCGGCCATATCTCCTCACTAACCATGGCTGATTCAGGCCCAGCTTGGTCCAGTAGATCATCTAGGTCGTCCCCAATGATGTCTGCATCGAAATCTTGTCTGGTTTCAAGCATCGTACAAGGCTTACTGGTTCTGCACCCGTTAACGTATGTGGGGATGGGAAGGGGCACTGACGTGTGTACAGACACAGGCGGGGAAACAGACTCGAAGCCTGGAGGCTCAGATTGGGTTACAGATGAGATGCAGTTGTTGGGAGGAAGTTCATCCATCACTGCTTCATTTAGAGGCGAGTGTACCGCCACTGGAGCTTGGATTGGAGCTGGAGCCAAAACACTGCTATCCTGGGTTAGCTGAGGCACTTCTAAAACACACAAGGGGAAAACTAGATGAGTGTTTTTTGTCCTTTGGCTTTTAATTAACCAGCCCTGCAAACTCACAAGAGGTGAAAGCGGTAAACGGCGCATTTGCACCCCCCCCCCCCCCCAATCGGAGAACTATTTTGCAGGGATTAATTAACGATAACAAATCAAAGCTGCATTACACTTACCAATTTCTATATCTTCAACTGAAGGTGAGCCATGGGAAAACTGAATAAAAGCAGAGGAAATTCATTGAACACTGAATATATCTTAGGACAAAACAGCTACGTATTAGATATTATGTAGTTTACCTTGTCACATGACGCATCTTGATAATTTGATCCTCGTAAAACATTCAAGGCAGGCTGTTAAAACGGAATTAGCTTAATTAATTATGACTTTATGTTCATTATAAAGATCTCAGTCTATGTGCAAAAAAATGTCTACGTTTTGTCTACGCCAAAAAACAGTCAGACGGTGGGGTAAAATTGACAAGCATATAAAGTGAGTTGGGAGGACACTTATATGGTTGTCAATTTTTTTGCAATAAATAAGCCAACTGTCATCGTGATTTTATGAGACACACGTACCTTACTCCTTATATAAGCTTTACGAATTTTCAATCCCAAAATTTTGGCAAGGTCCTGAGTCAGCTGTGTGACACTGGCATCCTGGGGAAACAATGCAAATTGACAGCGTTTATTCAAACACACCCATGGCAACCACGACCAATTCAAGCTTTGTTTTTTCCAATAACCAATTTTTGCTTTCCTTTATATATTTGTTCAAAAGCATCTTTTCCCATTTAGCAAGGATTTTATTTTGCACATATATATATATTTTGTGAAACTTGCCATTTTGTATCAAGTATACGGTCACTTTGCATGTATTTCTGAAAACTTTTGAAGTATTTTAAAGACAGTGATGCAGTGTGACAGAGAAAAAATGGAAAACAATATGATAAATTAAGCCACATGTACCAACATCCATTTTACCTGATATTTCTATATTCAAACTACAGATACTGTGCAACAGTCACAACAATGAACGCGTGTCAGGCAACACGCCAGAAACATTATGACTCCACTGGGTGTGCTTTTCCTGCAGGCGGCCTGAACAGCATTCCAATTTGCTTAATTTGTGTAAAATTGGCTGAGACGAAAAATAGTGAGACCTTGACATTTGGATAAATCAACATAAAGCACGTAGAATATAAACCTTACCTGAGGCACTGCTAGAGAGCATTTGGCAACAGCCTCATAGGCCTCTTGATGTCTTCCCATCTCCTTCAAGGATTTTGCTTTTCTGTACAGTGCTTTGTAGTTCCCCTCGTTTAACTGGAGAGCCTTTTCACAGTCTTCTAATGCTTGGTCATACAGCCCCTAAGAAACAACATATGTCCCATAGTTAGAAAAGCTGTACCAAACCATATTGCTGTAGTGACCACAGAGCACAGAAACCACTGTTTGATCAGAAATTGGTTTTACATGTTCAGGTGAGTCAGATATGGATGTGTTTCCCTGAAGACAGTTGAGTGTTCTATGCCATGTAACGTGATTCAGTGCAGACGGACACTGACAGGAAAGAGGAACTCAATGTTCATCTGAAAGCATCGTTTTTTCCCCCAAATGGACATGTTTTTTTTTGGATCCCGAGTTTAACATGACAGTTGGTGATAAAAGGTGTCAGATATCACCTGTTCTTTCGAGAAAAGAAGTCCAGCAGAGTCTGTAAGCCATTGCTGTGCATCACAACACATTGGATTTTTTATACCGCAGGTATAATCAATGTGGTATATGGTCGACTCATTGTGCATGCAACTCACACCATTCAAATGAATCATATTTGATGTTCTCAGAAAACTAATCAATTCATCAAATATATGCATTTCTTTATCGACCCATTTTTGCCTGCAAAGTACTGTACCATCTCATGGAACCCCAAAGCATCTCATTAGGTTTGGAAGTTATGGATATTGCAACAGATTTCAGATTAAGATCCTAAATTCTGTGCAATAAGATGCTAGTAAATTAACTGATGAATAAAAGCACCAGTTAAGCACGTTTTAAGACATTTTGGGAAATATGCTTATTTGCCTTCTTGCCCAGAGTTAGATGGAAAGATTGTGTGTGTGTGACCATGAGGTTCCCAGGCAACCAGTAGAAAGTCCAGGAAGTGGCTGCTGCAACCAGCCAACAATAAGGTAAGGCCACATGACATTCCTGTTCAATTAAATACCCCCACACTCGGGCACAAACATTAAACACGACATTAAGGTGGTCAGCTCCACCCCTCGAAAACAAACCTGTCCCCCGGCCAGGGCAGTTAAACTGGAGGTGAACAGTGTGTTAATGTGGTGAGCTGGGAGTTTAAAATATGCTTCATGTGTCTTCTATGCCCTTCTATCCACAACCCCTGAAGTATTGTCCTGTGCTTTCATATTAAGATCAACTCTGAAGGAAATGCTGGTATAAAAGATCTCGAACTGATGGGAGATTCTGCCCGGCACTTCAAGGAGCCAATCAGATATAAGCTTTATTACACACAGACACTACAACAGGGGGGCAGAACGCTTTTAAGGGCCGAGGTATGTTTGCAGATTCAGAGAATGCAGAGAAAGCGGGTCGATCAGGTGCAGATTGAACAAAAATGTCAGTTGACAGCTGACCTGCATATGTACACAATGTGCATGAATACAAAGATATTCTGAGGACATGTCCCAATACAACATGGTAATGGAGAACATTGCCTAATGGGCAAGAAACAAAACTTCTAAAGGCTTAGAATCTGAGGGAAATTAAAAACAGAGCTGCTCTTTTGAAATTGCTGTGACATCTAAGAACCTACTTCCTACTATCATTTATGCTGACATTGTGTGAATTGTGTTTTGGTCTAGGTGATTTGTTTTCAAACAGGGTAAGCAATGCAACCTGCTGACTTTGGCAGATAACCTCCAAAATGTGCAGGTTCTAATTTTAAGAATCCAAAAACAAACTTGTTATATTTTGGACCTTACTTGTACAATTTAACGCATTTGTAAACTGTTTGATAGAGTCAAAGGAAGAGAGAATTCAAAGTTTTGATTGAAACAGAAACTCAAGTGTGATAGTGCGACAGCCTACTTACCGGAACAATGTTTAGGTAGGAGGCAGCTCGATTTGCATACAGCTTTTCCAGTAAACTTGTTGGAACACAAATATCTTCGGAGTCCGCATACTCTGCTATACTCAAGGCTTCTGTGTACATCTCGATGGACTTTGTCCAATCCCCTTCTCTAAACACGTCATTTCCTTCCCCAAAAAGATTCCACACAAGATCCTTGATGAACACCTGACAAATAAAGAGAACCAGATCAGTATAAAAGATTCATACAGCAGCTTAAGTGTCTTTTCATCCAGGCACCTTTACTCTGGCAAAAGAAAATCACAGGTTGCCTTTCATTTGACCCAGTCGTCATCCGGGAATCTGTTTAGCTCAGTGCAACACAAGTATTGGAAAGTATTGGCCAAAATCTATATAGCTTACCTCATACTGCTCTTGACTACCAGGAAATGGAAGGGTTGATCTGAAAGCAAAAGAAAGTTCACGTTACAAACCTTGAGTGTTGGCAGAATAAAAAGAACATGTATTGGACAGAGAAGTAACAGTTTTGATTGGAGTTGAGTAGCATTCAGAGCACATCAAGTTTATTTCAGAACAAAGTAGGACCGTAACTAGGGATCGTTTTCATTATCAATGAATAAACCGATTATTTTCCTGATTAATAATTTGGTCATCCCGCGCATTTTATTCCTCAAAATCAGGGGAGTGATGCAGCTTAACCTGATATTTATCTAAATCGGTACAACAATACACCTGAGATTTGTGATTCATCATTTAATATCTATAGTACAGTTACAGTATAGGTGTGTTCTGCACTGTCATAAAAAAACAAACAGATGTGAACTTAAGACTTCAGGACATCATAACAGGAAGGTGTGTGTGTGTGTGTGTGTGTGTGTGTGTGTGTGTGTGTGTGTGTGTGTGTGTGTGTGTGTGTGTGTGTGTGTGTGTGTGTGTGTGTGTGTGTGTGTGTGTGTGTGTGTGTGTGTGTGTGTGTGTGTGTGTGTGTGTGTGTGTGTGTGCGGTTAGTTTGTCAGGTTGCTGCGTATGCAGGTGCTGATGACCTTGACGGCTGAATGCAAACAAGTCATTTCACTCTAAATAAATATGTGATTCAACTATTCTATACTTCTAACATTGAAAAAATGCCAATTACTATTCATAAGAATGTGTTCAAATATACCAAAACATCTGAAACACTAGAAAAGTGAGGCTGTTGTAAATTTCTCAATATGGTTCAAATAAGGAAAATACTAAAAAAAAAAAAACAGTCAAAGACAGCATACCTGTGTAAAAGAGTATAATACACATATGCATACTGACAAAGAACTCACTGTCAAGATTCATTTCTGAAAGTTATTAATCAGTTGGTGTATGGTGAAACTTGGCAGATGGTTTGTTTTACTAGAAACTAGCTGCAAAAAGGTTGTGTCATTTAAAATCATCATGGAAAATTTCACAATAACCACCATGAAGCTGTTTTGTTAATGTGGTTTTTGGTTCAGCTGTTGCCTGGCATTCTAAGTCACCTTCCCTCTTCAGCGCACTGATCAATGAGGGTGATTAATTTTATAGTTTAGATCATCAGGCATTGTCAGTATTAGACAACTCAACACACCGTGGCATCAGTGAAGTTTCAAGTTGACTGAACAGCGATGACGCGCAGGGCAGTATTTTAAGTATCACTTTTGTTTTACAAATAAAAGGCCCTTTCAGATTGGATAAAATGTAACAGTGGCTGCCTGGCCGTAGCTCTAATGCATATATACAAGGCTCCGATCAGGAGAACATCCTACATTAAAAACAAAACTAATGTGTAGCCAGTAATCGGCCGTGTCATTCAGTGACACCCAGCTGATCTGAACAACAATGCATGATGTAAAGCTGACAAATCATTCTTGTATCATGCAGTCTATGGAGGCAGTCGCACCGTTTCATTAAAAAGTAATCGCAAACACAGGCAGACAAGTACCTAGACTAGTGCACATGGAAACATCAGGAACGCGCGCACACACACACACACACACACACACACACACACACACACACACACACACACACACACACACACACACACACACACACACACACACACACACACACACACACACACACACACACACACACACACACACACACACACACACACACACACACACCACACACCACACACCACACACAATTGTATTAAAGTAAAATTAAGTTACATCCCTGACGTCAAGAGGCCTAAACGTTGACACTTACTGGATGAACTGCAGGCCTTTCTGAATCTCCTGCCAGCGACGACTCCTGTCCTGACATGACCCTGACATGTTTGTATGAATACCCACTGCTCTGTCAGCACCTGTAATGACATGACATTTATATTATTATATAAAATGGTGAAAGTCAAGGTAAAAATAATAATAAAAAATGGCAAAGACAACATAAAAGCATCCCTTGCCTTGCTCATTAAAAGTGCATCAGCAGGTTGCCCGACTGGTTCCCTGACAGCTCATAAACTCAGTGTGTTCACGGGAATTATATTACAGAAAGCCTTCTTTACCTTCAATGATCAACGCTTCCGCATTTAGTAATGACGACACGTGTAATTCCGGAAACGGACGCTTCACATTTTTCTTAGCCCGCGAGCTGATAACATTAACAAAACACTTCAGGATAGTATAGTTAAACTTAAAAAAAACTACATATCTGAAGCTGTGGACGATAACAGGCTGTTCTTGTTGGCCCGGCAACATTGTTTAAACATAGCAGCTGAAAGCAGGGGGTCCATTATCGGACATCACTCCGATGGCACAGACTAATCTCGCTTCTAAAGTATATTTTTCAAACTAATGCTGGTGTTTTACTAGACACACATAAAGAACCGTCATCTTGGTATCCCAATAGCGTGTATTGGAGCAAATAACGTTAATCGAATGAGTATATTGGGTTACAGGAAGAGACGGGGTAGTTGGTGAGAATAAAGGGTGCGTCTGTGCTTGTTTTGGTCAGCAAAATCAACTTTATTCTTGAGAACATAAAAGCTTTCATGGTTAAACAATTACGCCCCCATCAAGACGACGGTCTGGCCAAGGAGAAAAGCATCACTTCGGGGTAGTTTTATGAGTGAGAAAAGCACCTCGTACTGGGACGTGTCCGATAATCCACGCATGGCATTTAGCGCACGTGTGTTAAAGCGGGTAGACTTCTAGCAACCATCACCTGCTAGCAAAGGTTAGTAATGTATAGCTCACATAGTTTACCCACTGCCAACACACTAACGGACTTCAGCACACTGGCCTAACCAGCGGTGCCAGCCTAAAGTTTCTAGGAAGTACACTGCACCCAACAAAGCACAGGCATGCACCAAGTTGAACTAGTTCCCCGGAGCAAACAATAGCGAGCAGTTAGATGTTTAGCTTTCTGTCTGAGATCTTGTAAATATTACGTAGTGTATCGAACACTGTCAGCCGGGTGTACTTACATGAATGGATCTTTATTCCGAACAACCTCTATGTCGGTTATCTAAAAGGAGGGAAATTGATACTTCGTTTTAGCTAAAATAACTTGGCTAGATGTGCTGTACCGTTGAAGGCCGCCCTTTGCTGCTTCTTCTTCTCTGATTCTCGGGAGCGCGAACACAGACTCCAGCGCGGTGCTGCCACCTACAGACGGTGGAAGGACACGACAACAGTTCCCCCATAGAAAAGGACTGCGCCACTTCAAGTCTATGGTACCTCTTTAGTGATAGAGTACTGACGCTAATAGGCCTACTAATGGTAATACATTATAAGAAAAAGTACTAATGAAACAATGTTTATAGGCTACCCATTGGTTGAGAAATCTTACCCAGGACTGCTATATAGACAGCTATTTAAAAAACAACATGTTTTACTGTTGCATTCTTGACTGCTGTATTGCCACACACCATGCTCTCATTCTAAAATTGTCTGTATATTATCCTACGGTGATGGTGCATTTAAACCCCCAGTGCAGTATTTCCTTTGAACACATGTTCTCTGATACACTTTTTATATTTTTATATGAACTGTAGATATGTGTGTACTCAAAGTGTTTCTGTATTGTGGGATTTCCCCTGTTTTATTAGGGCTTCTCAGGTTTGCTCCAAACTAAGTTCTGTTGTACTTGTGTGCAGTGACAATAAAGTATCTATCTATCTATCTATCTATCTATATATATATATATATATATATATATATATATATATATACAGTATATATGTCTGTCTATCTAGACAATATGAACAACATCACTATTTAATTTCTTAGAGTGTATAGAAGACTAAATACACACATCAACATACTGCTACTACTATTACTACACATGCATATGCAAACACAATATAAAGAATATAATGTAATAAACTGCTATTATAACTACTTTTCTTGTTTCATTGCCGTAGTTTCCTTTCATTTGTTTTCTGTTCTATGCTATCGTGGATCGTTTCCTAATAGGTTAATAGTTGCAGTTATAATAATAGAAATGTGTCTAATGGTTATATGGATGGAACTAAGGATTCAATTGTATTACAGTGTTATACAAAATGAAAGGTCCCATATTATGCTATTTTTCAGGTTCATTCTTGTATTTGGGGTTTCCACTAGAACATGTTTACATGCTCAAACAGCACATCATTTTTGCCATGTGTCTGTCTGAATATAGTTGTGACATCAAGGAAGTCCTGACGGCTCTTTTAAAGGCACAGTTTGTGAAATGTTGAATTGAATGGAATGAGCATTTTAATTCTTTCAAAGAATATATATATATATATATATATAAAAGAAGAAGACATAGAAATCTCATTATTTACAATAAGAGACCTTTAATATTCAATTGTAGTATTATGTATAAAACGAACAATGGTCCTTTCAAATGTTATTTCAATTCATGTAAGTTCAATCATGTAAGTTCAACCATTTTTCTTGTCATCCTTGAAAATGTATTCATTTTGTCATGTATAAATGAGGTTTGAACACTGTTCAATGAGAGTTATCAAACAAGCGTGTTAGAGCAGCAGATATGTGTGATCCAGCTACTACACCCAACTGCAGACATCCAACTACTTGCCTTCTTTTAGTTTCATCATTTCCTGGCTTGTTTTCCTTTCCCAAAATTAGGTCAGAGCATTTCATGCACGGATTCTCAGCTGAAAACTAATGTGTTGTAGTTTTTATTCTCCAAGTATACTCAGTTTGGTCTTCACTCAACATCACATTTTGCTGAATGTTTCTCAGGCTGAAGCTCAGCTGGTCCTTTCAATCTGAAATATGTATTTTTGGATTGATTCTTTATGTATCTTATCAGCTCTCATTAACATTCAGGCTTTTCAGTCAGGTGTGTTCAGCTCAATCTGATCCAACTGTTGGCTGGATGTTTTGTGGCAATGGATCGGTCGAGCTGAAAATAATCAGATGTACAGGAATCGAGGGACGTGTCTCCTCTCATGAAGTGCCGTCATCCTGGCAGCTGCATAACTGCCAGGAGGAGGCGCTTATCTCACATTGTGCAGAAGCATCGCTGAGGAACTGAATCACAAAACACTGTGAATATGTCCCCTGTTATCAAAACCCAAAGCGTGCGTCTTTTATGATTTAGCTGCCCTGACATTACCACATTATGAATGACAATGCAGTCCAGTGCGACAGAGCTGCATATTAGAGAGAACATAATAGAAAGATGGAACCAAAAGATATGACACAATTCATGCCATTTCCGGATCAGGTGTGCAATTTGTCAAATAAACAATCTCAGCTGTAAAACTAAGACACTTGTGGTGCTGCTCAGTAAATCATACTGACAGTAACAGTTTGTCTTATGGAGAGAATGACTGTTCTAGTCACCCCACTGACATGTTTATTTACGAGGGGAAGAAGATGGCTGTCTTTATGATTATAGAGGGGAACTATACTATTGGAGTATAATTACCATAATCTGCAAGTCTAGGTGTATTTGTCGTGAGGAAGTGGAACCATATATTTTGCTTCTTACAGAAACTAAAAATGTGCCGCGTTAGCAACAATTGGCCCCGAAGCTCATTGAAATCTGCAAATCACAAACATAGCATATGTTTAATTAATTTCCCATATTTATTCTGTACCCGACATACACTACAGGAATATAGAACACTTGGAAAGCTCAAAATGACTTAAGTTTTATGTGTAAACCGAGAAAAAAATCTAGAATTAAAGGGGATATATTATGCTCGTTTTCAGGGTCGTACTTGTGTATTTTACCAGAACATGTTTACATGCTTCAATGTTCAAAATGAACTGAATATATCTGTGTTCACTCTCTTTCTGAAGCACTCCATTTTAACGCCTGTCTCTTTAAGAGCCCCTCCTGATCAGCATCAGTGCTGTTGGCATCTCCATTGCAGCCGGGGATGACTGCAACGGCACTGTAGAGGCACTGCCAAGTTGTGTTATCACAACTGTACTTGATTCCTTAGGGCTTGTTGAAAGGTTTTGAATATGGGCTGTGTTCATATCCTTGTCTTTGGTATTCACAGTATTTATATGGCACCTAGACCTGCTTTACGATTAAAAAAGACACGGAAATCTAACTTTTTACAACATGGGACCTTTAACATTATCATCCAAAGTGACTCTGATCTATAAAATGTATAGTGTTGGATTTCTGTCTTCCTGAAGTAATGAAACACAAAGTAAGAGAGTCATTTTTCTAGAATTTTGAGGGGCGTGATTGGTAAAACATCCCAGTCTGTGGGTTTTGAGGTGAATACAAAAATAACACATATGAAAGTCATAAATAATGGACAAACGTGTTCATTACAACATGTGTGTAGTTGATTTTCATATAGGTGCTAAAAGTGTAGTACCTCTAGAAAACACACACACACACACACACACACACACACACACACACACACACACACACACACACACACACACACACACACACACACACACACACATACACGTACACACACACACACACACACACACACACATACACATACACATACACACACACACACACTGGTCCTAAAGAGCTAAGAAGCAGTAAAAGCCTACAGGCTGTTTCCTCTAGGGGGTGTACAGTTTGACAAATACTGGATTAGCTTCTGGCCAATGGTGATGTTGGAGATTATTCAAACACCATCTAAAAACAGCTCTCCACTCAATGCTACCCTCCCTGAGTGTAAACACTTAGTGTGCAGTTCAGCCGCCTGTTGCATACCATGACTGCGTTTCACCGAATACTCCTCCTGTTGTCTGGTAAGGTGATTATTTTATTATGTTGTAGTGGAGCTGCAGCTAGTAATAAAATGCTAAAACTTGAAAAGTTATTTTACTGTCATAGAGGGAGTGCAGAGCAGCAGTGAAGGGAAAATACCTGTGTTTACATAGTGATTGAGTGAAAGTGGTATTCTATAAGGAGCAGGTGCAAACACACTAAATGGATTTTGCTCTACAATTTACAGTTACAAATCTGTGCTTGGTTAGGGTGTTCAGGCAGAGCCATAGTGAAGCTTCCTGGTGTTCATAAGGTGTGAGATGTGAGATGTGAGTAAAAGTGAAGTAAAGCCTCGTAGATTTTTACTATCGTACTGGGGCTCTGTGCAGAAACACAGGCATGTGAAGAGATCATGTGAAGTACCTTTACAGATATTTTAGATTCTGTAGCCAATTAAGGTGAAACTACATACACTCAGTGGCCAGTTTGTTATAATAACACTGTGCTTAATGAACAGCAAATAGAATTTTGGTCGAAACCACTTAAGTGAGGTTATTTACCTACCCTTATTGATATAAATGGGATGGGCAAAAACAGACTCCCAGGTCAGCTTCTCTGAAAAATTAAATACAGTACATTTTCAAGAGATGCTCACAGATACTTCATCTCTAGGTTGTTTTTTTTAAGGTTTGTTTCAATGGGAAAATGGTCGGAAAACCCCAAACTCCTTCGACTCAACATTTGCCAGAAAGGCAAAGGAAGAAAGCGAGGAGTATCTTTGCAGATAACTCCCATCCTCTCTTCAGACAGTTTGAGCTCTTGAGCTCGAGGAGGCGTTATAGAGTCCCTCTGGCAACTCAAAATGTATTTAAGAAGTTCCTCATTCCAAGTGCCATCAATATTCTCAACTCAATAATATGACTTTTTTATGTTTGTTTTACTAGCTCCTTATCTGCTTTTTATGTTTATGCTGAAGACAAATGTCCCCTTAGTGGACAATAAAGATATATTCTATTGTGTTCAATATAGTTCAACGAACTATACACACTTCATCCTCCAAAATGATCATAAAGTTGACTCAACACCTCTTTAAAACAGTTTCAACAACAACTGAACATTATAACCTTCATTGAGGTGGGATTTATTGCAGGACTGTTGTGTCAGACTGCCTTAGATGATCTTAATAATAAAACTGGCAGCTGAATGTATAGAGGGTGGACAAAAGAAAATAAATCTTTACATCTAATGCAAGACAATAATACTACAAAGAGGACTTTTTGTTGAATTTTGTTGATTTTGTCAGAGACAGCAGTTTCTATTATTTTGTCCCCCCCTGAATATCACACCACATATCAACAACTCTCCACAAAAAAAGTGTGTAAAGTAACCGAGACATTTTTACAAGACGAGAGATGAGTTGATCCCTCCTCTTCGGTCCTTTATTTCCCTTTGCAGTGGCCGTTGCCTCTGCGGCGACACGCAGGTCCCAGCGGACAAGAAGAGGGTTACTGGAGTTGGCGGGAGCCATCAAATGCAGCACAGGGAGATCTGCCTTGGCTTACATGATGTACGGATGCTACTGTGGACTGGGTGGTCAAGGCTGGCCCAGAGACAAGGCTGACTGGTGAGGCACCATAATCACACTCTCCTCTAGAAAATACAACACTGTCAAAGTCTGTTTTTATTTTCAAGAATATCTGAACACATGATGATAGTGTGGGCTAAACTGTATAGTAAAATGTACAGTAGATGTTCGGCTGACACTATGTATGGCCCACCTATACATTATGTGAGCCAAAAGATATAATTCAGCATGCAATGGGGATGTTTAGCCCTCAACTCCACGAGTCATGCATACGCATTATTTCCTCACCATGCATCCTGCCCGTGTACACACAGTTTCCTTTTCTGAATGAGAAGGAGGGAGTGAGGTCAAAATTCAGCACACTCAAATGCTCCAATGGGTGCTTCAAAATAGGTCTAAAAATTCCACACCCAAATCCTAATTGCCGTCTCCTTCCTTTCCTTCTTGGCCACAGGACATTGAACCCCCTCAAACCAGTTAACTGCTAACTATCTGTTGTGAAAAGTCATGTGGTGATCCTGCCCGGCTTTTAAAATAGCCGTGGTGCGATTGAAACCACGGTGTGGTGACTACCCACCTACTGCTTCCTTGGCCATGCCTTGTGTAATCCAGAGTTCAGCCTTAAAAATAAAACATTTGTCATGTCGTTAATCTCTCTGTATGTTCTGTAGGTGTTGCCACAGGCATGATTGTTGTTATGGAGATGCTGAGCTTCTTGGCTGCCAAACCAAAACAGACCAGTATCAGTGGACGTGCGAGGACAAGAAGGCTGAGTGTGGTATTGCATTTTTAATTATGTATGCATAAGAAATAGAAGATACAATGTTTTGTGTACTTTATAACACACCATGATGGGTAAACCTGAAAGTGAGACACAGATCAGGCTGTGTGTGATCTACAAATATCCATGGTGTTTATGAAAAACAGTAAGCAGACAGCTAATTGAAGGGGTAAGACAGCATGTTTGTAACATGTATTTAATGGTATTTTAAGCTCCCTTAAATCACAGCAATGTCTGCAAGAAAGAGCAACAGTCTTAATGAGGTTAACAAATTAAGTACTAAAAATAGTGGGTTGTTTACGACATTCTCTACATAAATCAATATAGAATAAATGAATAATTACCGTTCAGTAGCCTGCTGTCCCTCATTTTCAGAGACACTGAAATGGACTGGATGTTTGTAAGACTATTAGCCTTTGCAAGACATATTACCAACAAATATCACAGTGTTAATGAGAAAATCACTAACACTCTTTTTTTCCCAGCTTGTTACTTAAAGAAGACATTTTTGTTCTTCATTGCAGATGATTTGAAGGACAAATGTGAAAAGCTGCTGTGCAAGTGTGACAGAGACGCTGCCAAGTGTTTGAGAAAAGCACCTTTCATCCGGAAATATGCCGTATGGCCAGATTTCCTCTGTGGTTACGAACATCCAATGTGTTCTATTTACTGACACAATAAACACAAACCCGGTGTGTTTTTTGTAAATATTACAGAAATAATGGTAAAGTAGTGGTAAGCATAAATATTTTACTTGTATTATATTTTTTGTTTTTTTTACTGATATCAGGCTCTTTTCATTCAATTGTAAAAGCACATAATGATGCATGTGCAGGGTTAAACAATGTTGTGTTTTTGCAGATATCTTGATACTGCATATGTTGTTTTAATAAAAGACAAAACTGCCATTACATGAACGCCTCTTTTTTGACACACACACGCACACATACACACACACACAAGCACACGCGCACACACACACACACACACACACACGGTGACTGCCTGTAAAGTAACGAGGATTACTGCTGCAGTAGATTCACACAATGTAAAGGCAACTTGAGCGTTCCTCTGTTGAAACTCGGTCAAGACTTAGCCAGAAGGTCAAATGTTAATCAGCGAGGGAAAGATCAGATAGCCGTTCCTCACAACGGCCCTGTTATTTGCTGAAATAAGGTGCATTGCCTACCTTCTAACTTAAGTTGACTCCCTTTGCTCTAGGTTTGTTTCTGACTACACTTCATTCATCGAAAAGAAGCTTTTTTGGAAATGTGTTCTAATACTCAAATTGAGGTTGTCCTGCTTGTCTATTTTAAGGTCTGCTTTGACTCCTTTTTTTCCCCCAAACCCAAATGAAATAATTCAGATGCATTGTCATAGCTATTTTAGCCAGCTAAAAATGTTACTGTAAAAAGGGATTGAAAAGTCTTTGGTCTTCGGTCATTTGTTAATAAAAGCTTAAAACAACTTTCTCATGAAGTCTGCAGAAGAAGTTAGTCACTAAATAGCTATTAAGTGATCTCATGTACCTTAAAGGTTCCATTTTGTTCAAATTTCCAGGTCTCTTTTTACTACAATGCAAGTGGAGGTGCTGTATGAATATTGTGAGAGTATCAAAACGCTCAATCCACAGAGAAAAGCACACAGCCAATATTCAGAAACTGTGCTTTTGAATGAGCCATCAGGACTTCAGTACGATTGTGATGTCACAACTTTATTATGTTAGAAAAATGCAGTTGCATTGTAATCCTTCCCCGGGTACAGTGATGGTGCAGAGATTCAGAGAGTGCATCAAGGTTATGAAAGGAGGCTAGAACATCAAACAAAAACGGCTGTACTTTGGGGGTATGATGCATGCGCAGTGGAACTGGAGCGGTGCTGTTGGAGAGTTTCAGCAGATGTGCTAGAGTAAGGTGATGGTTTCCTCTCAGGTGTTGTTTGGGTGCACTTGCTCTCTTTCTATGATGCACCACCTATTGAGCCTCATGGCAATTGCAGACCAGATTTTACTGCACATGTGTCATACCCCCAAAGTACTGCCTTTTTTTGGGAGGGGGGGGGGGGGGGGGGGATCAGCCTCTTTCTAGTAGTCTTGACGCAGTAGGCCCGGAAATGCTGACCAATCAGATCAGGCTGGGCTTAAAGAGACAGGCACTAATACTGAGCATTTCAGACAGAGGGTGAATACAGGTATATTCAGTAAGACACTAGGATAAAAATGTGTTTTTTGGCTATTAAAGCATGTTAACATGTTCTAGTAGAAACCAAAAATAGTATGAACCTGAAATGGACATAACCTTTAAATTGTAAAAGAACATTACCATTAGTCTACAGAATAAGTTAGTCACTAAATTAAATGATCTCATATAACCTTAGTATTATGACAGCATATGATCTCACTGGCTGTTTGTTCATATGATTAAAGAACTAAAAGAGAAGCATTTTAAATCTACACCTGGTTTGTAATATGTGAAGTCTAGATATTGGCCTGCAGATGGTGCCACATTCACAAATACTAAAGCTGAAGCACACTGACACAGCAGGAACCAAGCATTATGGGTACACGCCTGAACAATGAGAGACACATAGTCTCGGATATTATTATTTAGATTTGTAAAGAAAAAAACGATTTTATGCATTGAAGTCCTGAGTAATCTGTTGATACTCGAAGTTGGTCTTGAGTTTGAGTTGGGAGCCTCCTTCAGATCAAATTGTTGAAAGTCCAACTGTCACGTAAAAGCCTTCATTTCCCCTCTGACACTCGGTAAACAGTACCACCATGGCTGTAATAACAGTATACACGGCTCTGCCAGATGTCACAAAAGTGAGCTTTTACACTCCTAAGCATCGTCTACGAGTTCACACAGGAAACACAGTTTCTTTGTTGAATCAGTGCACCGCTCGTGAGTGTTGAATGAAATGGGAGATGATGCCGTGGAGCAGTGTCCAAAGTCCAGGACTGGAAATAAGTATCTGGGTCATGGCCCACAAACACTTGCCTGATTGTGTCCAACCTTCAGGCTTCTGGGTTTGAGCTCTGAAGTTAGGGAAGTCATACCCTTCCATCCGAGAGGGTGGCTCAAAGTCCAGCTTTCCTATTTGATTATGTTATTCTACCTCTAATCTCACAGATCATATGTCATCTGTATAATGTAAACATCCTGTGTTACATAAGCATTATGCCTTATGCCTTGCTTTGTACTGTGAAATTGATTTTTTTTTACTTAGTCAGTACAGCAGCACGTTTGACTTCATGAGTTTAGAAACTGACAAAAAGCTGCAGTACCCTCATCATTAAGCATTCCTGATGGGGTAAAACAGGCTGTGCTTTCTCAAGCACAAATCTTTAGAAAGTTAAAGTTTCTTCTAGTCAGAAAAGTTAGTTATAAGGTAAGGATGTCCTCTTACCTTTTGTTAGCTGACAGTTAAGAACTTGTCTGACTAGAAGAAACTGTAACTTTTAAAATGGATAAAGAAGACATTAGGAATACAATCGATCTACAAATCTTTAGAGTGACAACATTGCAGGTTTGCAGAGGGCAAACTTAAACAGTCTGATTCATCGGGGATGCTGCACATAATTAGTAAATATCTGAACATCCTTTGCATCACACAAGGTTTGTCTGATTCAATTCGGCCCAGGAACACGTCTCCTCAACTCCCGAGACTCTGTATGAAGTCTGGTCCTTTCTTTTCCCTGCTCTCGGTGAAGGTTGATGAAGAGTTTCCTCAGAGTGGTTTTCTAGCAGCACACTCCTCTCTCCTGTCCCTGCTGTCTGGGAGTGGCCTTTCAAGGATTTCAGCGCTTGACTTTGTTGATGATCTCTCCCGTGTACTATATACTTTCGCCAAGTGCCATCATCACACAGTCTGTGTTTGCGTCTATACCTTCATGAGACTGGAGCCTCTGTCTGTCGCTCCTGACTGAAAAGTTGCAAAAGTTCACGCTGGCTGCAGCTGACGTACAAATCTGACCTCATGTTAACATTTCTTGAGCAGTATGGAACTCTGATTGAAGGCACGCCTATTCCACATATGCATGACAGCGTGGTGGTCACAATGAATGAGCGCATTCTTTAATCCCTGCCGGGTGAGCTGACAGAGCCTGTTCCACGCTAATTGCGTTCTTTAATCAACTGTTTGGCTCCCCAGCCGAGAACCAGATGGCACATTATGAAGTCTTGGCTTAAACAGCTCAAAACATAAACAATAACCACCATGCGCAGAGAAAAGTATGACTTCTTACCAGCAGAAGAGCTGCATGTCTGTTTGGACTGCTGGGTGAATTGTGTATCATCTTCAAGCCTCTGTCACGTTATTTGTTACACTATCTACTGATGCATTGAGTATGTGTTTTCTTTAAATGATATAACATTCATAAATAACAACTTGGATGCTGTTGAAAACATGATTTTGATGGGCAACAATATCTTACATTTACTGTGTAGAAATCCATGTTGGGTTCAGAGTATTACTGCCCACACAAACAAGGAAATCAATGTGTGTGCAGCCAACAGCAGACCGGCTGCCAATATGGAGCCTACTGCATTTTACAGACTCCTTTGTCCTCCTCCTCCTATTACAGTCTCCTTTATGTGTACTTTCTTTGATGAGTCCTTTTTATTTGCAGGTGGCAGGGGTCTCGTTACGAAGTCCAAGTCCATCACTAAGGCAGAAATACTCATTTTTATTTAAATAATAAAAAATGAATGATAACGTACTTATATCTATAAATATTCTGTCACATCTCAAAGGGGAAGACACAATACCAGTTAATCATGTTGTACTAATGAGTTTAGGAAGTTATGCTGCATGAAAGCTGCACACAAGTCAGCAGCTCATTTACATGGCAGTCTAAGATCTCAAGGCCTATGCTTTTTGTTTTGTTTTTAATAACAAACACATTAACACAATAACACGTTCATTTTAACGGCAAACCAATTGCATCAGTAACATAACTATATATATATATATATATATATAGTTATGTTACTGATGCAATTTGTATATATATATATATATATATATATATATATAGAGAGAGAGAGAGAGCGAGAGAGAAAGAGATAGATATAGATATAGATATATATACTGTACACATGCATGCACATGTTAAGTAATATACAGTATGTAATTGCATTACAATAATAAATCACGACATCAGTTCAAAAATACATAGCTTAATCGAAAATAAGAGAAGATGATATCATAAAATAATCATAACTTGATATCCCAAGTTTCTGGATCTCCCATTTACATTTACTTGAGCTTTTTGCTTTGCCTTCTCTACCTCCATCTTTTCTTGTATATTATAATGTTTAATAAATAAAATGAAGGTTTCATTTACAAAGATGGCTGAATTTACAGTATGAGTTGAATGGATGATAACCATGGTAACTACGGTCAAAGGGTGTAACACATTTTGAGGTTGAAGATGTTTAAACTTTTGCTTGTAGTGACCCCATCTGGCCAATTAGCTCGAGCTTTTGAGGCATTTGCTGCTTAGAACTGCACATTTCCTGCGTTGTGTTGTTTCCCTAATTGGAAGGGGAGCTCCTATTCTGCCTTTTTTTATTTATTTATTTTTTATTTAAAAGTTACAAGAAGTAAGAGAGACTCAAATAGAGCACATGCACCACACAGCCACCCCCCACCTGTGCCACAAAAACACAGGGAAAGGCAGTCAAAGTTCGACCATTAAAGCATAAGGAATGCAGACACGTATGCTGTTGCTATGTCTGGAGTTTAAATACCTCTCTGAAAGGCGAAAAAATTTAGAAGGGTCCTGAAAATTGCTTTCCTAATCTTTTTGGAGGTAACGTTCTGCGACACACTCATTTCCACTACTGTGTCATATGCTTACGTAGGTACATTTATGGTAAACTTTCTTATAAGACACTTTTCACAAGAAACCATAAAGGTTACCATGGAAATGAGCAGCTGGCACTGCAGCGTGAGCTAACTAATAGATGTCAATCATGATGACCTTGACTGCACAATGCATATGAGTCATTTTTTGTGCTCACGGAAGACATCTGTCTGTTTACATGGTTAGAGCTGCTCATTGTGTAATAAAGGACAATTTCCTTTTGCATCATCGTGTTAAATCTTCAGAACCAGCAATTCTACCATCTGGATCTTATTTTCAATGACCAAGATGCTGATTTGTGTGCTAAATGTAGCATTTCATGTCACATAATGGTAGTTGGGAGGTTGGACATTATCCGACCAGTGGTGTGCTGTGGATGTTGCTGCTGACTAAGGTTTTTCTAAACCCACCGCAGCAGCTTCTAGTTAGTTTCCTATCAACATGTACCAGATTACAAAGGGTCACTTCAACAGATGGGATATGGTGATATGCTGCAGCAGGAACCAGATATGAATCATTGATGATGCAAGATGGAGCGTTACCCGGGAAACTGTACAAGTCTGATTAGTGTCAGTAGAGTATGCATGATTATAGTGGAATTCTAACAATGTAATGGGAAAACATATTTGCATAGGAGAAATATTGTGAAAAAGATCATTAAATTGTATTAGTGAAATTCTGAAAAATGCATAGAGAAACTGCTGATTGTTACAGACTGGGTAAAATGAGAGCAGGAGGGCTTACCTGCATTCATCTATTCTAGGCTTAAAATATATTAATACTTTCAACTTCAATTTAGAGGATCTGTGCAGGAGGAACAACAATGTTTAATCACACTGTGGGTGAGGGTGATTCTGAACCACAGCTTGCACTGCCTGCAGGCTACTGTAGGCTATGACAGGTTGCCATTCATACACTATATTCTATTTTCACTGTTTTACTTCTGTCACTGTCAGAAGCACAGGAACATGGTTAATGGTTTGAATTGGGGATGACAAGGAATTCTCATTTTTTGGTGGTGATGGTGGTGGTGGTGGTGTTGCGTGTGCGTGTGCGTGTGTGTGGGTGTGTGTATGGCTATGTGTGTGCGTGGGTGTGTATGTCTTTGTGTATATTTCTGGGGGTAGGAGGTTTGGGTTTTCATGGTGTTTCTTTGTTGTTCATGTTTTGTATCATTTTTTGTTTTGCTATCATTTTCTATAAGGCACTTTCTGCTACTGTAAAAAGCACGAAAAGTTACATATAAATAAAGATTGATTTGATTTAAGCTAATGGAACGAAAATGTAAATGCCCTGGGGAATATGTACGGTAGTGTACGGTGGTTAATTTGAGGACAAATTTACAGTCACACGTATCAGTTTTAACAGTATATATAGTGGGTATGAATACAGCAGGGTTCTCCTGATAGACCTTACAGAGCACAGGGAGAAGAACAGAGGGAGAAATCTGCCGAGCAACTCGAATTCTTGTGCTCAAAAGGCACGGACGGGGTTCGAACCCGCGATCTTCGGTTTACGAGACCGACGCCTTACCACTTGGCCACCGCGCCTGCGCTGACCCTGTCGTCTCAATGCTTTTTATAGACCTATTGATGTCCAATGACGGGTAAAATTATTATTGATATAGCGCCTTTATTATTTGACGGTGTACCGAGACTCCCCTTCCTCCCTCTAGTATATGCAGGGGCAATATTAGCTGCTGAGATACGCTACCCGTATGTACATGTAATGCTGTAATTCGGCCACAAGGGGAGGCTGTTATCTTCCATGTGTGAACAACGTGTCTGTTTTGCAGATTTCAACAAACAGAGGTCTCTGCTCGCCTATGGAGCACAAACAAGGTGAGAGCAACTCTTTATTCTTTAGTGAAACAGATGTGTAGCACATAGAAGTGCTCACGTTGCCGCAGCCAATTTGCACGACCTACACTGAACTCAAGGTCACTGAGAAACAAACCAGTGTATGCAACACTGGGCCTACCAACAGGCTGTGTAGACCTAATAATAATCACACCCACAGTAAAAGAGGACAGAGTAACATTTTGCTCTTGAAACCTTAGCTGTAATGTCCTGAGGTTGGTGATAAAGTAAAAGCCACTGAAGCATTGTGTTCAGCAAATGTCACTGCAACCAGCCTACTGCGCATGTTACAAAACCCCAAATGTGCAAAGAAGATTTTGTCAAGAGTTAATCTCCATCGGAGCTGAGGGAGCTCAGTCTACCCATTAGATTTATACATGTGTTATCTACAAGACTGAGAGTGGGAGAAAAGTCCACAGGCCACTATGAGATACCTCAAAATGCAATTACAAAACAATATGTCACGTTTGGTCAGCCAAGGGGAAATGTTGGCCTATCAGTGGTGCTAGAGAAAAGGTCAAGGGTCGACATAATCACCAGGAATTTCCAGGGGACTATTAACCAACCTAAAATGAATGGCATCATGTGCAGTGCAGTCAATACATTTAGTTCTGGACCAGTATTGAACAGGCTGAGATTGAGCTTGAATAGCTAATAACTCTGAGAACCAGTGGGCTGCCTGTTCTTTCCTGAGCAATACAATATGCATGAAGCACAGACTGCAGCTTTTCACTGTCTTTTCTTTTCAAAACATCAAAGATGAATGCTCGCCTGAGGGGCTTTTTCCCCCCTCTTTTTTTGGGATCCGATATCCCAGAGGCTGTTTAAAAAATGAATAAGACTCATTTCCATTGGGAATGAGTTAGCAGTGAAAATCACAGATGTGGTGCGTTCACCTTGACCTGCTTATAGCGAGTCGTCAACACAGACCAAAATAGGGGTTCTCTGAATAAACCACATAGGTATTCAGAGCACCCTGAAATGTGACAGTTTCTCTAAGAGTCAGTCCAGTCATGCATTATCCTTCCATCTGTTTGATTTGTTTCTGTTTATGCTCTTTGTGCCCTTAAAATAAAGCTTTATCGAGGAAAATGTGACTTTAAAAGCAAGTTACAGTACCATCGATGATGAATAAGGATAAGCTCCCTGAGTGAATTTGATTGGTTTTAAATTGCAGGAGGTGCTTGTGGTTTATTTTATGATGTCATATGCAATTTAATCTTTTAAGCAGCTCTGTCTTTTTTAAAGTTTTTTTTTAATCAGAAACCCCTGCAACATCCCAACTATGGTTCTGGGGCATTTTTCGTTCATGTTCATCAGCTCACTCCCAGAGAAAAGGAGAAGTATTACTGTAGCAATCTGTTTAATTATTTATTAGTCTATTGTTTTGAAAAATCGTCTTATTTTGCTGTGCTTGTGCAGGAATACCCCTGTGCCCTGAATATAAGAGAATATTTATTTTTCTGTACAGAGCTTCCTCTTTATTTATGTACACAGCAGTGAGACTAAAATACATTTTCTATGTTTGAACTGACCAGGAAAATGATATGGCGCAAGACTGTTGGTGTTGTCACCTTGAGTTGATATAGTTATTACAAACTACTTTACCTTGCCGTCAGACAGAAGTTACCTCCAGATTACACAGAAGTTTCCTTTCTCTCTCTCTCTCTCTGCCCTCTACTTCTTTATACTCCAGCTCACAAAGGTTTATTCTTGTCTCTACAGTAAACAGCATTTTATTATCGCTGTCCTAATCACTCATTTTATTTTTGTTGTATTTGTTTATTCCATAAACCGCGGAAAGACTGATCCAAACAGCTGTATAACACAGTGCGTCGCACAGTTGCACTTATGCATAGGAATATGTTGAGAAAATGTAATGCTAAAGGAAAGTGTGGCTGTCTGACAGCAAGGTAAAGAGATTACACTTAAACTGATGGTTGCCGATTAGGTGGGCCTTTTTTAAGTTGACTTAAGTAGGCTACATTTTACTGGTGTTGTCCCCATCCACAACGGCTTCCATGTACAGGAATCTACTGTAGTTAATCAACGTGTTAATGAACTGACTATCAATAAGTACCTCAAAAAGGCTGAACCATCCCTTTAAGCTGTCGGCTAATTTAAATGAGGGCCCAGTTTCCTCGGTTGCCTGGCAACTAATCCTGGCCAAGAAATTTGGTACATAGCCCCCAGTAAATCCACAAACTGTTGTTTTAATACTTTATACATATTAAATAAACAAGAACATGTCAATGGATGAGCTTTAGAGGTGCTGGTAAGTGGATTTTGTTATCCTTGCACAGACTAGTTGTTCCTACATTTCCAGTCTTTGCAGAAAGCTAATCGAGCTGCTGGTGTCCTCAAATTCCAAAATGGTCTCAATCTTCTCTTGGGGAAAAAAGCGGAATTTGTAAAGAGTATACAGTTGTATTTGGTAGTTTCCATATTTTGATACAGATTAGTTAGCCTAGTTCTGTGTTGAGTATAGCTAGCTATTACAGTAATGTTAGAATTACCTTCCCTGCCTTTTCTTGCTTTTAACAGCTTAACACCAGGCTGAGCTGAATATACTGTCTGTGTATGACAAACAGACAAACTATGATTGTAGCAAATGCAGAGAGCAAAGTTAAGAGACTGTGTTGTTTCTAAAAGAAACTGTAAATAATGAGGAGCTAGCTAAGTAGCAACAAGAAAGTTAATGCTTAGCTAACTGCTAACTTTTGCACATCTTCATCTTTACATCTTTCTTAATAGTTTTGTGTTAAAGCAAGCTGAACCATTTTCTTGCACCACCATGATGCAAAAGTATTACACGTCGTCTGACACTTACTGATGGAAACATGATCTATTTAAATAGCGTATACTGGGAATCTGTTTTCTGGCAGTTTTGCTATGGTGCTACAGAACTTATTGTGAACTTGACCTTGTTTTCTGTAAACAGTAAGCATATTAAGCCTGAGCTTAACTAATCAATGATTTCAGAACAGAAAGGGGGAAAACATGTTAAAGTAGTAGTCATATTTACCATGATACTCTACAATATGATCTAACTGCTAGTCAAACGTCAGCTATACGTATAAATTCTTCTGAATAACACAGTTCTTACGGCACAGTAAGCCATGGTGGCTAACTTTTTAGGCTTAAAATAGCTTAAAATGTTGAGACTAATCTAGCAGTATATTTACTGTAAAACTGGTCTAACAATCAAGACCAGTCCAAAATACTTGTGAAATCAGCCCCAGGTGTTTGTAGTTGTCAGATCATTCATTGGCATCTCACTCCTGCTAGTGTTTCAAATATATATATATATAATGTTACCTCACCTGCATGTTTGTACAGAGTCCTGACAAGTTAAAATCTGGAAATAAAATGTGATTAAATGTATCGCAATTCAGACAAATGCAAGTGGCAGCCAACACCATGGGTCTTTGCTGGTGCAGTGTGAGGAGAAAACGGGTCATTGTGAGAAGGGTGCGCTGGATCTGACCCTGGCTAAAACCAGACATGCAAGTGTGAAATCCAGTTGAAAGGTAAGCAGCTGATAAAGCTACATAACAAAGGCAATATCATCTCTCCCCCTCTCTCCAAAATTTCTTTTCATCCATCTTTTTCCTCCTTTTTTTGCATTCATCTCCTTATTCACTGGGGTATTTTCACAACTTTATACAGCAGATAAATGTAAGTTCTAATAAAAGATCACTTTGTGATGCAGTTCCCTAAAAACCCATCGGGGCTGAAATGTGTAATGTCTAAGAAACCAATTTGATTTGCCTCTGTTTTATTTATGCTTCTATTTTCTTTTCTGTTGCTTAATGTGTATGAAGCAATTAGGTGCACATCACTCATGCCTGTTGGGTCTGTTACCATAGCTACAATATGATTGTGCAGACAATCATCTGGTGCTTGTTTCCTCCAATAGGGTCGCACGGCTGAAGCTGCAATATTAAGTAAAGATGCCCATCTTTCAGCAACACACTAGTAAGAATCAGAAACAGGTTCATGAGTATGAGAAAGTATTGCAGAGTGGCAGGCAGGGGACTGCGCCCAGTCATGGCGGACCACAGAAACAAGATCCGACAAGCCACACAGCAGGAGAGGAAGGTGAGAGCATCTACCATTTTGAAATTCAACTCTGCTTATTGTTCATTGAAAGAGTTTGGCGGGACAAAACAGTGACAGTAAACAAGATACGCCTTTGCATTCAGGCTTTGAACGCAAAAGGGGACAATGAGGAACAAAAAGGAAGTGTCACTTTAAATGAAATGCATTCGTTGAATGAATGCAGACACACAGTCTGCTTCTACTTATAAATGTCGTCCGAGGCTGCTCAGGTCACATTCAGTTCAATTGGTGAGATCAAATAATTCCAGCTGGGCTTTGCATAAAAGGAAGATGTCATTTTTACATATAATTGGACAGATGGAAGTGGGGAAAAAATTGCAAAACATTGTTTTGGTTTAAATGATCAGAATCTGTCAAAAATTAATATACGATTTGAAAATAGTTATACAGTTGTGGCCTCAATCAAAGAGAGCTCTAAATCCCATCAATCAGCATCTGAGGAAAAGATGCGTTCAGGGACAATCATGGAGAAGCTTTGAAACCAGGCTTGTTGAAATCAAAGGCCTGAGAGCTGAAATCATTTTTTGCAGGCTATCCGTGTCATTCTGAGAAAAATAAATGTGGTCAGTTAATCTGCGGCTTGGAAAAGGACAACAGCCAATGCAGCATGTTCAAGCTGCCCCCCTACTGGGCGGCCCATGAGCCTGTCGATATGGTGGTTTGATGTTGGATGGAAAATAAGAACCCCCCACAACAAACAGAGAGGGCTGGAACAGAGAGACTGGAACAGAGAAAGAGAGGCTAGAAAGGGAAGAACCATCGACAGATGGACTCTGTTGTGATTAAAGATGGCGGCAGTCTTTACTGCAGACTACGAAGGACTATACTCGATCCATAGAAAAGCGGTGGGAGTAGTCTGCGATTCAACACAACAAAACCATGAACAACACAGTAAGGTAAACCAGCAGGTATGATGTCTGCTTTTGCATCTCTGAGGATGAAAACTACGGTTACTGTTAACTTTCCATTGTATTGTTTATCGTTCTTTTATGTCTGTTATCGTGTTTCATGTCAGTGCCATCCTGGTTTTGTTGTGTCCTCTCTCTCATCAAAAACGAAGCACATCATTTGATTTGACCAGTGAATGTGCATCCTATGACCAGACTACTGAAGACCCCAATAGACTGAACGCTTAAATTAATTTGAATTTTTTTTAAGCGAGCAGATGTCTGACAATTACTCCGTTTGGTACATGGTTACGCATGCATGTCTTTGGCATAATATTACCAATGGATATATGGGCCGCTTTTAATACGATTTTTCCCTTCTTTTCGGAATATGGTGATGTGTGAGCTATGATATTCAGCAAAATAAACTCAAGTCTGGAAATTGCTCAATCCTCTGTGCCTAATCCACTCCAAGGCTTGTTAGTCATGATATATTCAGCCGGGACAAAGGACATCAGCAGGACTCCAGAATACATTTTCTGACAGTCTTTTGATATTACTCTTTCATTTCAGAACTTAAAACAGACATTGAATAACTTTAATACGCCTGGCACATTTTTATTAAAACCCTCTTATCTATAATAACTTGGTCAATCATAGCAACGGTTTCGAGTGTCTCAGTTTAGTCTTTAAGCCCTGTGTATTTTATCCATTTTAAGTTTTGAGGGCTTTGAAAGATGTCTTGTCTTGTTTGTTGTTTCTTTTGTCCTTAACTTTTATTGAATTATTTCAAGAAAGCCAATTTGAAAAATAGAAATCTCTATTGTGTGCACTCAGAATGGGAGCATTCATTTACACGTCTTAATGGGCTTTTGTTCATCAGGGAGTCTTCCACAGAGATAAGCCTATTTCAGCCAAGGCCTACTAGGGAGTCTAAATCCACACTGACAGGTGGAACAAAAGACAACTGAAAGGACTGAATTGGGAAACATAAAGTTGTCCTCTGCTAGCACTTAACTGAAAAATGACATTTGAAAGACAGTTCAGCAAATATAACAAATTAAAACATCAGTATAACAGGTTATAATAAACTGAAATCATGCACATGTTACATTTGGACATCTTTCTTTAAGAACCATTATTATAACTCTTTGGACAAGCTATAGAATTAGCATTTTTCTGCAGTCAGAAATAAATATCGCCGATCAGTGAACACTCATTGGAGGCTTTATACAACTACATGTCTTCAACAATTCCTACACACAATGCTATTTTTACACGAGTTTAGCTGATTTCATGAATAACCAGGTCTGGATCATACAGTCACGGAGCTGAACAGAGAAACGTCTTCTATTGTTCCTCTGTCTGCTGAGCAGCACCTCTTGGTCAGTTGCTTAGGGGCTTCTTGTTTGTAGTTGCTGAGGCAGAGAAGACTACTTTTCACTCACCCATCACACACACTCCTTTCTAGATCTTCAAGGGATTTATTGCTGCAGTTTACTGTAAAGTTGTTTGTGAAAGACATTTTAAATAGAATGCCAATAGATGTCAAAATGCATTATCATTTGACATTGTGGCAAGAGGAAAAAAGTTTATCATGAAATTTGAATTTGGATCCATAATGTTTTTCTTTACTGTTCATAGATCAAATAAGGCTTCATAGTTGGGATGAATGCACTGTAAAGTCTAGGAGGAGATTCTTTAAAGGCGCCTAGAACATGAGAAAAGTAGCCCACCTCCACATAATTTGTCCAGTACTGTGAAATGACAGCCTGATGTCTGCAAATCATTTTTAGGTGTTTTGTACTATGGTCCTGTGGGACATCATTTGAAAAGAAAAAAAAAATCCATTGCTAAGGAGGTTTATGGGATATTTTCATGTGTAAGATACATATATTTAAATCTGACAGGAGTGCAAATGGCATTTTATTGACTGTTCTTCACTGTAGATTTTAATTAATGAACCAGCTGTATAAACTTTGGAAAAAAATGGTCCTTTTTATAGAATTGTTGCAAGATTTTCTTAGCAACAGTTGTCAAAGAAACGTGGAACTTACAGTCAAGGATCAGGAAATAAAGATGTGACCACTACTAGTATAGTATATTCCAAGTTTGACATCATTGTGTCTGTTAAAACAAGAGTTATGCTACTTCTATTTGTTTTTTTGCTGTTAAGGACATATAAGCAACATTTTTGGTGACCGTATCACTCTTTATATTTCAGCCCTTAGGACCATGAAACCCCTTCCTGAACCATAGTACATCATACCTAAAAATGGTCTACAGACATACGGCTATAGTTTTATTGTACTAGTCAAATTGTATGGAAGGTGGGCTACGACACAATGTTTTTTAGGGTTTCTCCTTCTAGACTATAGTTCAAGTCTGTGATTTTTGGTAATCCTGGTAGATCAGTGCTGCAAGATATGAGGAATATATCTAATTGTGATTATTTTGACCGATATTGCAATATTGATATGATTGTTGCAGTACTCAAGCCTATCGATCATTGACATAAAATGTATGCCATAAGATTGACAATTCCCTCTGTTTAACACAGCCAGGAGCCTGTTTGGATAGCATGGTCTCCATGGTTAATAAAGTAAAAAAATCCTTCATGCCCAAAAAGTCATTTTTAAGAGTGAGTTGTGAAACAGGCTGGGTGCAGCTCATGGGTCGTAGTTAAAAAAAGTGTTGCATCCATCAGAGTTCAGTAGACGTCCAGTAGGCCACAGAAGAAAAAGCATGAGAGTTGATAAAAGATTACATATGAGTGGGTGTAGGTGCTTTAAAATGTGTATTTCTGCTGTACATGAGTATATCGTTAGTGATGTAACTTTGTACCCCTGAGTGTGATATGTCTATCAACATCAGATATACTTTTGACTGGGCATCCGGGCTTTGGTTGATCAGTGTTGACATCTGTCCTCTTGAGTCGCATCCAGACTCAGTTCATATAAAAATATATATTAGGTTAAGTTGTAGCCTCCATGTCTTCTTTTGATTAACTGAGAAATGGAAGCTACTGCTGAGCTCTTCTTCATTAGCTCCACACTATCTGCTCATTCATGCGTTCATTTCTCTTATTTCTCTGCCTTCCATTTGGTCATGCCAGTTTCTGAACACCATTCTGATGTTTAAAAAAGCCCTGCTCATAATTCAGCATCATTCAGATCTAGCTTGCAGAGAAGCTAGGATGGGCAAGAGAGGGGGCTGTGTGAACCATAACTTGATATGTGATTTGCCTGGCTGCTGAGGCTTCACGATGGGTGCAGACACCTGGAAGTAATGGATGAATCTCAAAGCTCTAGACTATGAACATTGAAAGTAGTGTTATTAAGCAGTATATTTGACCTCAATCAGTATGCCCTCTGTGTTGTTTATCAGAAAATGTACTGCCATGCAATAAAATGCTCCTGGGGGTTGTTCCAGTCTAGATTTATGTGTGTTTTAACAGCAACAGTGTCACATGCTGTTGCAAAAGGAATACAAAAAGGAGATAAGAGTAAAGGAAACATTTTCAATCCAGTAAATCATTATGTTCAGAAAGTCCCTGTTAGGAAAACTGTTTCAGTAGAGGCCTAGTTTATGGCATAAGGTTTGGGAACTTGCCCTATGATGTAACTTCCTCAAATCTTCAAATTATAAAATAGGGCTTTTGAAGATCATTCATATTGAAGACTATAGAATATAATCTGCACAGGAAACATGTCTTACAGGTCCAATATTGTAAAAAGTGAGATTTCCTTGTCTTACTTTTATTAAAAAGCAGGTTCAGGTGCTATATAAACACTGTGAAACTATCAAAGCGCCAAATCCACAGAGAAATGCACACAGCCCATCATCAGAAGTCTTTAAATGAGCTGTCAGGACTTCTGTACCTTTGTGATATCACAATTATACTACTGTGTATGTATAGGTAGAAAGTGCCGCTAGAGTGATATTAGTCATTCCCCGGCTGCAATGACGGTGCAGAAAGCGCGGATATGGAAGACCCGGAAACACTGACCAATCAGAGTAGACTGGGTTTTTTTTTCAGGAAAGGGGGGTTTAAAGAGACAGGTGCATTTCAGACAGTATGAGAAAGATAAAGTGTTTTTGGGCATTTAAAGCATGTCAATATCTTCTAGTAGAAACCCCAACTACAACCTGAAAATGAGCATATGTTCCTTTTTTAAATGTTGCACAAATTAAAACATACATCAGTTCCTCAATATGAGTACAAAGCAGAATTAACAAATAATTCTTCTTCTCAGGAACAAATGGATGGCGAAGACAAACTATCATGGCAACATTCTGCTTCAGCCAGGTCTTCTCATGTCAAGTTGATGAGAGGGACGCTACCATTACTGCAGCCCGACGCGTTGAATAACCGTGCAATGGAATTCTTAGTAAATGGATGTACTGCTGGAGGATGTGCGAGGAAGACAATCAGACTCAAGGTAAAACATGTTGATTTGCATGTGAATCAGCATTTTCTCTATCATCTCCATCACTTCTTTATTCCGAGTTTCTGAAACATTATCAAGATTTTCTAGTGGAGGAAATCCTGACCTTTTGATATTTAAGTTGTAAGAACATTGAAATGCTATTGGAACTGACAATAATGACATGAATACAGTAGATGGTCAGAGAAAATCAGCAGTGCTATGAAGAAAAAAAGTGTCTCACTATCGGGATGCTTAGATTGTTGCTACCCAAAATCAATTTTTGCCTTGAGCAAGCTGAGGTGTGTTTGGTCTTTTTCACGTTTTATCCTGTTGGCATAAATATTGTAAGCACTGTGTAGACTGCACACTTTAAGAGGCTTCTAGGTTTGAGCGGGCAATTCAGGTGATGTGATGAGACAGGGTGTGAAATATATATTCCTGCTCTTTCTTATGCTCCCAAATGGTTTGATGTAATGACATAATCAAATGCGTTTATGTTTATATGGTGTCCCGCCAGCCTTTCATTTTAGACTTAGTAAAACCGTGTGACTGCTCAGTGATCGCCTGGCATGAAAGCGTTGACACAGCCTTTATTCTTTATCCTTTAGTCTTCATACTGTCAAGTCATAAAGTAATGACATGATCAAGTGTATCTAACATTGCTGCTTAGATGTAGTAAAATGCTCTGTTGAGTGACACATTGTTGCATTGACTGTTTCAAAGCATCAACACTACTTTTTTAAAGCGTATAAAACATTTGGTAAAATGGCCTATTCTCTAGAAGAAGAAGAATTCCTTTATTAGTCCCGCAATGGGGAAATTAGATTTTTTCACTCTATTATTATTATTCATGTTACACACACATGCACAGACAGGACCTATATACATGCAATTAATGGAGAGATGTTAGAGCAAGGGGGCTGCCAGTGACCAGCGCCCCGAGCAGTTGGGGGTTCGGTGTCTTGCTCAACAGCACCTTGACAGTGCCCAGGAGATGAACTGGCACCTCTCCAGCCACCAGTCCACGCTCCATTCGTGGTCCACACAGGGACTCGTACCGGCTGTCCTCAGGTTCCCAGCCAAGTCACCTATGGACTGAGCTAGAGCCAGAACACTCGAAATAAATATTTAAGTTTTGTCTAATGGTGCAAAGTGGCATGTTGATGGCTCTTTGTAACACCAGTGTTTATACAGAAGGGGTATGTCACTACTTAGTTTGGTTTCACCGTAGCTGTTTTATTCATAAACGCACTTAAACAAGAAGAAATGTATCTCCAAGGATGCTGCAACACTTCAGTTGGAATGAAAACCTGCAAACAGACACTTTCCACTTTGAAGCTGTATTTCATTTGCAACACTCAAATAGCAAATGTGTACCTTAACCTAAACTTAGGGTCTCAAATATTGCACTAGAAGCCAAAAAGTAGGACCCTTTTAAAGGGGCAATCAGCTGATTTTTCACATTACTTCAACCAGTAACAATGAGTACTCAGCTACTTCTCAGCCCGTTAACAATTTACAGTGTCTTCTGTGACTCTAGAGAGAACTTTCTGTCTAAAAATATAAATGATGATATTATGTTTTTTATCCAAAGAAAGGTGCTAATGAGTTGCATTATAGGACATTTAGCATTTATGGAGCTTGAAAAAGATAAAAAATGGACGTAGCATACCTGTCGGGGTCCGTTCTTTCAACTTGACCCAATCCTCGCCTACGGAAGTCTCCATCTTTTCAGACTTTGACTCTGCTTCATGTCCTCTTACCAAAAAAGGGCATGTAAGTGACATTGGGGGGGAGGGACATACGTCCATCTGGCTGAGGTATACCTCTGAGGTGACGTAAGGGCCAGCGGCTAGCTGTCACTCAAGAAGCCACGCCTCTGATTATTCATAAACTTTAACCTCCCATAAAATAAAAACTAGCCTGGTGCAAAAAAAAAAATCACACCCCTCAGTGTTATCATGGAGATATGACCTAAACATACAGACTAGAATGTTTTTTTGTACCAGGTCTTAAATATGTTTATTTTTTGCTGTGAAATGGCCTGTTTAACATGGGGTTCAATGATAAACTGCTCTATTATGCAAACTATAGTGGAAACTCGGAGAACTGCAGTTTTTGGCACTTCCTTATTAGATCAACCAGGAAGTCTCTGTGGGTGAGGGCTTGAGCTTGACCCATAAAAATCAGGTCATCTGCTGCATCAGTGTTTAAAACTTTGTTGTTATGTGGGCTGTAAAACTGACATGATTAATGAACTTATTTGCATATGAACATTTGTCAAATTTCTAAACGGCATATAAACAATAGTTACAAGAAGGCCTATTAAATGCTTATTGAAATGAGGGTAATATTGTCTGGCTCATTGGATGTCAGGCCTTTTCTGCTTTGTCTGCTATGTATTTTTGCAAGGGCAGTGTTGGCTTAGCTAGATGAGTGAGATTGGTTTAAAGAAATACAAATAAGCCAGAACATTTTTTTGCCCTAAATTGCAAGCAGGTGTAGCTGTGGAGATGTGTGTGGCGATGCCAGACTAGGCTAATATGATGATTGCTATAAATTAGGATGGATGGAAGAAATCACCCAATATGACACACATCTTAAATGATCTCACCTGCACAATCTGTTTCTTTTTTTAATTGACCTTTTCAATTTTGCAAGAACGGGATTACTGCAGAATATTTTTCAAGATATTTAATTCAGAATCAGGATCAGAAAACCTTTAATGTCCCGCAGACGGGGAAATTCGTTTGTCACAGCAGCAACAGAATATTACAAAATAAGCAATGAAGTTAAATTTAAAAAGGGAAGAAATAGACATATATACATATTCACATGATATAGTGCAGTTGTTCTTGTTTTGTAATTACGTAGTATTGAGTAAATAGATGAGTAAATATGACTAAATAGTGCAAAAACAGAAGTGACCTTAATACAGATAATACAGATAATTAATACAGGATGATTCATTCTTGAGAGACAGGGAACCAAAAAAACAAAACAGAGTAGGCTACCACATGTACAGTAGAAAAACTAAACAGTGGTAATGTGTGTAGTGAACGGGCGAGGCGCTGTGCATCATCTGCTGTGTAGCGTCAGCTCCGCACAGACAGTGAGAGACAGTCATGGAGAGGTGGAGAGCGCACTGTTTTCTTTGTTATTTTTAAAGTCTTGCAATTCGCAACTATGACACTGTCGGCGGTGACTCGTGCCGGTCCAAATGCCCGATGCACTCGAAAGCAGCAAGAAGATTTTCACCGGTTAAGTATATGTCACTTTTTTTTTCTCCTCCCTCAGCTCAGGGATTGGGATTGCGGTAGTCGGGAGAGACACTGTATGTGTGCCATCGCTTTGCTGGTTGTAAATCTATTCGGGAAACTGCTCCGGGATTCCCTCTGTGTCCTCTGACGGTAGGGGGAATGTTTGCGGTCTTCCTGTTGTTCCGTTTAGTTTCGCAGCTGTTGGCGGAGACACCACAGATATTAATAGGTGAATAGTGGGACAAAGTTGTGCACTTGTCGGTCGGCTGCTGAGAGGCCTGGCTGTATGTGTGTGTATGTACTGTATTGGTGTGTGTGTGTGTGTGTGTGTACGGAGTTTGTTTCTGGCTCCCCTCCCCCACTCGCCGCTGCTGTTCCGCTCGTTCTGGAGAGGCCAAGACATGAACGTGATGAGAGGCTCACTTCAAAAAGAACAAACGGACACGATTTAAGACAAAGACGGGACATTTGCCCTCCCTCCCTAAATATCCCTGCCGTGCTACACACCTGTGACCGCAGAACCGTTAATGTCAATATTAATGCGCGAAGCGAGCGTCTCCGGTCCCGACGCATCATTACGCACAGGTAGCAAATGTGACTGCTTGTTTGAGCAGAACATTAATTCCTCAGCATCGATAATAAGCCAGGCACGGGGATGTGTTTGTATTTAATAGCCCCCATTTGTCTGGTTATGGTTTTCAGCCCAGCACACCTGGTTATGCACAGTGCACGTGCTGCTCACACTTCAGGCTCCTGCAGAGAGAAGAATTGTTGCCAATTTTTGTATTGTTCAATCAGGAAAATTATTTTATTATCAGTATTGGAAAAGACAGGGAGTGGGTGTGCCCTAAAGGTAATGTGATGGCAACCATTAAAAAAAATCTATTTTCTTTGAAATAACAGCTAGTAAACCCACCCGTCAGCTGAAATAATGGATCTTAGATTTATTTTTAATCCCAAAACCATTAGCGTTTAATGTTACACATGCACAGAGCTATATATAGCATTTTTGATGGGTCAGAGCCATTACTGGTGGTCACCAAGATTCTGTCCTGCCCTCCTCTGTCAAGACAGATTAGCCGCTGCACGAATGTTTGAATTTTGACAGTGAATTTGGCTCTTTTTTCTGCACTGTGGCTACATTAGGGAATCGACACCGGAATGGTTTCTGACACTGTAGTTAGGAAGCTCATGAGCTGTATGTACAGTCCGTAGAGGTGGAGATATATTGTATACGCACTACTGTGTCTATGCTCAACAAGAAAGCTCTGGGAGAATACATGAGGATATGGACCTGTCCTTGAACAAGATATTAAAGCCCTAAAATCATTAGGTACGCTATTCTGCAGCTGACCCTGTAATGTGATAGCAGGGGAATGAAATAAGGAAAGAATATGATACAAGGATCCATAAAGCGCTTTTAGCTGACGTGAGCAGTACTGTAAATGATAGAGAGGCTGCTTTACTATTCATACTGTAAATCCCAAGTGAATGTATCATTGTGATAATACACTAAAACTAATTTGGATGTAACTGGTGTAGCTGTGTAAAGTAATGATATGCATATAAATCAGAGGATATTACTGCAAATGATATTAACACTACACCATATTCATACTGCTGCCCAGTAGATAGCTGCCTTCAGGGCCAGACTGCACTGAAGCTGTGACTCTTGGCTTGGATTACAACAACATCCCCACATAACTGTGAATGTGACTCAGTACAGCACAATTATAGACCATCTAAACCACTTTATAGAGTATCAGACCACATTTTAAGCCAAATTACTTCAGATTTTTTCGTTTTTTGCTTAGGTTTGCATATGTTATGCAGAATAAGTGGTCACTGATGAAGTGTATGACATTCTATTTTAGTGTATTATTGTATTATGCCCCCCCCCCCCCCACAGTTGTTATATTGTATAGATTCCCTAATTGAAATATAGGTTTACTGTACGAAATATAGCCGGACGCAGACACTTTGAGCTACGCAAGACCAGTTTCTGCCGTGGGTGCATTCTGGACTGTGCCACCTGAAAATGGCAACCCAATGCCAGTACGAGCTGCAATGCGAACATTCCCACTAGGGACGCTATAACATGAGAGAGAAAGCTGACCCCTTCTGTTTGTGTTCACTTCCGCTCAAAATAACCATGACTGACCATTCTGACGAGGCTTCAGCTGAACATGTCCGTCTAAGACAATATATTTCTAAAGCTTCGTCACCTTTTCGTTCAGACACACATCCCGTCGTCTATGTTTTTCCGTGAGAGCCGCTTACAGAGTCCGTGGAGTTTCAACGTTAGTCGTCTTCTAACCAGGTGTATGTCGATTATGGCACTTAATTGATGCACCCTTTCTCGACACTAGATCTGCTTATATGAATTAACTTGTACTTGGTTTCTATATATTGCGGCAAAGATATTTTTTGCCCTTAAGCTGAGAATGCGTATTATAACATTGTCATATTAGTGCCCTGTCAAGGTAGCTCTACTATACCTTTCAATGATGTCATGAAGCTGCGTCTCATAATATATTTTTCCTCCTTGCAGGAGTTTTTTTGCAGTGGCATAAGTAGAGGTCTGGATCTTATAGTTTTGCAGTGTGGGCTCTACAGGGACGTGGTTTATGGATGCTGGGACTATGAGCATAGGCGACAAAAGGGACTACTTAGAAGACCTGGGAGGCAGCTTCACTGAGGATGCTCCTAGACCTCCAGTCCCAGGGGAAGAAGGTGAGCTGGTGTGCAGTGATGGACCCCCGTACAGCAACCTCGGCTTCTCCTCAAAGACCGAGAGTCTCAAATGCGAGGCGTCTGTGGCTACACCCAGGCGGCCTGACTTGGACCTGGGATATGAACCGGAGGGAAGTGCTTCTCCTACACCACCCTACTTAAAGTGGGCAGAATCTCTTCACTCCCTACTGGATGATCAAGATGGCATCCATCTGTTTAGGACATTCCTCAAGCAGGAGGAGTGTGCAGATCTGTTGGACTTCTGGTTTGCATGCAGTGGCTTCCGCAAACTTGAAGCTAATGAGGGAAATGAGGAGAAGAAGGTCAAACTGGCAAAAGCTATCTATAAGAAATACATCCTGGACAATAATGGGATTGTTTCCCGACAGATTAAACCAGCTACCAAGTCCTTCATCAAAGACTGTGTCATGAAGCTTCACATTGATCCTGCAATGTTTGACCAGGCTCAGACTGAGATACAGACTATGATGGAGGAAAACACCTATCCCTTATTTCTTAAGTCTGACATTTATTTGGAATATACGCGGACAGGAGGAGAGAGTCCTAAGCTGTACAGCGACCAGAGCTCTGTTTCCGGGAATGGAAAGGCGCTATCGGGTTATTTACCGACTTTAAATGAAGACGAGGAATGGCGATGTGACCAGGAGCCAGAGGAGCAGCCAGAGTGTGACCCCACACCGAGCAGCCGGCTTACTCAGAAGCTGCTAATGGAGACAGCACCGCAGCGTGTTGCCAACAGCTCGAGATTCCAGGACAGTCACGAGTACAGGTAAATCCTCCCAGCGATCTAGAAAGTTTCACTTCAGCTCTAACTACACAGATTGTCTCTGCAAAGTGCTGAATTAGAAATAAGCCTGAAACCCCACAATACCATGAGCGCTGCTTGAAGTTTGAGATGAAAACAGAGTCTGAGTAGCACAGGAGACAGCTGAGACAAGATGAGAGGAAGATGGTGTATTTACACCTATGGTGTTGAGGAAATGTTAGCTGCAGAAGTTAACTTGTTGTGTGTGAGGGTTGAAGTGGTGTTCTTGGGTTTTCATGGCAGGAACTGAGGGAATCATGTTTTCCCATTGGACAGGGTTGTATAGCCTTAGCCTGGAAACTGTGATCTTTACTTCCTTCTTCCTCTCCTTCAACTGAATTTGAAGTCTGCATATTTTTTTTTTCCAAGTTGATATTATGTTTGAGACTAGAGATCCCAAAACTTGTTTTATGATGTTGACTACTACTGATTCGATTTGATAGCTGTTCCTCTGATTCTTCATTCACAAACATTATATTAACTCACATTTCAAACATTAATGTAAACTGTGAAACGGTATATGCATATTTTTTAATATCCATTTAACATTAATATGCAAATTTGCTGTGAACATCCTATTGCATTACTTGAACTCAAATACTGCTGTGCTCCATACAATCAGAATCAGAATGCCTTTTATTGTACCTATACACAGTAAAATGAGATTAAAAGTGCAGACAAGTATGTAGGTATAAAAAATAAGATATAAAATTGAATAAATAGTGCAAAAGACAAATCCAAGCTGCAAAGTTTTGTGGCGCTATATACATATATATAAAAAGAATAAATAGGATTTCTATCTATAGTATGGGTTATTACACATATTGAACATTTACACAGTAGTGTGTATATATATATATATATATATATATATATATATATATATATATATATATATATATATATATACAGTATGGGTTATTGCACATGTTGAAAAAAGAATGACAGTAGGTGGATAGAGGGAAGTCCTTGAGAACAGGGGTAAGGCTATGAAGTCAGTGCATGTGTGAGTTCAGGTTGGTGATGGCTTTTGGAAAGAAACTGTAAATGCGTTATTCATAAATCTTTCTATCACAATCAATTTTTCCATATTTAAAGTAGAAGACTCATCGTAATACCCAGGTTCATTTTTTAGCAAATAACTTGACCTATCAATACAACTAGATAGTCTTGAAAGTTTGTGATTTCCAGTGACGATTTTGCAGAAGTGCAAAAATACTGTCCTCTTAGCTTAGAAATGTTTTTCATTCTCAATGTGAGAGGTCAAAGTGGATTCACCCAGATGTTCTAATCTGTGCTATACCAAATGTGCTCATGGTCAGCTGGTTGATGCTGAGAAACATTATCTTTGAGGCTCTTTGTTGCATGTAGACACATAAGTCGAGGGCTGTGCTCAGATTAAAATTCAATGTTCAGTTCTGTTATTCAGTGGCATAAATACTGAGGTTACAGCTGCTTAACAGAAAGGCCGGCATCTCTCCTGCTCCTTTCTTTTGCCTCTCATGTGACTGGCTTTTCTGCATTTTGTGGCTATATACCATTCTTGCATATCCAGTTAGTCATCTTTTTGACCTTATGTTGTTGATTTGCATAGGTCTATAATTGTAATTGTTTTGACCTGGACATGCCCTTCTTTCTAATCTCTACTATGCAGCTTTTTCATGGAAGACATTTTGACATGTCACTGCAGGAAATGCACAGGTGTAAATATTACTCCCTGTCACACTGCCAGAGCGCATTGGCATTTCATACGGATGGCCGTTGACTATGTTCATCTGCATTCGATCACCTGAAAACATACATTGGTGATTTTGCTGGATAGCTGTTGGACTGTTATGGGCATCATTTGCTTTGAATCCTTCTGAAGCTGGGCAGACACTGCATTTTGATTGCTCTTTCAGCAAAGCCAGAATCATCAATCTTTATGCTCACACTCTATGGGTCAATTGACACAGAACCCCCTTTCAGCCTTTCCCAGTCTCTCAACCATGTTTACTCAAACGAGATCAAGACAGCATTATTTTTTGGAATTCTACATGTAAAATACTACTCTGATAACATTAAAAGAAGCTCAGTATGGTTTTTTAAACGACGGATCTTTTGACAACAGCCATGTGGGAATTAAGACAGCCAACCGTAATTTCTGACATGCCATAAATTCATCCGCTCATGGAAATTAATCAGGTGCTGTGACCCCCCTAAAACTGTGCATCAAATGTCCACCAATCTGGCAGAAATATGTCCTAGTTCTAAAATAAGTAGGCGGCATCTAATTCGGGGCTAAAATTGGGCTTAATCTGTACAGTATCTGACTAATACACCTCAGCCGCTAGAATTACAGAGAGAAAAACTGACTCTGATTGACTCGAAAAGGTTCTGAATAATCTGACTGTGGATGCTTGTTTACATATTTGTGATCCTCCGACATAAAAAATTGTAATTATGTTAAATAAATGAGAAGTGGCTTAGCATTAATTACGTGCTTATGATTTAAGTGTCTTTGCAAATGAAAGTGTAACAATGAAAGATCAAATAATTGCTCACTAGCATTAATGCCACTGCTGAATTTGAATTTCTGAAGCTTATTATGTAATCAGGCTACATCTTCAACTGAGGATTAAGGCCACCGGCAGTACAAAAAAACCCCTCCAATAACAACATGTGAATGCTCGTAAGGAACAACATGTACTGTCATTAACCCAAAAGAGGGATTGAAGATCTTAATGTGTGCGCTGCCGTTGTTTAGTTTGAAACAATGTTGGTCCTCAACAGAATAATTGAAAATCACGTCACTGTCAGACCCTAGAAAGAAGAAAACATTCCCGTATTTGACCTCTACTGCTGCCGCACCAGTGTTATGAGCGGGGACAGGAATTCCCATCAGCTGACAGACAGACAATACCTTCTAGATAAGACCCTCTCTGTGACTAAAACAGTGGACACAGAGCAGTAGTACTCTAGACTAGTTTGGCCAGTTAGAGCTGAAGAACTGAACTGGAGCTGCAGACTTCTGCGACTTTCCCTTTTCTTTTCTTTCTATTGTTTCGCCTTGCCTGTGTCTCATTACTTTCTTCAGTGGCATGCAGATTAACCAAATGCTTCTTTGATTTATTTATTTTTTCTTTTCTTTGGCAAACATGACAAAAGGCAATTTTCGTTGGAGATCAGTATTTGCTTGAAATCACTTCAAAATATAGAAGAAAAA